>NC_135882.1:42793899-43146457 GCF_964194155.1 Cetorhinus maximus | reverse complement strand
CAGCTGCGCTTTTAAATTGTGCCACTGCCTTGGTGAACTCTGCATGTGTGAAATACACCCTGCCCTGGTGGAAATGGTGGGTGTTGGATATGGGAGATGTGACTTCCAGATTCGTGGCTCCAGCACCATCTTGGCTAAGCGGCAGAGCCCTTTGGTCTCCATGAAACATTGGACCTCATGTCCAATTGTTTAAAGTTGTGGACCAACAGAATTATTCAAAAGTTTGATACAAATTTTAGGAAATGATTTCTGAACTGTAATTCACTTAATTCCTTGAAATAATTTACATTTTCTCCTACTAAATACAATTTTCTATGCATTTTGAATTTCTATTGCATCCTGTTCAGTTTGCAAACATGCTGCTATTGTTTCTCCTTTTCATCAGCAGCTACTAGTGCTTTGCCCTATGCTGTAGCTGTTGTTTCTTCTTGTCAGCTTCATGCTTAAATAAATCTAACAGATTTTTATTTGTCTCCAGTTTGTGCACTTAAGTTGGAATGCACTTTTGGACTGTAGCTCACATTGTGCTGACTCAGTCTCTGGCATTGTGCTCTGGCATTTTATTTTTATATCTGTGCAATTGCAACACCAATTAGACGAATGTCAATATTCACAGTCAATCTGTAAACTGATCTCGTATTTTTACTGATGCCCTGCTCTGAGCATGACACATGGATTTAGCAATTACCCTACTTTTCAGTAATCTGCAAACAGGAATAACCAAGGTTTCATATTGCAATGCCGCTCTTCGAATTGGCAGAATATCAGGTATCCATGCCTTTTTCACAATAAAATATTTATCAGTTCAATTACTTGGAAAATGAAGCATTAAAAGAATTTTCTAGATATAAAGGGCACAAATTTAAAAACATCTGTAATTGGTAACTAAAAGGATAATTTTCTGAACTATTATGAAAACCGTAAAGGAACAGTGTCTCTGATTGGACATAATATACCTGACTGGCCACAGTGTCCAATAGGTGTATATCCTGATGTATAAAATCCTGTATTGAGGAGCGTCTTCTCTCTGACTCCAGAATCCAGAGATGGACTGCATCAAAACTACCGGATTTAGCATGTAACACAACAGTGTTATCCTTCCTGGGGGTTCTCAACTGAGGCTTTGTCTCCAGTAGAAGTAAATGTTTGTGCAAGCTGGTAGCTTAGTGGATGGGCTTCCTGAAGGTGGTACTCAATAACTATCTTTGAATGAGTTTGCTGCTGATGTTTGGTGATGGTCTGTGGATGGGTTTCCAAAAGGAAACACTCGGTGACGGCCTAAATGATAAAATGTATTGTAACAAAAACAAAGTTTGACACTGGATAGTTTGTACATGTTCTATATCTTCTAATAGTTTTTCCTTAAGCAGATTACCCCACTTCTAATGTTGTAGAAGCATTAGGGCTCTTGGATTGAGTCGCTTGGGGCTAATGAGTATTTTGTTTGGTAGTAATATTAGAATTTCTGTAGCATCCTCACTATATTACCTGTCGATCGAAAGGCAGCAATTCTAGATTGATTTTATTTAGGCTAAAGCTATTGATTAAATGTATTTATAATTAGATGATTTAAGGAAGTAAAGACATTAGGCAGAGGCTCTATAGTACAACTAGAGTACACAAAAGATGAGCCTACAGTTATAGGTAACTACATTATTGAATTTCTATGAAAAGACATGGTAGTGGTTTCATGTTACATCACAGGATTTCAGCACATGATGTGGTTTGTAACTAGTGTGCCATGAGAGCCTGGCACTTCAGTGCAGTACCGAAGGAGCACTACACTGCCAGAAGTGATGCTTTTGGATGGGATGTTGAACTGAGAGTCCGTCTGTTTGTTTGGGTGGACATGAAAATCCTATTAAGTTTTCTCAAAGAAGAGCAGGGAATTCTTCTGATGTCCTGCCTAACATTCATTCCCCAATGAACATCAAAAAGGATGAATTGGTCAGATATCTCTTTTCTCTCTCTGAGATCTTACTATGAGCAAATTGGCTGCGGTGTTTACCCACATAAGAACAGTGACTGCACTTTGAAAGAAGTCTGTTTGTTGTGAAGTGCTTGGAATATCCTGAAAGGCACCGTGTAAATGCAAGATTCTTTTTTCTTTTCTTTCTCTCTTCAAACTCAGGTAACGAGGTCAATTGAGTTGAACAGTTGAAATCACAAAACACACAGCTATGTATTGAGAGGCCAGATTCAAATGACATACACCATTTCCAAACCCCATTTGTGATTGGGATGCGACTGCTCACTAAATCCTTATATTGACATTTTTAGCATTTTGTTGACAACAGAATAAACCTTATAAAACTATTCAACATGGAAGGAGGCCATTTGGTCCATCATGCTGGCTACTTTGTGTATTTATTTTAACTCATTCTTGAGTTCTGTTTTTAAAATATTTACATATAATTATTTTTTTCTCATAACTATTAAACATCAGCAAAAACAACTAGCATTGACGTAGTACTTTAACCTAGTAAAATGTTCCAAAGTGCTTCACAGGACCATTATCAAAACAACGTAACTCATACCCACTATACACAGAAACTCATCGGGAGAAACAGGCATTTGCCTGAGAATTGTATATTGTGCCCAAATTATTCCTGAACAGCCTCTTTTATTTCTAATGTAATTGTAAAGTTTTTGTGTTGAATTTGATAAACTTTGCAAGCTTTTTTCAAACTCCCCTTTGTAGATCTTACTGTTTGTTTTGTTATCCTTCGCTGCTCTTTGTATCTTTCCCATTCACCAAGATCTGTGCTATTTCTGCATGCTTTCTCTTTTAGATACACATTGTCTCTTATCTCTTTAGTTATCCATGGTTTTTATTGACACATCGAACTCTTGTCCCTTAGGGTTATAAACTGGTTCTGTATTACATTAAATTCTTTTTTGAACCCCTCCCACTGATTGCTTGCGCTTTAACCATTAAAATATTTGCCCACTTTACTGTGGGCTGTCTCTGTCTCAGCACTCTGAAGTCAGTCTTTTTAAATCTATAATTTTTGTAATTGTTTCACCTATCTCCCTTTCAAATATTATGTGGAACTCAATGAACTCAATCATATTATGATTGCTATTGGCTCATTGTCCATTGGAAATAGTTTATTCTTATCTACCTGATCATGCCTTCTCTAAATGAATATTTCTATTAGATATCCTCTCACCCTTCTTTGTTCCAATGAGAAAAGCCCCAATTTATGTAATGTTTCCTCATCAATAAAATCTTTCACCCTGGTGTTGCCTTAGTGAATATCTTGTGCACAGTCTTCATGTGCACTTTCAACACTTAGGCTTAACTGTCGTTTGGTTTTTATACCAGATACCTGGGGCTGGATTTCCATGGTGGCAGAAAGGTCGAGTTGGGATGCTCCCGTAGACCCGTCTCCTTTCAAAGGGCCCCTTCCTGCCATATTTCCATTCTGGAGAGGCTGCGTGGGATGGAGTCAGGCCTGCCACCTCCGATGGCAGTTTGGAGGTGGCTACGAAGGCAGGCGAGTGTCAACATGGGCTAGTTAGAAGGCCTGCCTCGATTCCCTGGGACGTCGGTCCAGTTGTGTTAAAGGCTGTTATGCTTCTAGCCCTCATCCCTTACTCCCCGCCATGACCCCTGATATTTTCCATACCCCATCATTTCCCCTATGCCACTCCCATACCCCCCTCCGTGCCCCCTCATTGCCATGCCATACAGTCATAGAGTCATAGAGGTCTGCAGAACAGAAAAAGGCCCTTCGGCCCATTGAGGCTGCGCAGGTCAAACATGTACCTAACTATTCTAATCCCATTTTCCGGCACTAGGCCCATAGCCTTGTATGTCATGGCATCGCAAGTGCACATCCAAATACTTCTTAAATGTTATGAGGGTTTCTGCCTCTACTAGCCTTTCAGGCAGTGAGTCCTAGATTCCCACCACCCTCTGGGTGAAAAAATTCTTCCTCACATCCCCTCTAAACCTCCTGCCGCTTACCTTAAATCTACACCCACTGGTTATTGATCCCTCCACCATGGGGAAAAGTTCCTTCCTGTCTACCCTATCTATGCCCCTCATAATTTTATACACCTCAATCATGTCGCCCCTCAATCTCCTCTGCTCCAGGGAAAATAACCCCAGTCTATCCAATCTCTCCTCATAACTAAAACTCTCCAGCCTAGGCAACATCCTGGTTAATCTCCTCTGCACTCTCTCTAGTGCAATCACATCCTTCCTATAATGCGGATTCCAGAACTGCACGCAATACTTTAGCTGTGGCCTAACCAGCATTTTATACAGTTCCAGCATAAACTCCCTGCTTTTATATTCTATGCCTCAGCTAATAAAGGCAAGTTTCCCATGTGCCTACTTAACCACATTATCTACCTGTCCCGCTAACTTAAGGGACCGGTGGATATGTACACCAAGGTCCCTCTGATCCTCGCTACTTCCCAGGATCCTACCATTCATCGTGTATTCCTGTGCCTTGTTTCTCCTGCCCAAGTGCATCACCTCACACTTATCTGGATTAAATTCCATTTGCCACTGATCAGCCCATCTGACCAGCCTGTCTATATCCTCCTGTAATCTAAGGCTATCCTCTTCACTATTTACCACCTCACCAATTTTCGTGTCATCCATGAACTTACTGATCAACCCTTCTACATTCAAGTCTAAGTTGTTTACATATACCACAAACAGAAAAGTACCCAACACCGATCCCTGTGGAAGCACACTGGACACAGGCGTCCAGTCACAAAAACACCCCTCGACCATCACCCTCTGCTTCCTGCCACTCAGCCAATTCTGGATCCAATTTGCCAAATTGCCTTGGATCCCATGGGCTCTTACCTTCATTATCAGCCTCCCATGCGGGACCTTATCAAAAGCCTTGTTGAAGTCCAAGTAGACTACGTCAACTGCATTGCCCTCATCTACACACCTGGTCACTGCTTCGAAAGATTCAATCAAATTGGTCAGACATGACCTCCCCTTAACAAAACCATGCTGACTGTCCTTGATTAATCCCTGCCTCTCCAAGTGTAGATTAATTCTGTCCCTCAGAACTACTTCCAATAGTTTCCCCACCACTGAGGTTAGACTGACTGGCCTGTAGTTCCCTGGTTTATCCCTTCCTCCCTTCTCGAATAACGGTACCACATTGGCTGTCCTCCAGTCCTCGGCACCTCCCCTGTGGCCAAAGAGGTATTGAAAATTATTGCCAGCGCCCCTGCTATCTCCTCCCTTGCCTCACTCAACAGCCTGGGATACATTTCTTCTGGGCCTGGAGATTTATCTACTTTTAAGTCTGCCAGACCACTTAGAACCTCTTCCCTTTCTATGCTAATTTCTTTAATTATATCACAGTCCTTCTGCCTGATTTCCAATGCCACATTGTGCCTCTCACTTGTGAACACTGACACAAAGTATTCATTTCAAACCCAACTACGTCTTCCGGCTCCATACACAAATTACCACTATAGCCCTTAATGGGCCCTACTCTTTCCCTAGTTATCCTCTTACCCTAAATGTACTTGTAAAATAACTTTGGATTTTCCTTTATTTTACCTGCCAATGTTTTTTCATGCCCTCTTTTTGCTCTCCTAATTTCTTTTTTAAGTTCCCCCTACACATTCTATACTCCTCCAGGGCTTCCCCTGTTTTGAGCCCTCGATATCTGCCATAAGCCTCCCTTTTTCTCTTTATCCAATCCTGTATATCCCTCGATATCCAGGGTTCCCTGGATTTGTGGGTCCCACCCTTTGCCTTTGTTGGCCCTTTGTTGTACTCTTCTTCTTGAATGAGTCCCACTGCTCTGACATAGATTTACCTAAAAGTAGCTGCTCCCATTCCACTCTGGCCAAATCGTATCTGATCTTATTAAAATCAGCCTTCCCACAATTTAGAACTCTGATTCCTGGCCCATCCTTGTCCTTTTCCATAACATCTAACGGAGTTATGATCATTATCTGCAAAATGCTCCCCCACTGATACCTCTACCATTTGCCTGGCTTCATTCCCTAAAATTAAGTCCAGGACCTTGTAGGACCTTCTACATACTGGTTTAAAATGCTCTCCTGGGTGCATTTTAAGAATTCTGCTCTCTCTAAACCTATCACACTATGACTAACCCAGTTACTGTTGGGGAAGTTGAAATCCCCCACTATTACGACCCTATTATTTTTACACTTCTCTGAAATTTACCTACATATCTGCTCTTCTATTTCTCTCTGACTGTTTGGGGGCCTATAGTACACTCCCAGCAATGTGATTGCTCCTTTTTTGTTTTTCAGTTCTACCCATATGGCTTCATTTGAGGAGCCTTCTAATATGTCATCCCTTCTTACTGCTGTAATTGATTCCTTGATCGATATTACAATACCCCCTCCCCATTTACCTCCTTCCCTGTCTCGCCTAAAGAACCTATATCCTGGAGTATTGAGCTGCCAATCCTGCCCCTCTCTCAACCATGTCTCTGTGACAGCAATTACATCATAATTCCATGTGTTAATTTGTGCCCTCAACTCATCTGCCTTATTTGTCAGACTCCTTGCCTTAAAATAAATACCATCCAACCTTGTCAAACTCCCTTGTGCCTTAACTGGCCTATAATTTATATGCCTTCCAGACTGACTTGCTCTCTCTTCTAATTTTGGCTGTGCATCTCCTCCTGCTGAACCTTCTCTCAGGGTCCCTTCCCCCTGCCAAGTTAGTTTAAACCCTCCCCAACAGCACAAGCAAACCTTCCTGCAAGGGTGTTAGTCCCATTCTGGTTCAAGTGCAACCCGTCCGCCTTGTACAGGTCCCACCGCCCCCAGAAACAGTCCCAATGTCCCAGAAACCTAAAGCCCTTCCTCCTGCACCATCTGTCCAGCCACACATTCATCTGGACTAACCTCCAATTTCTATACTCACTAGCGCGTGGCACCGGAAGTAATCCAGAGATTACTACCTTTGAGGTCCTGTTTTTAAATCTGTTTCCTAGCTCCCTAAATTCTGCTTGCAGGACATCATCCCTCTTTCTACCTATGTTGTTGGTACCAATATGTATCACGATCTCCGTCTGTTTGCCCTCCCCCTTTAGAATGCCCTGCAGCCAGTGGCTGTTCAGTGACATCCTTGACCCTGGCACCAGGGAAGCAACCTACCATCCTGGAGTCCCGCCTACGGCCACAGAAATGTCTGTCTGTTCTCCTTACTATCGAGTCTCCTACCACTATTGCTCTTCCTCTCTTTTTCCACCCCCCTGTGCAGCTGAGCCACTCACAGTGCCATGAGCGTGGCTGCACTCCCCAGAGGAACTGTCACTCTCACTCTCTCCAACACAGAAAAATGGTTCTTGAGCAAGATGCATCCTGGGGATTTCCTGACTACCTGCCCAACACCTTTCTTCTGACTGATGGTCACCCATTCCCTCTCTGTCTGCACTTCCATAAGCTGTGGGGTGACCACGTCTAAAAACATGCTATCCGCGAAACTCTCAGCCTCACGGATGCACCTCAGTGCCTCCAGCTACTGCTCAAGCTCCGAAACTTCCCCTCGTATCCCTCTGTCTCCCCATTCCTCCTCATATATCCTCAGATCCTCCACGTCCCCTCATATCCCCATGCCCTCTCCATGCTCCCTCATATCACCTATATCCTCTCATACCCCCATGTTCCCTCATATCTCCCATGCCTTCTACATGCTGCCTCATGTGCCCATTCCCCCTTCATATCCTCTCATATTCCTTATGCCCCCTTGTATCTCCAGGCCCTCTCCAGGCCCCCTCATATCTCCATGCCCTATCCATGTTCTTCATATTTGATATTCCCTCCATGCCCCCTCATATTCCCATGCCTCCTCCATGTCCCCATGTATCCTCTATAGCCACTCACCCAGTATCCAGTCCTCAGGAGTATGTGGAGATGAAAAATAATAAATTTCTAATAATCTAATAGAGCTCTCAATCAAACACACTTGATACTGAAAAAACTCTAATTCATGAAACTCATTCAAAAAACATGCTAATCAAAAGACAGCTAATCCTTAAGTAACTCCTTAAAACTACCAATCAAAATGTCTATACAGCGCTCTGCTGAGAAAAGTGGTTCTGGACCTTTTGAAACTCAGTTAAGCATTCATCATGGGCTCAGCTATAATAACAAAGCTAGTGAAATCTAAACAATAGAGTCATTGAAATTTCAAAAAGCAGAAGCTTTCTTTCCTATGCTACACTAGATGGCTTGTAAATCGCTGCACTGCAGGAGCGGGTGTCTTCTTTTTACTCTAAGTGAAAGCTATAGATTTTTTGTTTCAATTTTAAAGGACTGGGGAATTAAATCATTTCAGATAATGACAATTAAACAAACCTTAAATCCGCCCTTCACAAGCATTTGCACACCCTCCATAAAATTGTGGTTTCCACGCTGAGGGCTAAGGCCATTGGAGCAACAAAATTTGAGTGTATTTGAATTCAGCAGTCAAATCAAATACCCCAATAAGTTTGGGTTCCCTGCCTGTGTGATTCAAGCCCTGTCCCTTCCCTGCTACCAAAACTGGGATCTGTCTGGAAGTGGAGGTGGAACTTCCACATCTGTGTTTCGTCCGTCATTTTTAAAGGTCTCCCAAGTCATGCTGACTCAGCAAAAACCTGAGCCTTGATTTTAAAATTGAAAAAAACAGAAAATTCAGCAATTGGGTATTGGAACTCCATGATACCACCTACAGTGCTATGGTTTGGCTTTTGAAAATAAGATGGACGCCACAGGGTTATGTGATGGTATTCTAAGATGTATCCTGTGGGTCTGTTATGTGATGGTATTCTAAGATGCATCCTGTGGTCTGTTAGTCAATAAGCATCGTCAAGTCTTCTGAAATGGTGCTCTTCCTGTTTCAAACAAGGCCTACAAAAGGACAATTTATTACCCCATAGTGATAAAGAGATTGTATTAAACTCTTCTACAGTTAAGACATATGCTGTTAAGGCTAATATGTGCAGGTTATGAAATGGCTATGTTCACAATGTGCTGTAAATTGTGTTTTTAAAAGCTATTGTTCTTGAGCACTCACTTTGGTGGAGAAAAATGCAGCTGATTTATGACATTGCCATTTTGATAAACTTTATTAGATCTATGTAATTTTACTTTCTGTAGCATTGGATAATATGGGAAGCTGGTCTACCTTTAGTGTTGGGCGACCAGCTTTCTCCTGTGATTGGCATTTTGTTGTTCTGGTTTGACATGGAGAATTTCTTGGGATCAGACCTGATGAAGCTGCTGAATTATATCCCTTCTCTTATTTTATTATTGAAGTATAGTTAGTGGACCATAGCAAGATCCACTGTTATCAGTAGGTGTTTGAAAGTTAGTGGGAAGTATATTTAAATATTTTCCATAGGGCATGATGATCTAGTGATATTCATGGGGTCCAATAAAGCTAGAAAAAAAACTGATCCCTTCCCTTCTTAGAAATTTATAGTTAGATATGATTTCATTTAAATATTACAGCCTAGATTTTAACTCTTGGCAACAGTTGCATGGTTTGGGACAGAGGTGGTGTGGAAAACTCCCTTGCCCTCTGGATCTATTGGCAAGTGCTATTTGGCCATCCAGATTTTAGGTGACAGGAGGCTACTGTTGGGGACCCAGAGAAAACAGTTCCCAGCAGCCAGGGAGTTAGGTAGGGTGGTCTGGAGGGAACCATGAAATGGAGAGGGAAGGGAAGCCTGAGCAGGAGAGGCCCAAGGTTTATCTTTTGGGCTTGGAGCTCCTATGCACACGAGAATAGGGAGGTAATGGTGTAGCAGTATTGTTGCTGGACTAGCAATCCAGAGCCCCAGGATAATGTTCTATGGACCTGGGCTCAAATACTGCTGCAGCATAAGGTGGAATTTGAATTCAATAAAAATCTGGAATTAAAAATCTAATGATAACTATGAAACCATTGTTGATTATTGTAAAACCCCATCTGGTTCACTGATGTCCTTTCTTTAGGGAAGGAAACCTGCTGTCTGGTCTGGCCTACATGTGACTCCAGACCCACAGCAATGTGGTTGGCTCTTAAATGCCCTCTGAATAAGGGCAGTTAGGGATGGGCAATAAATGCTGGCCTAGCCAGTGACCCGCATGAATGAATAAAAAATAAATAAACTTAATTTCTAGGTCACTTCTGGCTCTGGATCCACTCACCGGCAGGTCCTATTGGCAAATCTTGTACTGGGTGAAATTGCTGCAGTTCTTAATTAAAATTCCTTTGGGGTCATAATTGCATCACCAGACTCCATGAGGCCTTAGGGTACTTCAGCTATCTCCAAAAAGTGTGAGGTTAAATGGCAGCAAGTAATCTGCAGGGGTTAAGCATTGAACCACTGCCCCATTCCTTTCAGTCAAGCAGGATTCAAATTGGGATGCATGTAACTAAGATCCAGAAAGAGGGATATGGAGAATCACAATAACCTGCGCTGTGGGCGTCCCACAGAGAATACGTAATTGTGTCCTGTTTCATGTGGTATGTTTTAAATAAAAGTTTTACTTTGAGAATTGAAATTATTTTTCCTTCTTCTGAAGGTCTCATTATTGACAATCCAAGATGTTCAAATGTTTGTAGCCCCTTTCTTGTTCTCAGAAAGTAGGTGTCAGTTGATTCCTCTAAAATATGTAATCTCATTATTTGGAAAGCTTGATAGTTTTGTGGGGAATATAAATCCACATTTTAACATGATTTAGGATTGGTTCACCTGCAACAAAATATGGTTTGCATTTGAACTTATCATTACTAAACTGCAGCAAACTGAAAACTGTGCTTTGGGAACAAGTTTTAATGCAACTATGAAAGTACTTAATTTTTGTACCAATTTTCCTTAAATAACAGGGTATGAAGTTGTTACATTAGTGTATTATACTTTGTACTGTAAGTTACAGAAGCTGCTACTAATCCATAGTGTGCAAAATTCTCAAGAACACAAAGTGAACACATTGGAGTTTTGTTTAAGCACACAGCTAAGACAGCCTAGAGATAGCCAGAACTGTTCCACTTCAGTACTTCAATGTGATTGGTTAGCGGTAGTCAAATGGTCGATTGTCAGTGTATGTCTCTGAACAGGTGCTGGTGCAGCATTGCACTTGGTATCTGGCATACCCCCGTGTCGCCAGTTTGGCATGGTCCACACTATTATATCAGGAAGGATCTGTATCTCTGTTAGTTTGTAAACTTCATATGTATTTGTCTATGAGGTGAGTAATGTTTTAAAGCTGATATCTGAGTTTGTATTTAATTATGGGTGGAGGTATTGGACCGGCAGTCATGTTAAATGAGATTATTGCAAATGGTTTAAAGGGAGTATAAACCTTATTGGAGCCCCATGTTGTCATCTTGGAAGTCTGATCTCTGGAAATGTTCAGTAATAGTATCCAAGATCAGTGACTTGGAAAGAGAATATGTGGATATCTGTGTACCAGTGCGATCACTGCCAGTGGCGTATAGACTGTTTGTACATATGTGTGTACTGAAGCTGATCTGTTAAAAAAGCTGAAATATTTGATGGTGAATATGCTCCAAAAATGAAACAAAACATCTAAACTCACTAAGTGACTTTTTGATTGTTCTTGTCAAATAGTTCTAAGGATTTGTTTCTTTTTTTTTGATCACTGTAATTTTCTTCAACTTTAGTGCCAGGGAAGTGGTGTGCGAGGGTAACATTGCTCAGGACAACCCTTTCCCTAGCCTCATAGCCGGTACCTCTGAACAGATATCCATGAAGCCTGTGAGTGGTTTTGCTCAGAAGTACTATTGATGACTACTATTTCTCTGGAAATCTTTGTCTCAGCAGTGTAGCATTTTGTTTAGGAAAGTTATTGGCTTGGCAGGATTGACCTTGTTATATAAGTATAATCCTGAATTGTAGCGTCACACTGTATGTCAGCACTCAGTCCATTCCTGTGCTGCATAACATTCTTTCAATTCTTGGATACTAATGTATACACATTGCGGCTTAAAATGTTACTCTGCTCTGAGTCTGATTTAGATTTCATTGGCTTATAGGTTGTTTCATGTGTTCTGGTAGCATTTGGGGGAAAAAAATGTAAGATGTGGTAAGTGCAGATGTTTATTTCCTCAGTTTCGTTGTTTAATTGTGTGTGTTCAATATTCTAAATTAATGCGATGATGTATTCTTATTTTCTGTTGGTATTTGCTGTTTGGTCCTTCTTCGAGGGGTTAAGGGAAAGTTTTTGGTAACTTTTTTCTAGTGGTTTAGTGTTCTGCTGATAGAAATTACTTGCATTAATAAGGTGGTATGTGTGAAATTTCACAAATAAGCTTGAAACTAATATGTTTTGCGCCTTGGAGTGCAGAAACTAGTTTTCAGCCCAATACGTTTAATTTAAGAGCAATCCTGTGAAAATATAATTAGCAAAGAAATTGTTGATTCTGATACTAAGCTGAAAAAGTCCTTTCCACTTTACCCACAAATTTAAAAATGCTCTTTTTAATGTTTTTTTTCTTGGACAGAAGTACTGAATGTGATGAGCTGACTCAGTCTGTCCCTGTACGCTACTCAGTGCCATTTGAGGTGCTAAAGGACTGAGGCCCAATTAAAAGAGCATTTCATTTCATATAAAAAAAAACAAATCTCCGTACACAGTCATTATAATTGTACATTTTTAAATAGTATAAGGTAGAAAGCATTGCTTTTTTTATATCAAGAAAAATAGCAAGTAGAATTTTTATAGGGAGAATAGGTTAGATCCAGAGGCTGCTTTGATATTAATAGAAACTCCCTTTTACAATTGGAATATGCCAGACTAGAGTTTTAAGGTAAGTAAATAGTAATAGCTGCCTTTTCTGCTATTGCAGTTGATGCAAATCGAGAAAATATGGGGCAAATGTGCACAAATCATTAAATGTAGCAGGGCAGCTTCAGACAGCGGTTGATAAATAATAAAGCATATGGGATCCTGGGCTTTATAAATAGGGATTACAGTAGAAAATTAAGAAAATTATGATAAACATGTGTAAAACACTAATTTGGACTCAACTGGTGTATTGTGTCCGACTTTTGGCACCACACTTTAGTAAGGATGTGAAGGCATAAGAAAGGGTGCAGAAATGATTCGCGAGAATGGTTCCAGTGATGAGGAACTTCAGTTATGAGGATAGATTGGAGAAGCTGGGGCTGTCCTCCTTGGGGAAGAGAAGGTTTCAAGGAGATTTGAGAGATGTATTCAAAATTACAAGGAGTCTGGGCAGAATCAATAGAATCAATGTTCCCATTGGTGGAAAGATTGAGAATCAGGGGCACCGGTTTAAGGTTATTCGCGAAAGAAGCAACAGCGACGTGAGGAAAAACTTTATATGCGGCAAGGTTAGGGCCTGGAATGCACTGCCTGAGAATGTGGTGGAGACACATTAAATCAAGACCTTCAAAAGAGATTTGGATAATTATCCGAAAAGGAAAAAAAAATGCAGGACTACAAGGAAAATGTGGTGAAGTGGAACTAGGTGAGTTGCTCTTGCAGATAGCTGACGTGGACATGATGGGCTAAATGGCCTCCTTCTGTGCTGTAATCATTCTGTGATTCTATAAGAAGGCATTTTTCCACCTTGAAAACAAAGCCATTACTGTTACTAATATGGGAGTCATGATTAGTCAACAATGACAACGAAATCTTAAAGCCCAAGGTGCTTCACAGAGGCATTATAAAACAAAATATGATACACAGCCACATCAGGAGATAATAGGGCAGATGCCCAAAAGCTTGGTCAAAGAGGTAGGTTTTAAAGAATATCTTTAAGAAGGAAAGACAGATGGACAGGTGCAGAAGTTTTGGGATGGAATTCCAGAGTTTAGGGCCTAGGCAGCTGTAGGCACCTATGGCGGAGTCATTAAAATCCAGGTAACCAAGAGGGAAGAATTAGAGGGGCTCAGATATTTTAGAGGATTGTGGGCTGGAGGAAATTGCAGAGATAGTGAGGGGTGAGGCCAAGGAGGAATATGAAAATGAGGATGTGTATTTTAAAATTGAGATGTTGTTTAACCAGGAGCCAGTGTAGGTTAGCGAGAACAGGGGTGATAGAATGAACGGCATCTGGTGCGAGCTCGGACACGACTAGTCATTAGTAAAATGGAGTGTATTATTTTGTGTTAAGCAATCCTGTTCTACTCCCAGTCTGACAACATAAAGTTGCAAAACATTAGGATTTCCTGTTGTGTGACTTAATGTTTGCATGCAGATTTAATGAGATATAGGAACCTTAAATCTAAAACTGAAATGGTGGTAGGCCATGAAATGATGGATTCTAGGAACTAGGATTGCCAATTCAGGTTTGATGTATTCCTGCAGGTCAGCATGTGACATTGGATCATGTGACATTAATTTGCATTGCATCCAATCATGCAACATGACATCTGTCTGCAGTCTGCAAATGGTTTTGCATCATTGCCTAACAGTTTTTAATGCTATTGTGATACCTAAATAATACATGCAGTTTGAGAATGTAATCTTTGTTTCTAATTTCAAAATGCATACATTGATTCCGCGTGAGAGCAAATACTATGTGACTCACACTGGAAAATCATCTTTCAAAATTGAACAAAGAGTGCTGCATGTTAACCAGGTCGTGCAATGGTGATGCAATGCTCATTTATTTTCTGATATTTAGAGCAGGATTAACATTCTTGGCCATTACTTAATAGTTATGTGGCCATCAAACCAGTTCAGGTGCAAAATGAGTGTTTAGTGGAGTCCTGATTTCTGCTGGCATGGCTAAAGAAATCCTATATTCTACATAGAACTCACCCAGGTTAGCATTTCTATTTTAAGGGAAGTTAGGTGAACACATGAGGATTATGTTGATAGATAAAGAGAGATGGGATCAAGGCTCATGGGCAGAATTTTCCCGTTGGTGTGTGGGGGCGGGCCCCGCACGTCTGCGCAGAAAATGACGAGCGGTGATGTCAGGCGAGTGTCCCGACATTACCACACGCCATTGCGATATTTCACTGGGTGGGCTCGCAATGATGTCCAACGCGCGCCCACCATTAATTAATGGGCCAGTTAAGGCCCTTGAGGTGCCAATCAATGCCGATTTTTCAGCGCCCATAGGATCTTCGGCTCGGCGGATGGGCGTAACGGGCAGGCGGGTAGGACACATTTGTATAAGCCTCATCCACGGGCGGGATAAGAGGGCTCACTGGGGTCGTGAGAGTGCACAATCAGGCGTTTATTTCTGAAAGGTTTTGAAATTTGCCTGTGTGATCTGCAGTGCTTCAAAACACATACCAGCTGATTGGTCTGGACTTTTAACCTTCAGGTCTGCACTCTGCAGTGAGGAATCTTTTCTGGGCCTGCAGGTTTCAGGAAGCCTTCCCTTAGCCTGGGAATGGGAGCTGAACTCTCCACTGGAGGCACCTCCTCTGAGGAGGAAGGAAGGGCTAGAAGGGGGAGGAGGCCAGGAGTGCACATTCAGCCTCCAGGGGAGCCACCTTTGGGAGGACAGGTGCAGGCAAAAGGGACAGAGGGTCCAGGGGTGGTCCAAGGTGCAAGGGGCCCGAGAATATGCCACTATCCTGCTGCCAGGGTATACAGGTGGCAAAGCAGCTACCTCAATGTGTCTGAGGTGCAGTGCCGAAGGAGGCTCCGTCTCTCAAGGGAGACAGTCAACTATATCTGTCAGATGATTGGGCCTGAGATCTCCGCGAACTGTGCGGGTAGACACCCCATGCCAGTGGCTCTGAAGGTCACAGCTGCCCTCAACTTCAATGCCTCTGGCTCCTTCCAGGGGTTGGTGGGTGATCTTTGTGGTGTCTCCCAATTAGCTGTCCACACTTGTGTCAAGCTGGTTACAGACGCTCTGTTCAGGCATGAATTGACCTTCATCCACTTCCGTTGGGACCAGGCAAGTCAGGCACAGTGAGACAAAGGCTTCGCGGCCATTGCTGGCTTCCCCCGCATCCAGGATACTATAGACTGCGCACATGTGGCCATCAAGGCGCCAGCAGGTGAGCCCGGTGCCTTCATCAACAGGAAGGGCTCCCACTCCATGAATGTGTAGATTGTGTGTGACCACAGGATGCTGATTCTACAAGTCTGTGCAAGGTACCCAGGCAGCTCCCACAATGCCTACATCCTCAGACACTCCCAGTGCTGGGTCTCTTCAGTGCTCCAGCCCGGCTGGATGGATGGCTGCTGGGTGACAAGGGCTATCCCCTCAAAAGATGGCTCATGACGCCTCTCCGCCACCCAAGAACAGAGACCGAGCAGCGGTACAATAGGAGCCACACCTCCACAAGGGCTGTGGTGGAGAGAACCATCGGTCTTCTCAAGATGCGCTTCCAATGCCTGGACCGCTCAGGGGGCGCACTCCACTAACCCCCAGATCGTGTCTTGGTGATAGTGGTTGCTGCTGCACTCTCCACAATTTTGCACTGGAAAGGGAGGACACAGTAGACGATGAAGACGTAGACGCAGTGGCTGCAGCTGCACACGATGAGTCCAGCAGTGAGTCCGAGGATGAGCATGCACAGGGAAATGCTGAGGGGGTAGATGCTGACCCGAGCATACTCCAGGGAGGCAGGGACACCTTGGAGGCTTTAATCCAATGAACCTTCAGCTAGAACACCACAGATGGACCTCTGGGACAAGCCTGGGCTTTGGGCTTGATACTCGACACCTAAGTGCCAAATCTGCCGGGTTAGGAACAGTTACTAAGGGCCTTATTAATGAAGCTGAATATCCAACCAAGCTCTCATTACAGTTTTGGAAACCATACACATGCAGAAGAAAAGAGGCACCCTCAACCATGGTGACATATCTGAATTTATTCTGTCAAGCAAACCAACTTATTCCAAAAAAAAGAGAATAGCGTTACCAAACAAAACAAATCATAAGGACCTCACCTCGGGCCAACACAAAAGCACCAGTGAAAAAGCCATGGTGTGCCGAAGGTGCCTTACGCTTTCATTTCCGGGTGCTACATTTTGGTGCTGTCCCATTGCTCAGAGTGGCATCTGAGACAGCCTGCTCAGTCTGCTGTCCTGTTGGCCTCGATGACCTTGGCGACCATCCTCTGGCCTGTGGAGCCAATGCTGGCCCCGCCTGGGAGGGACCTGTCAGTTCAACAGCTGGCAACTCCCCCATCGTCGCAGCCTCAACGGATGCTATGGTCACTGGGAGAGGGGTGGAGGAGCTGCTGCCCTCATCTGGAGCACCCTGAGAGGTGCCCACAGAGACGACAGGCAGCTGCTGCACAGATGTGAGGTCGCTTCAGACCTCCCTGCTCACCGTAGATTGATGGGCACCGAGCTGGGAAAGTTGATGCCCAAACCATCTCCCACACTGGCACTGACCAGCTGAGGTCAATGCCGATGTGAGGGCTTGCTGGTCAGAGCGCATCCCCAAGAAGCCCTGACAGGTCTCCTGGAGGAGCATCTCCACGAGAGTCGCCACTCGTTCCATGGAGGATGCATGGTGCTCGGACATGAGGCTTATTGCTTCGGCGATAGTCTGCGTAGACTCCTCCACCACGGACACCAAGCCAAGCATAGCCTCATGTATCTGCCCCAGATGCTCCCGCACACCCGGCCGCATTTCCTGTGTTTGCTGCGTTGCGGACGACTCCAGAGGCACATCATCAGGCACTGACTGAGCCTGTGCCTGTTCCCCTGCAGTCCTCCAACTGCTGATGCCATGGGCACTCTCTGTCTCTGCCAGCTCCTCCAGCGACTGTGTAGTTCCCTCACCGGGACACTATTCGATGTTCGAATTCCCACCGAGGTGCTAGTATCTGCGCTGGAGCCTCGCAGAAATGGTGTGATGCTGGTGAGACTTCAGGCCCCTCAGGTGTGAGAGGGGGCCTCTGCTGCTCCTCCTCCCGGCCCTGCTCCAATGATGCTGAAATGAGGAATAAGGACAGTGGATCAGTTAACATGGAGACAATGTCAAAGCGTATTCCTGTCTCCCGTATCAGTATGTACTCATCATTCCAAAAGCAATGGTCAAGCCATGTTGCAAAATTAAATCAATTAACATTCAGCAGAGCTATGGCTGTTGGGAGAACAATGCTGACCTCACTGCTGTAGCACCCCAGCCTCACCGACACCAGTGGACCTTGGCGCATGGCACCTCTCCAGATCCAGGGCCTCCTGCTCAAACCGGCTGAGAATGGCTAACTGCGCCTGGCCGCCAGCCCTCACACACTCTGCCGCGTTATGAGCATTCTTCTCCTGAAAATGAGAGATGAGCATTGATTAGTGAAAATTGCACATGGACTCTCTTCGCGCACGACCCACGCCAACCAGAGTGGGACATATCAGGGCTCCAGAGCCTTCTCACCCCGCTACTGCCACACACTCACACAAAGATGCTAGGCCTGCTCCACACCCCTCCACCACCCCCTGGACACACGCTGCCTATATCACATTAGGCACCACATGGTATATCCTTCCATTGCAAGAAGGCACAAGCACGTGGAGCGCAGAGCACAGCAGATGGTTCGTTGCCACGCCACCTTGAAGCTCCCCTCCCAGCCTCTCATCACCCTGACTTGGACATGTCCTGCAGCTCAAGCACAGCGCCTAGGTGCAGCTCCTCCAGGCTGCCCCCAAACCAGTCATGTGGGACTCAGTGTAACACATGCTGTGGGGGAAAAACACTTCTCTTCATCGCCCTCTCTGGCTGACCTCAGCATAGGCAGTATCTGCTTGCCCACCCAGCAAAGGACAAATGCCGTCAATGATTCAATGCAGTCCCTACACTCAGACTTGGGGGGGAGGGGGGCAGCAGGGGGGTAAGCCGACCTGCTGGGTCACATGACTAATGCCGCCATGGTACTCACCCTGCCAGAGCGCAACATGTCGTTGAAGCGCTTGCGACACTGAATCCACAGCACTGCAGGAGCTCACCACCTCCACCACCTCCTCCCAGGCATGTTTTGTCATGTGGGGGGGGCCTCCTTCTCCCATCCTGGGGAACCAGCGTCTCCCACCGTGCTGCCACCTATTCAAGGAGGGCAGCAAGGCAGCCATCCGAGAAACGAGGGGCACACTGGCCCCCCACCCTACCCTCTGGCCTGGCCTGCCCTGCAGCCCTACTTTCCAGCCTAGCCTGTCCCGCTGGGCTACCCTCTGGACTGGCCTGCACACCAGAAGCCCTCTGGTAAGCCCTTCCACTTGCCATTGTGAGCAGCCTTGCAAAGGCTGCCAGCGCTTCTGATAAACAGGCCGCCGGGTCACCATTGGACCCAGCGGACAATGCACTCCCGCCGTCGCCCACCCACTCTCGCTATCCCCAGGATTCGGGCATTACGCTGGGCGGGCCTTAATTGGCTTGCCCGCATAAAATGGCAGTGTGGACCTAATTGCGGGCGGGTCCGTGCTTGCCCATGCCTGCTCCCGCTCCACCCCCCCCCCCCCGCCAAACAGGAAATTCAGCCCCATGTGTAACGTAAACACCAACATGGACCAGTTGAGCTGAATGGCCTTTCTATGTAATTCTAATAGTTATCATTAAAACAAAAGTGACAAAGTTAACATTTTGATTTCTAAATGTGGAAAACATCATGGTGGAAAAAAAATTCCAGGTAAATTTCGACAGAATCACAGAATCACAGAATCACACAAAGTGCAGGAGGCCCTTCGGCCCATCGAGTCTGCACCGACATGTGAGAAACACCTGACCTACCTACCGAATCCCATTTACCAGCACTTGGCCCATGGCCTTGAATGTTATGACGTGCCAAGTGCTCATCCAGGTACTTTTTAAAGGATGTGAGGCAACCCGCCTCCACCACCCTCCCAGGCAGACCGTCACCACCCTCTGGGTAAAAAAGTTTTTCCTCACATCCCCCCTAAACCTCCTGTCCCTCACCTTGAACTTATGCCCCCTTGTGACTGATCCTTCAACTAAGGGGAACAGCTGCTCCCTATCCACCCTGTCCATGCTCCTCATAATCTTGTACACCTCAATCAGGTCACCCCTCAGTCTTCTCTGCTCCAACGAAAACAACGCAAGTCTATCCAACCTTTCTTCATAACTTAAATGTTTCATCCCAGGCAACATCCTGGTGAATCTCCTCTGCACCCCCTCAAGTGCAATCACATCCTTCCTATAATGTGGTGACCAGAACTGCACACAGTACTCCAGCTGTACCCTCACCAAGGTTCTATACAACTCCAACATGACCTCCCTACTTTTGTAATCTATGCCTCGATTGATAAAGGCAAGTGTCCCATATGCCTTTTTCGCCACCCCACTAACATGCCCCTCCACCTTTAGAGATCTATGGACACACACGCCAAGGTCCCTTTGTTCCTCAGAACTTCCTAGTGCCATGCTGTTCATTGAATACTTCCTTGTCAAATTACTCATTCCAAAGTGTATCACCTCACACTTTTCAGGGTTAAATTCCATCTGCCACTTATCTGCCCATTTGACCATCCCGTCTATATCTTCCTGTAGCCCAAGACACTCAACCTCACTGTTAACCACCTGGCCAATCTTTGTGTCAACAGCAAACTTTCTAATCCTAGCCCCCACATAGTCATCTGTGTCGTTTATATAAATGACAAATAATAGGGGACCCAGCACAGATCCCTTTGGTACACCACTGGACACTGGCTTCCAGTCACTAAAGCATCCTTCTGTCATTACCCTCTGCCTCCTACAACTAAGCCAATTTTGAATCCACCTTATCAAATTACCCTGTATCCCATGTGCCTTTGCCTTCTTTATAAGTCTCCCATGTGGGACCTTGTCAGAGGCTCTGCTGAAATCCATATAAACTACATTAACTGCACTACCCTCATCTACACACCTGGTCACCTCCTCAAAAAATTCAATCAAGTTTGTTAGGCATAACCTCCCTCTGACAAAGCCATGCTGACTATCCCTGATCAAACCTTGCCTCTCCAAGTGGAGATAGATACTCTCCTTCAGAAATTTCTCCAATAGTTTCCCTACCACTGACATGAGACTCACTGGCCTGTAGTTCCCTGGCTTATCTCTACAACCCTTCTTAAATAGTGGAACCACATTAGCTGTTCTCCAGTCCTCTGGCACCTCCCCCGTGGCCAGAGAGGAATTAAAAATTTGGGTCAGAGCCCCTGCGGTCTCCTCCCTTGCCTCCCTCAGCAGTCTGGGGCACAAATCATCCAGATAGGATGGCACTTTGGAAAGTTTTCTTTCACCAGTCTCTCAGTCACTGCTGCATTCTTTATTTTGCCAAGTGTTCAACATAAAGACTGGCAGCTTTATCATTTCGATATCACAGCACTGGGAACAACCTTTCCTAAATGCTGATTAATTTTCTCATTAAAGCCACCAGCAGTCTCTTGCACAAAACCATGTTGCTGCTGTATTTCTAGCATGTTTATTATTGTTTCATGTTTCCAGCATTTGCAGTATTTTGTTTTTCTCTTGAAGAGAACAGTTATCTTGCTTTTTCCATGACTCAGTTTAAATGTCTCTCTACAATATTGAATTTTTTAAAAAGTATAATATTTTCCTATAAGTATATTCAGTGGATGTTTATATTATGCAAGGTTTTAGCTGGAAAGTTATTCTGTTAACAGGGCTGTTGAAAAGTAATTCACTAAGTCTATCAGACACACATATCTGTGTAGTGATAAACAAGACTAAATATGTTTTATTGACCATATTATAACAATTTACCAGAGTAATGTTGTAATTTAGTCAATCTTGGCTTTTGCATATTTAGTTAAATTGTCAGTATACTCAATAAATTAACACAAATTTGCTGCACTGGTGAAATGTTCCTTTCTTTCACATACAGGGTGCCCTTCAGGAGAGTCTGCACCAGTATACACCAAAATGAATAGGGTATGGTCTGGTACAGTTTCATTCTGGATAGGGACATCTGCCATTTGGTGCCATAATTACAGAAAGGAGCTGATAAGATTGGGCTGGGGAGAATCATATTTAGAGCAACACCAACATAACTTAATTGGAAATGTGGCAAAAGGCGGGGGTGGGGGGGGCCGCATGAACAGCTGATTGGTTGCAAGCATGTGGATAATGCACATGTGCAAATTGCCTGCACTGCAATTTTTCTCCCTTGTTGGCAGCAACATTGCCCAAGAGACAAATAGGCAATTCTGAGAGACTCCCAAGCAAAGCTGGGACGATTGGCATCACTAATAGGAAATTTAAATCTGAAACCGAGACTGGGAGTAATTGGATTTGTGTTTGATGTTAACCCTTTCAGGACAGATGGAAGGAGATCGAGTGTGAGAGTGTAAAATCCCCAAAAAATGCAAAAAGGGACCCCAGCCTGATGCATGTGCCTGTGTAACCAGGTTTATAGTGGCTGATAGCATGCTTTGCATGTCCCAACTTGCAGAGGTGGGATACTTCATTTATATATTTAAATAAGGTTTCCATATGGTATTTGGGAGCCTGGTTTAACTTTAACTGCTGCTATACGTGTTTCCCAGAATCATTGGCACAGACATATAAAACCTGGTTTTACCTTCTTATCCATGACGCTTCAGCCTTGGTTAATTGGTCACACTCTTACCTCTGACTCAGCCAGTTGTGGGTTCAAATCCTACTCCAAAGACTTGAGTACAAAATCTAGGTTGGCTCTTCAGTGGAGCACTGGGAAATTGTTGCACTGTCACAGATTTTGTCTTTTAGATGAGATGTTAAATCAAGGCCTCCTCGGCCCTCTCAGATGGATGTAAAATATCCCACGTGCTATTTCGAGGAAGAGCAAGGGAGATCTCCCTGATTTCCTGGACAATATGTATCCCTCAGTTAAAACCAAAGAACACGTTATCTGGTCATTTTCTCATTATTGTATGTGGGACTTTGCTGTGAGCAAATTGGCTGCCACATTTCCTTCATTACATCACTAGTTACACATTTAAAGTATTTCATTGGCCATAAAGCACTTTAGGAGTCCTGAGGTTGTGAATGGTGTGATGTAAATGCAATCCTTTCTGTTTGTGCTTGTTCTCCTATTGGAATAACCAACTTTTTGAGTGCTTTCCCTTCGCTTATGAATTGTGGTAGCTTTCTTTTTAGCGAGCTAAATATTACCTGAAACAGTTACTACCTTTGAGTAAATTCAACCATCTGACTACAGGTACCTGCTCTTCAACATTTTTAACCTCACAACTTTGTTTTGTTTACAGTTGCTTCCTTTTCTGTTTGGCTGCCCAACCTTTAATTGACAATTGTACATGGGGGAGAAGGGGGAGAATTTTCTCCCCATCGGGGTTGGGGGGGGGCGTTGTGCGGGGGTGGGCGTGGAGCGATTGGTGCCCCCGATCAGCTGGGCACTGCCATTTTACATGGGCAGGCAAACGTGGGCCCGGAAGCGCTGTTCGCTCCCTGTGCGGGCGGGAAGTGGGGTGAGGTTGCCTGAGTCGGGTGTGTGCTCTCGAAAGAGCGCAGAAATCGCCCTGAGGCACAGAGGTACGTCAGGGAGCTGAGCTTTAAGTTTAAACAGTCTAATAAAGTGCTGTAAAAATTTTTATGACATGTCCCTTCATGTGAAACTGCCACATGAGCTGGAACATGTGCATTAATTTTAACAAAAATCTTTCTGAAAATTTTAAATCATTCATGAAACCTCATCCCGCCCGTGGATGAGGTGCCATGAAAAATGTGAAGGCTGCCTGGGCTCTTTGCCTGCCCGCCAACCTTAAGGCTGGATGGGCAGCTTTCTCAATAGGCTTAATTAATTAGTTCATTAATGGCCTTAACGGGCCTTTGACAGTTCGGCGGACGCATAGCCGAGTCGGCTCAGCACCCGTCTAACTGAAAATCTAAATGATGCGCGGTGATGTTGCGACACATACCCAATGTCACCCCACATTATTTTACGCCTCAGCGAGTGAGCCCCGCCCCCGCTTGCCGAAGATTCAGCCCATGATGTACCTCTCTTCCCTAGAATATTGGTTTTCTGATGGATTAAAATTCCTAGGTGATTTTTACCCACTATTCTTATGCAGTTGTCTGCTCCAGAATATAATACACTAATCTTGCACATATTGATGTAATTTACTGATTGACTTCTATATTGCCATATAGATGCGCGACATGCATGATATATATTTTTAAAAATTGTTACGGAGTAAATTGTCCAAGAGCTGATGAGAAACAATTGTCTGAAATTCATGGTTTATATAAGAAAAATGAAGAACGTGTTTGCAATGTGTTGTCAAGCTATCTGAATTAATGAATCACAGGAAGTTCGGCACAGCAAGGGATTAGGAAGACAAATGGTATGTTAGCTTTTGTTGCAAAACAATTGTAGTATAAGAATAAAGAAGTCTCATATGTGATGGTGGTATAGTGGTAATGTCACTGCATTCATAATCTAGAGATCCAGGCTAATACTCTGGGCACATGGGTTCAAATCCCACCATGGCAGCTGCTGGGATTTAAATTCAATTAATTAAAAACCTGGAATTGAAAACCAGTGAAAGGTTGATAGCCAATCTGCTTGGCCATGCCAAGTGCACCTTCTATGGTCATTACATCCTTTTGGCTCAAAAATAGAGATGCTAGCCACTGTCCCATGAGTCCTCTCAGCTGACCCAGCATAGGCTTGACAGGGTAGATGCTGAGGGAATATTTCAGTCAACTGGCCATAATAAGCACAGTTTAGTGTAATGACATGGGATGTATTCAATACTTTTGTGATTGCTTGGACATTGGTGCAGCTTGTAGAGGATATATCAGCTTGAGTGCTAAATCTGCAGGTGTCCATTTTAGCACTTCCAAACAAATTCAGATCATGGTAATCAGCAATTAAGATGAAAATTGTGTGCTAAACCCCATTTAGCACTCTATTTGGCCCTTTCAATATAAGGGGTCTCCCAGTTATGATGGAGATCAGAAGGATTTTTTTCTCTTAGAGGGTTATTAGTGTTTGGAATTCTCTTCCCAGCAAGCAGTGGAGGCTGGGTCATTGAGAGACTTTCCACTGTTATAGAAGGAAAAGTAATGATTTATAATATGTTAATGCCTTTTGTAGAAAGAAAATGCTAGAGTTTGAAAACTTATTATTTTCCTCTTCTCAAAGGATGTTATAATCTCTAATAAGAACCACTTAAAACTGCTTTTTTGTTCTTCTGATTTGGACTTGGGGAACTGGATGTTGCTGCTACATGCGTTTCTGTAACCTGCCAGTAGATTTGTGGAACTTAGGCATACAGAAGTTGTACACTTTTTTTGGAATATTCCCTTTGTATAAGCAGGTGTGCAGAAGAGACTGAGGGACTTATTTTGGTGAAAGGGCCAAATAGAGTGCTAAATGGGGTTTAGCACACAATTTCCATCTTAACTGCTGAATATATGATCTGAATTTGCCTGGAAGTGCTAAAATGGACACCTGCAGATTTAGCACTCAAGCTGATTCGAAACAATTTTTGTGGAGGAGCATATGTGGGCTCCATGTATCCACTTTTATGGAAGGTGTGGAGTGCACTGTCTGACACACAACAGCAGGTCTTGAGGATAGCTCATGGACTGAGGGAGGGGCTGCACAAGTTCTCAGATGTGGCATGGAGGCCTTGATGCAGGAGGTCTAGTCCCTCAAAGGGGAAGAGATCCATCTTGTCCCTGTCTCTTCCTCTACAGCAGCTAGTGCTGCCCTGAATGACTTCATGTTCTTCTTTCATTTCACCTGGAGACCAAGGAGGACACCTAGCAAGATACCCATGAACAACACACCCTTTCTCTTGTTCCAATAATGTAAAGTGGCACAATGATAGTTATTTTTTGATGGCCTCCCCAAAGAACTTTTGGAATAAATGGTGGATGTTAGTGGAGTCTTGGGGAACTGTTCCAGAAAGTCTCTCAGTCTCTCAATATGAGCATAAAACATAAAAATAGGAACAGCAGTAGGCCATTTGGCCTCTCGAGCCTACCCCAGTAAGGCTGACCTAATCCTAGACTTAATTCCACTTTCCTGTCTGCCCCCAGCCCCCCCCATAATTACTGACTCCCCTGTCTATCAAAATTCTGTTTAATTCAGCCTTGAATATATTCAGTGACCCAGCCTGCACTGCTTGCAAGGGGAAGAGAATTCCAAACATTAATGACCCCCTGAGAGAAGAAATTCCTTCTCATCTCCATCATAACTGGGAGACCCCTTATATTGAAACGGTGCCCCCTAGTTTTAGATTACCCCAAGAAGGGAAACATCCTCTCAGCATCTACCCTCTCAAGCCCCCTCAGAATCTTATATGTTTCAATAAGATCACCTCTCATTCTCCTAAACGCCAATGAGTATAGGCCCAACCTGCTCAACCTTTCCTCATAAGACAAATCCCTCATCCCAGGAATCAGCCCAGGTAGTACTTTCACCTCTGAGTCACAAGGTTGCAGGTTCAAGTCCCACTCCAGCACTTGAGTACAAAAATCAAGGCCGATGCCCATTGCAGTGTTGAGGGTGTGCTGCACAGTCTTTCAGGTGAGATGTTTTGAAGCTCCATCTGCCTGCTCTGCATGTAGACAGGTGTAAAAGATCCCATGCATTATTTAGTAAGAGCAAGAGAGCTATCCCCGGTGACCAGGTCAATATTTACCCCTCGATCAATATCACAGGGGCAGATGATCTGGTCAATATTGTATTGCTGCTGGTGGGAGTTTGCTATGCTGCCAAATTTCCTGCTATATTATATAACAGTGACTGCCCTTCAAAAGTATTTCATTGTCTCTATTACAGCCATTCGGTGGTCATGTAAAGCACAATATAATTGCTAGTCTCTTTTATTTCTTACACTAAAAATGGGCTAAACTGTGTTTCAGTCCTAGGCCTCATTATGGCCATCTCACAGTCTCTTTAGCTCCTGAAGGGGCCATAGAAAGTCACCTCCATGAGTCTGTCCAAGCTCTCTACGTATATGATGTACTTATATGGGGAGAATTTTCTCCCCGTCGGAGTGGGGGGGGGGGTTGGACGGGCAGCTCAGCCAATTGCTTTATTGGCTTTTTAAATGGCCTTAATAGGTCTTTGACAGTTCAACAGGCCTGCAGCCGAGTCGGCTGTGCTCCCGCCAAACTGAAAATCTAAATGACACACGGTGACGTCAGGACACACGCCCGACATCACCGCGCGTCATCTTACGCCTCGGCGAGCGGACCCCACCCCCGCTCACCGAGCCAAAGATTCTACCCATACATCCACATTAAGAGCCTTTTTCTTAGGATAGTCTATTGTACTTGGATTTTGTGAAAGAAGTATTTTTATCTTACATTGCAATAAATGGGCCAAGTTTTTGCTACTGAGGCAGGTAATTCCGCGACTTGGCAGACCAGTCTCAGTATAAAATGCCCATTTATGCACTATTTTTGCTCTAGGTAGGCAGGGCCAGGATAAAGTTGGACCTGCTACTCCAGAAGGAGGCAGCTGAGTGCTGACGCTGGCTGGTTAAAAAGCCTGCTTTTGCTCTCTGGAACTTCATCCCAGTTGTTTGATTAGGCCCTCTAGCTCCCTCACACCCCAGCAGCCCCACCCACTCCCCATGCTACCTCAATGTCCAAGCCAACTCATGCCCCCCTCACCCACCCCAGTGCCCCTTGTACCCTTAACGCCAACTCAGGGCCCTTCCATGATCATTCACTCAGTAAAAACCCATTCATATTTTTCTGAAAAAAAAACTGGTATCCTGACAACCCGATAAAATTGTCAATCAAACAGACCATTAAAGTATCAATTACAGAAGCTTTAAACACTTGACACCTCTTAACCTTGTGCAAATAAACATGTCAATCAAACAAAATCAACACTTCTCTACACCACTGTAAAAACAATCTCACTCGCATAATCCTTTTATAAGAGTCTGAGCCAGCATTTTTCTTTTCAAAAAAATTATGTTTGGAGTTTTTTTCTAAGCGATTTGATACGTGCCATTGTTACACTTGGATTCATTGGTTCTATACATCATGTATACTAGGTGAATGGGCATAAGAAGGGCCATGAGTCAGCCTGGAGAGTATGAGGGGCCATTGGGGGGCGGCTGGGGGGCATGAATTGACATGAGTTGGCATGGGGGCTTTAAGGGGTCAATGGGGGGGTGGGTGGGGGCATGCGTTGGCATTGGGTTAGCATGGAGGGGGCATGGGTAAAACCTTTTGATGTTACCTTTCAAAAGGTTCCTGAATCTAGACTATGGTTTACGA
Organism: Cetorhinus maximus; assembly: GCF_964194155.1. NCBI lineage: Eukaryota > Metazoa > Chordata > Chondrichthyes > Lamniformes > Cetorhinidae > Cetorhinus > Cetorhinus maximus. The sequence continues at coordinate 43,118,347 of NC_135882.1, read as the reverse complement.
CGACTCTGAGTGGCTGTGAATCATGGCCTGACTCCACAAAAATTGCGGGGAGCTAGGAGATGCCTACCCCGGCAATGGAAGCGGCTGGGTCAGGAGTGCAGGGTCTGGGCTTACTATCTGCATCCTTATCCCAGGCCAGTGAAAATTGGGGGCGCTGGGAATGGGTGTGGGAATCTCAGAATCGGGTCCTGCCCACTATTTTTAAATTGCTCCAGTGTCGATCTGATTTGTGCTAAAATATGGCCCAATGTCTTAAAGCCACAGTGAATGGCTTAAAATGTAGTGACTGGTCTTACGCAGAAAAATGAAAACAAACTACTTTTCCCACTGCCATTTTCGATTAGTATAATTTGTTCGGGCAAGTTTATTACAAATGATGTATTGAATATTTTCATGCCAGTCTACAACCACCTTTGCATATCACTGACAAATACAGGGGCAGAATTTTCCCGTTGGCGTGCAGGGGCGGGACCCACACGCCGATGCATAAAATGACGCGCGGTGACATCGGGCGAGCATCCCGACGTTACTGCACGCCATCGCGATATTTCGTTGGGCGGGCGTGCGATGATATCCAATGCGCGCCCGCCATTAATTAACGGGCCACTTAAGGCCCTTGAGGCGCCAATTGACGGCGGGTTTTCGGCACCCGTGTGATCTTCGGGTCGGCGCACGGGCACAACAGGCAGGCGGGTAGGAGATATTTATATCAACCTCATCCATGAGCGGGATAAGAGGGCTCAGTGGGTTTGCGAGTGTGCTCTGTCAAATATTTAATTTGCGAAGTTACTGATTCTTGCCTGTGTGAGCTGCTAAACTTCAAAACACATACCAGCTACTTGGACTGGACTCATAAACTTCAGGTCAGCACTCTGCAGTCAAGAATCATGTTTGGGCCTTCAGGTTTCAGGAAGCCTTCCCTTAGCCTAGGAAAGGGAGTTGAACTCTCCACTGGAGGCACCTCCTCTGAGGAGGAAGGGAGGGCTAGAAGAGGGAGGAGGCCAGCAGTGCACATTCAGCCTCCAGGGTAGTCACCTTTGGGAGGACAAGCGCAGACACAAGGGGTGCAGGGCCAAGAGGTAGTCCAAGGCAGAAGGGGCCCCAGAAGACACCACTATCCTGCTGCCAGGGTATACAGGTGGCGAAGCAGCTACCTCAATATGTCTGAGGTGCAGTGCCGAAGGAGACTCCATCTCCCAAAGGAGTCAGTCAACTATATCTGTCAGATGATTGGGCCTGAGATCTCCGCGAACTGTTGCGGGTAGACACCCCATGCCAGTGGCTCTGAAGGTCACAGCTGCCCTCAACTTCTATGCCTCTGGCTCCTTCCAGGGGTTGATGGGTGATCTTTGCGGTGTCTCCTAATCAGCTGTCCACACTCGTGTCAAGCAGTTCACAGACACATTCAGGTGTGCATTGACCTTCATCCACTTCCGCTGGGACCAGGCAAGTCAGGCACAGCGAGCCAGAGGTTTCGCAGCCATTGCTGGCGTCCCCCGCATCCAGGGTGCTATAGACTGTACACATGTGGCCATCAAGGTGCCAGCAGGTGAGCCCGGTGCCTTCATCAACAGGAAGGGCTTCCACTCCATGAACGTGCAGATAGTGTGTGATCACAGGATGCTGGTTCTACAAGTCTGTACAAGGTACCCAGGCAGCTCCCACAACGCTTACATCCTCAGACACTCCCAGGTGCCGGGGCTCTTCAGTGCTCCGGCCCGACTGGATGGATGGCTGCTGGGTGACAAGGGCTGTCCCCTCAGAAGGTGGCTCATGACTCCTCTCCACCATCCAAGAACAGAAGCTGAGCAGCGCTACAATAGGAGGCACGGTTCCATAAGGGCTGTGGTGGAGAGAGACATCGATCTTCTCAAGATGCGCTTCTGATGCCTGGACCGCTCAGGGGGTGCACTCCAGTAGCCCCCAGATCGTGTGTCAGTGATAGTGGTTGCTGCTGCGCTCTCCACAATCTTGCGCTGGAAAGGGGGTGACGCAGTGCATGATGAAGATGTAGACGTAGTGGCTGCGGCTGCACACAATGAGTCCAGCAGTGAGTCTGAGGATGAGCACACACAGGGAAATGCTGAGTGGATAGACGCTAACCCGGGCATACTCCAGGGAGGCAGGGACACCCGGGAGGCTTTAATCCAATGAACCTTCAGCTAGCCCACCACAGATGGACCTCCAGGACAAGCCTGGGCTGCAGGCTCTGCACCTGATACCCAAGTGAAAAATCTGCCTGGATAGGAACATTAACTAAGGGCCTTGTTAATAAAGGTGAATGTCCCACAAATCACTCAGAACATTATTGGTAACCATCCACCTGCAGAAGAAAAGAGGCACCCTCAGCCATGGTGACATGTCTGAATTTAATGGTATAACAAAACGAACTTAAGAGAATAAAATGACAAAGGTGTTCAACATCACACCATCCTTATGCATCACACCATCACGCCTTATTACACACCAACACAAGAGCACCAGTGATAAACCCGTGGTGTGTCTAAGGTGCCTTATTTTTACACTTTTGGGTGCTACATCTTGGTGCTGCCCCATCACTCAGAGTGGCATCTGAGACAGCTTGCTGACTCTGCTGTCCTGTTGGCCTCGATGACCTTGGCAGCCATCCTCTGGCCTGTGGAGCCTGTGCTGGCCCCACTTGGGAGTGAGCGGCCAGTTCCACAGCTGGATTCTCACCAGTCGTCGCAGCCTCATCAGATGCAATGGTCACTGGCAGAGGAACGGAGGAGCTGCTGCCCTCATCCAGAGCGCCCTGAGAGGAGCCCGCAGAGATTACAGGCAGCTGCTGCGCTGATGTGAGGTCGGTTCGAACCTCCCTGCTCACCGTAGATGAATGGGCACCGAGCTGGGAAACTTGGTGCCCAGACCAACTCCCACACTGGCACTGACCAGCTGAGGTCACTGCCGATGTGAGGGTTTGCTGGTCCGAGCGCATCCCCAGGAAGCCCTGATGGTCTCCTGGAGGAGCCTCTCCACGAGAGTCGCCACTCTCTCCATGGAGGAGGCATGGTGCTCGGCATCAGGCTCATTGTATTGGCGATGGTCCGTGTAGACTCCTCCACCACGGGCACCAAGCCAAGCATAGCCTCATGTATCTCCGTCAGATGCTCCCGCACACCCGGCCGCATTTCCTGCAGCTGCTGTGTCGCGGACGACTCCAGAGGCACATCAGCAGGCACTGACTGAGCATGTGCCTGGTCCCCTGCAGTCCTCCGACTGCTGGCACCATGGGCACTCTCTATCTTTGCCAGCTCCTCCAGCGACTGTGAAATGCCCTCACTGCTGTGCCCCGGGACACTAGCCGATGTTCTAATTTCCACCGAGGTGCTAGTGTCTGCACTGGTGCCTGCCTGACAGAGATGCTGTGACGCTGGTGAGTCCGAGATTTCAGGGCCCTCAGGTGTGAGTGGGGGCCTCTGCTGCTCCTCTTCCCAGCTCTGCTCCACTGATGCTGAAAGGAAGAACAAGGACATTAGATTAGTTAACGTGGAGACAATGTCAATCTGCGTCCCTGTCCCCCGGGTCATTATACACTCATCCTTCCATAAGCAATGGTCAAGCCATGTTGCAAACTTCAATCACTGAACATTCAGCACTGCCATGGCTGTTGGGAGAACAATGGTGACCTCACTACTGGGCACACATACCTGCCCATGTTACCCCAGCCTCACCGATGCCAGTGGACCTGGGTGAATGGCGCCTTTCCAAATCTAGGGCCTCCTGCTCAAACCGACTAAGCATCGCCAACTGGGCCGGCCCCCCGCCAGTCCTCACCCGCTCGGCGGCATTATGTGCATTCTTCTCCTGAAAAAGAGAGAAGAGCATTGATTAGTGCTACTTGTACCTGGACTCTCTTCGCGGACGGCCCACCCCGACCAGAGTGGGACATTGCAGGGCTCCAGTGCCTCCTCACCCCGCTGCTGCTGAACACTCACACATAGATGCCAGGCACCCCCTTGGCCAAATGCTGCCTACATCACATTAGGCACCACATGGTCTAACCTTCCATAGCAAGGAGGCACAAGCACGTGGAGCGCAGAATGCAGCAGATCGATCGGTGCCACACCACCTTGAAGCTCCCCTCCCAGCCTGGAATCACACTGACTTTGACATGTCCTGGATTTCCAGCACTGCGCCTAGGTGCAGCTCCTCCAGGTTGCCCCCAAAACAGTCATGTGGGTCTCAGTGTAACACATGCTGAGGGTGCAGAACCCATCTCTTCACCAGCCTCTCAGGGTGACCTCAGCATGGGCAATATCTGCTGGCCCACCCAGCGAAGGACACATGCCGTCAATGATTCAATGCAGTAACTGCACTCAGACTTAGGGGGTGGGGAGTGGCGGGGGGAGGCTCCAGGGGGAAGGCCTACCTGCTGGGTTAAGTGACCAATGCCAACATGGTACTCACCCTTCCTGAGCACAACAGGTCATTGAAGCGCTTGTGACACTGGATCCAGGTGCATCGCACGCCTCGTGGGAGCTCACCACCTCCTCCCAGGCACGTTTGGTCATGTGGGGGGGCCTCCTCCTCCCATCCTGGGGTACGAGGACCTCCCACCGCGCTGCCACCTCCTCAAGGAGGGCAGCAAGGCAATCGTCTGAAAAATGAGGAGCACAGTGCCCCCCTGCCCTACCCTCCTGCCTGGCCTGCTCAGCAGCAGCGCAGTGGGGAGCCCTTCCACTGGCCATGATTCACAGCCTTGGAAAGGCTGCAGCAGCTTTTTAAAACAGGCTGCGGGGTCACCACTGGACCCAGGGTCATTGCAGTCCCGCCGCCGCCTGCCCACTCCCACTGTCCTCGGGAGCTGCGATTCATGCTGGGTGGGCCTTAATTTGCCCACCCGTGTAAAATGGCGGGGTGGACCCTGCCCGCCCGCACCCACTCCCCCTCCGCCCGCCTGACAGGCAGAAAATTCTGCCCCTGGATTCAATGATAAATGAACAGTAGCAGAACCCCTATAGTTCAGCTAAGGATTATTAACAGCCATTTGTTACAAAGACACAAATACCCCGAGTAATTAGTCTTAACATTTAATAGCAATTTTTTATATTTTTCTCCTCAATATTTTAGGTCACCTGTTTAAGTTTGTTGTTTCAATTTTGTGTATATTTCTGTTTCCCATTTGGATTGTGTGAGCTTCATAGAGAGTTGCACTGTATCAGGTGGAATTTTAGATTTTTGTTTTTGTGTGATTGAAGAGTAGATGCAAGGAATGATATTTTAATATCATAATGTTAATTTCTTGTCCATGCTAATTTCTTGATCCTCCATTAATATTTGAATAATACTTGAGTATTGTGAATGTGAAGAAGACCTGGTTTATTTTCATTCGTTTGTTTTCTAGTTGTTATCATGTGAGGTTGAATGCATACAGTGTCAGGTTTTGGAGATGTAGAACAGGCCGCCTTTTTACCCAGGGTGTGACCACAATTGATGGATCTGTGTTCTTTTTCTTGACGTTTATAGCTATATAATGATAGAGGGAAACAGAAATAAGATAAGGATTGAAGAAATAGTTTGGAAAAAAAGTTATTTTGAGGATGAGAATGGAACGAGGGAATGTAAACTGAAAAAAGTGACAAAGAGATGGAGCAGTAGTGGGAAATATTTTTAAAACTGATCAATAAAAATCGATAGCTCCAGAAATAATATTTGAACAGCAATTGGGTAATTTGGTTAGGGGTCTGATACTTTCAGTTGTGTGGATTGTTTTTGCTTTGTATATCTTGGCTAATTTGTAAAGTGAATTTTATCTCTGTTCATTTTTGAATAAATAAATTGTACATTTTTGATCATACAACAATCTCCAAATGGTGGGTTGGGAGACCCAGCCCAGTGTCATTTTAGTTGGAAATTTCTGAAAATGTTCATTTGGCAAAGAAAAGGTGAACACTGGAAAGTATTTAAATTATGTACTTCACACCTCAGAAAATCAGTATCTTCCTTTATATATATATTTAACAACTTGGAGAAGAAACATAAGTTACAGGGTTAATGGAAAAGAACAGGGCAATGAGACTAATTGGATAGCTCTTTCAAAGAGCTAGTACTGACATGATGAGTCGAATGGCCTCCTGTGCAGTATAATTTTATGATATTTCTGTGATGTTAATAGAGTTCAGGAGAAATAAATTCAGCAGAAAACAGAGAACAAACTAGCCAATGATGAAATGCCATGGATTATTTGATATACCCCTGTAAGAGAAAAATCGAATTTAGGGCAAAATGCATTCACTAAGTATTATTAAGACAATTAAGGAAGGACGACAAAAGGAAATACAAACAACTTAGGAAAGAAGCTTTAAAATAACAAATAGCGAGGTAAAGAGGAATTGCGGCATGGAATTATCAAAGCATATAAAATTAAATCATAAAATATTCTATGGAGATATAAATAACAAAAGGAAAGTTAAGGTAGAGACATGGTTATTAAGATCAATTCACAGGTACTGACAGTTAAATTGCAGAAATATTGAAGAGTCACTTTGTCTCAGTCTTTACCAGGGAAACTAACAAGGCGGATATGATATTCGAGGGAGAGATCAAAAAGGATTTCAATACATTTAAGATACAAAGGAGGGAGGTAATGATACACTGGGGATAAAATCCTAAATTCAGATGGATTGGGTCCACATATATTCAAACAAGCTAGGAAATAGACAGCCTAGATAGCAGTATACATTTGTATAAGTAAAAATAATAATAAATCCGAGGACTGGAAATGAGCCAATGTGATTCCTGTATTCAAAATATAAGCCCACTGTGCCAAACTTCCCCTAATGTTCACCACTACCTTAGCCCTGAACTTAGATCTTTCTCTAGTTTCTCTCCTATGTCCCATCATGCTTTCTCCAGGAAACCCAGCTCTTGCTTCCTCGACCCTATTCCCACCAAACTGTTGAACATTCAACTTCCCTCCCTGGACCACTAATGTTGTTAATGGCTCCGTCTCCCCAGGTACTATCCCCCTCCAGTTCAAGCGATTGTCCTCTCCTCAAAAAACCCAACTCTGTCCGCTCTACCCTTGCAACGACCACCTATCTCCAATCTTCCTTTTCTCTCCAAAGTTCTTGAACATATTGTCGTCTCTTGAATCGGTGCCCATCTTTCCCTCCCATCGGGTGGAATTTTCTGCTCCCGCCACTGACAGAAATCACGGCAGTTAGGGGAACTAAATTTGGCATGAATAAAATAGTCAGTTTCCCGCTGACGGAAAGGTTTGGAATTTTGTTCTCCTGGCTTTGACGGCGGGTTATACGCGGGTGGAGTTTCCACTGAGCTATGTCGGGAACCAGATTTGCATTCATTTGTATCTCATGAATGCTCCATAAAAGATCAACTCACCAGATTTACGTTTCCCCTCCAGCCTGTCAGCAGATCATTAGAACGGCCTGATTTACGACTATATAAGTGACGCGCACCTGGCGAACTTCACTTCATCCATGACTTAGAGGTCAACACACGCTGCTTCCACCTTCCTTCAACACCGTAGCTGCTACATATTGAGTGCCTTTAGCACAGGCTGCACCAAGGCTGGGTAAGGGAGGCACGACCAGTGGGGAGGGGTGAGATGGAGGCAGGACTGGTGGGGGAAGAGGGGGGAACTGGGAACACAAGAGGGGATGGTGAGATGGTGGCAAGATTGGGGGAGGGGGGAACCCGAGAGGGAGGGGTAAGATGGAGACAAGACTAGGGGGTGGGAAACACGTGAGGGGAGGAGTGAAACAGAGACAGGGCTAGGCGGTGGTCAAGATACAGGGTGGAAGATTGAAATACTGTCTGGGATCAAGAGTTGAAAAACTGTCTGGAGAAAGTTCAGAGGCTGTCCTGGGGTCGAGGCCACACTGTCAGGGGCATATTTCAGACACTGTCCTGGGGCTGTATGGACCACGGTAGAGGGCTCTGTATGGCACACATGTCTTTGTCCCGGCACTGGGTCGGGTTAGGCCCTTCTGACGATTGTGCACAGAATAGTGTGTGGGGCATGATCAGTCACCTAATGCATTTGATCCTGAGGGTTTGTGTCATGGCAGAGGGCATAGTAATGTTCAGGGTAGGCATCTGGATCCTGTATGTTGGTAGCTGAAAAGTCATAGGGGGATATTGGATGGTGTCATGGTGGGGGGCTCCCAAAAAGTAAGTGGGCATGTGGCCTCGAGAAGCGGAGGGGTCAGGTCAACAAAGGGCACGGGCTATATCGAAGGGCTCAGGGGGAGAACAGCAATCTCGATATGAACAATGATGGGGTCAAGGGTAACAGGAGAAGGCTGGATATTGACGGGAGGAATGGGAATTAGGAGGTGGCGACTATGGAGGAGGATTGGAGGAACTTGGTGGTGACGGGGGATGTTGGAAGTTGACCACATTTACAAGAACATTATTTTCGCAATCATCGAAGAATGATGCAGTTGGAAAAACAAGCTTGAAAAATCAGTCTGGGAGAGGTCAAAAGGTGTGTGGGAGGAATTCAGCACAACAATTTTGGGCCGATTGAAGGGGCACCCTATAAATTTCCTGCTCAAACCATGGAGAGCATGGCTCAGCTGAGGGCTGGACTCGAGGGGCGAATGCAAAGCGAACAAGCTCAGCTCCTTGAATAATAGTGCGCATTCAGATGAGAATCCATTAAGTTTTGGTGCTGTGGTGGAGTTGGTCTTAATTGTCATCTGATTCTCTCAAGAGACATGTGAAAAGGGATGTAGGGTCAACCAATCAAGGGCCATGGCTGCTGCACAGAAATAAAATGGAGCTTACATGCCTCAATGTTCCCAATGTACTGGTCATGGCATTCAAGGCACCATGCTTACAGTCATGACATAAGCACATGGATTTGGTATTTGTCTATTGGTATTAGTTATTGTCTAGGCTACTGGAGGTGAGCTGACTAGCCTGACTGAGGGTTATAGCACATGGACCGATTGAGCCTAATCAAGACCCTCGTTGTGACTGTGCAATCACATCTGAGGGGGATGCTGAGCCACTGTGAAGCTCCAGGATGTGATCAGCTTGCAAGGGCTGGCCTGGGAATACCATGTACATACTGAGGAAAGATCGAGGGCTAGAGAATGGATTCCTGCCTTGGATATGGAGGGAGACCATTCAAGGGAACTACCATTGATTGTTCACAGGTACAAGGAGGAGTGGAGAATTCAGGCTGTAGGTAGCGCTGCCTGTTGATAGCTGTGATTAGAATAGCAGAGGTAGGGCCCGTTGCCGATTGGAACATCTCATGGATGGCCGTCAGCCTGAGGAGCAAGAGCCAGGAAGTCCCAGATGCGGACGAGAAGGGGCAAAATCGATGAAGATGTTTGGCGCAACCAAGGATCTACAGAAGAAGCAGCTCATACATGGAGATGAGTGAGAGACAGTGCTGCAGGCGCCTTCACTTGTCTTGGGATGTGGTAGCTCACATTTGCCACCTTCTCCATGAGGAACTCATGCCATAAGGAATTGGAGGGCATCTGATGCCAGTTGCTTTGAAGGCAACCGCTGCAATGAACTTATTTGCAAGTGGGTCCTTCCAGGGCTCCACTGGGGACCATTGTGGGATCTCGCAATCAGCAACGCAGAAAAGCATAAGGGAGATGACAGATGCCCTTTTCAATAAAGCTAACCATTATGTGCTGTTCTGTATGGATGATGCAAGCCAGGCTGCCAGAGTTATGAGGTTTGCTACAATATCAGGTTTCCTACAAGTCCGGGGTGCCACCGACTGTGCACATGTGGCCTTGAGAACTCCCTTGAAAGCAGACCCTCCTGTTCGTGCTAGGTACCGAGAGATCTCTTACAGCTCTTACATTTTGAGTCAACTGCAGGTGCCATAGATCTTTGAGCTTAGAGGGTTGGCTCCTCGGTGATAAGCCAGAAGGCATGGCTATTGGCGCCCATTTGTCTGCCACTGAGTCCATCTGAGGAGAGATGCAATGCAGCACATTTCACCATAAGGTCCTTAATATAGTCTCCTAAAGATGTCTCCTAAAGATATGTTTCAGATATTTGACTGGTCAGGCAGGGCTCTTGATATTCACCACAGAGAGTCTCCCACATCATCATTTGCTGTGCCCTGCACAACCTAGCACTGCCAGGGGGGGGCACTGAGGAGCTAGATATCTCCTCTGACGAGGAGGATGTGGAAGGGGATGACTCTGAAGAGGGTGAAGATTCAGATGGGCCACATGAAGATGCCATTGCACAAGCATGACACGCAGATGTGCCCATGACAACCTCATGACTACAAGGTTCCAGGAGGAATAAGGTGGGGACTAATTTTCACAGCCGAAGTTCTCTTCAGCTTTCAATGCATGAGATGCACCAACACCTTCATTCTCAGCATGAACATCTCAGGAAAGTTTAGAAATCTCACAATGATCACGGAAGAAACATAACTCACCTTAGTCCAAACAATGGGATCATCCTTGAAAGGCATAGAAGCCTTGGCAACATTTGGCGACTGTGGAATATGATTAGCACTCCATTAGTGCATATCCTTAAGAAACCCACGTAATACAGTCCTTTCAATTGTGGCACCACCAATTCAATGGGAATGGCAGCTTTCAAGTGGCTGAAAATCCAATTCACACATGGATGTACTGATGTCAGTGTGACACCAGCTTAGTAAGACATCCCGCACACACACAACATTTTTAAATGGTTTGCGCTTGAACAGCTCAAGAGGGAGCAGCATCTGGAGAACACCATTTCTCTAATCACCAGCTCTCCTGGATGAATAATGCAGAGGCATCATCTTGCTACTGACCTCCAATTGCCCTTCATTCATCAGGATACAGTGATCTTTAACTCTACATCTGCGAGGTATGTTTGCAATGTCCTCACAGACTGCCTCAATAGGGTAGTGGTTTGATCAGTTACAAACATTCAGGGTCCTGCACTCATCGGAAACGTGCCAGGTTTCTGTCCTGGATGACCTTGGCACTAGGGAGAAAGGTGGCCCAGTCAGCATTGACACAGCAAACGATGACAACACCTTTCCAGTCAGCAGCCTGCTGACTGCTATGCCCTGTTGTCTGAGATGACTTTGGTGGGCATCCTCTGGTGGCCTAAGGCCTTTAGGGTCCCTGCCTGCTAAGGATCTCCTGCTCTGTAGCAGATGCACCCTCTTCAGCCTGACCTTCTGGGGTTGTTGGGGTCACTGGCAGAGGGAAGTTGGAGCGGTAGGGCAACCTTGGAGTGTCCTGGGTGGATGTCCCCAGATGCCTGGCTGGCGTACACCTTCCCTTTGGGTGCCCGAGGCCCCTCCCTGACTCCTTGAGGAGAAGGGGGCACATGGATGGAGGTTAAGGTGCCCATCCCCCTCTCACCTAATCACTGCTGAAATGCACCCATGGCTAGAGCGATGATGTGCAAATTTGAGCACAAATCCAGCAGAAACTGCTGGACCTGCATCCCCAACGTGGCTGCCACTCTTCAAGTGGAGGCTTCAATGCACTTGCTTGTCAGAGCTATGACCTCAGACAGTACGTGGATGGACTTCTCCATCCTTCAATCCAGTCTTCTGACAGCCTGACAACTCTGCCTGATGTTCCCCTGCCTGTCTCAGCATCTCCAACAGTTCTCTTAGGGTTAATTCCAGAGGCTCAACATCAGACTCGGTCTCAGCAGGAGTCTGGCCTCCAGGAATCTTCTGAGTGTCAGGGACCTCAGCTGCCACTGCCCGCATCTGCTGCGGACCCATGTCTGTGAGATGCTCACCAGATTGTGAACCCGAGCCTACTCTAGAACTAGGTCCCACCGAGGTGTGTGTAACTGTGCTGGGAGAGGGTGCAGGTGAATGCAGTAATGAGTCTTCATCAGATGGTAGGTCTGCTCCTTCCTCAGAGATGGTCTGGGGGCTGGGCCTGAGTCATCTGGAGGAGGGTGTACTCCTGCTTTTCTTGTTGGTACCTGGAATAAAGAAAAGGGAGAATTAGTGATTGACAAGGCAGGCTCATATATTACAAATCACTCACTGCCATTATCTGCATGTTGTCGATGTATACTAGGTGCAAGGAACTCCTCCTCCCATCCTTAGGAAAGAGGATCTCCTGCCTTTCCTGGAAGGCCTGGAGGAGAATCCCAGGGAGTCTTCACTGAAACGTGGTACTGACTGCTTGGTTTTCCTTGGTGCCCTAGATTCCCTGTGCAACTGGTTACCCAGCCTACAGTGAGTGAATGCCTGTCTGGGTTGCATTTAAATATGGCACCAGGACCTTCGACCCTATGAGGTAACAGCAGGGCGGACGAATCCCTGCCTGTCCCGCCATGAGATTTGCTGAGCTCCTTGCTGATACATAATTAATGAGCTAATAAGTGGAAGTTTGTGCATGTTCAGCCACCCTGCTGCCCAGCGGGAATCAGACCAACTTTCCTGCTCACCACCAGACTTAATCTACAGGATGGAAAATCCTGTCCATCGTGTTTCTGCCCCACCACATTATTGCAACAGCCCTTATCCAAGTTACAAATCACATCCAATGTGACTGTGATTGATCAACTATCCTTCTTCGCCTTGCTCCAACTTACCAGCAGTCTTTAACTCAGTTGACCACAAAATACTCCTCTACTTTGGTCATCCAACTGGGCACGATTGCTCTCGCCTAGATCCATTCTTATCTATCAGATTTCCAGCTATAGCTTCTCTCCCCTTTTCTGTTCTGTTACCTCTGGAGCCTTCTAAGGATCTATCCATAGGTCCCTTCTATTTCTCATTGACATGCTGCAACTTGGTGACATCATTTGGAGGCACATCAGGTTCCACATGTACGCTGATGACATTATTTTCTATGTCATCGTCACCTGTCTTGATGTTTTCACTGTCTCTGATTTGTCAGACTGCCTGGGCAACATTCAGTACTGGATGGGCAGAAATTTTCTCCAACTAAATATTGCACAAAGACCAAAGCCATTGCCTTTGCTCGTCATCACAAACTTTGTTTCCTGGTCGCCATTCCATCCCTCTCCCCGGCTACTGTCTGAAGCTGAGCCAGAGAGTTTGCAACCTTGGTGCTCTGTTTGATGCTGAGATAAGCTTCTGATCATGTAGCTGCTCCAACAACAAGGCTCCCTCCTTCCACTTTCCTAACATTGCCCATTTCCACCACTGCCTCAGCTCATCTGCTGTTGAAACCCTCATCCATGCCTTTGTTATCTCTAGACTTGACTATTCCAATGTTCTCCTGGCCAGCCCCCTAGCTGCCATGCTACATAAAGTTGTATTCATCCAAAATTCTATTGCCCATACCTTAGCTTGCACCAAACTCTATTCACCCATCAATGCTGACCTTACACTGGTTTCTGGTCCGTGACCTTTCCCCTTCCTATCTTTGTAACCTCCTCCAGTCCTACAGGTCTTTGAAGCCTTTGTGCTCCTCCAACCTTTGGCATCTTGTGCATTCCCAGCCGTAATTGCACCCACATCCCCCTTCCACCTCACCTCCATTGACTGCGTTGGCCTTAGGCTCTGGAATTTCCTCCAGAAACTTCACCGCTTCTGTAACTCTCTATCCTCCTTTAAGATGCTCCTTAAAACCTACCTCTTTGATCAGGCTTTTGGTTATCTTTCCTGATTCATTCTTGGGATGTGGACATCATTTATTGCCCATCTCTAATTGCAATTGAAAAGGTGGTGGTGAGTCACTTTCCAGAACTGCTGTAAACCATGTAGTGAAGGTAGTCCACAGTGCTGTTAGGTAGGAATTTCCAGGCTCTTGACCGAGCAATGATGAACAAATGATAATCGAAGAACCTTGGGATGTTTTGCTACATTAAAGGCACTAAATAAATGCATGTAACTGTTGTTAGTTAATTACTCCAGAGAATGTGATGGCGCTGTTTGAGATATAATTTACCAACAGAATCACTCAGAGCAACGATATAGTTTGTGTTTGCATCATTACCAGTATATTCCCTGACAGCTATCCTGATCTTCAGCTGAAACCCTGGAAAAATTATTTCAATAGCTGATCTTGCCATTTCTCCAGTTTAGTGTAGAAATTCTACTTTGACACTTTTAAGAATATTAGTTCAAGCATAGTTATGCTTGCACACTAAGATCATTATATTTCACCTTCCCAATATACACCATCTTTTCTAGTTTCATTGCTTAAAAGCCACAGTGAATATGCAATATTATGTATATTCTGAGTAACAGTATGTCTTAATGCATACTGCGATTGTCTAGCTATTGTCCAAACTTCAATAGCTTTCAGCAGGGATTTGTACAAGTCAATTAATTAATCTCAGCTTTTAGTATTGGTTCCAAAGGCATTTCTGCCTGATTGATCTTCTTAATATGTGATGAGGTTACCCTGCTATTTGTAAATAAAGTGAGACTTCTGATTATATTTGTTATGGAACATAATGTCTCTGGAGGACTCCATATTTTTTATCTGTAATGCACCGCTGTAATAAAAGAAAACCTATCCCACTGTTTATTAGTTAAGCATTGTATTAATGAAGTGATTCACACGTGTGACACACACTCATTATTAACTTTTGGTACTGGTTAAAGGGAACTTAGGATAGGAGCAGCATTTGCGGTTTCAAATGATTGTCAATAGCAATTCCAGTGAGTAAATGAGACATTTAGACAAGAAAGATATTAGTCAAGAAATTTCCAGTGTCTGGGAATGCTGGGTGTGAAGGGAGGTCAGAGGCTGAATCCTGGAGTGAGGGAGATCGGAGGTCAGGTGATTGGTGCCTTGAGTGGCGAAGGTCATGGATTTTGGAGATGCTGCTGATGAAGCCTTGGCAATTTGCTACAGTGTATCCGATACATACAGTAGTACACACTGTTGCCACCGTGCACCTGTGGGGGGAATTACTTCAAATATTCAATTCATAGGGCGGTAAGGACTGGGAAGATAGCATAATGTTTATTCTTTATCAACTAAATTATTTTGAACTTATTAGTTGTGCTGCACGCCGGATCTGCTCAGCCTAATACAAAAATATTTTAGAACTGGTGGTAACAAAGTTATGGATTTTAGATTGTTATATTTTGAGAATGAAGGTTAGATAAAGGCTTAAAATTATACTGTAGAGTTTAAAGATGATAAGCTACCACTGCCTAATAATAAAGTGGTTTTAGTTTTGCATTGCATTGGATTGCAATTGATGCCAACAATTTATATTAAGGATGTCCAAACTGTAACCACCCCCCCACTCAAGTCTTGGCTTTCTAACAGTCGAAGCTTGGGCACATTACAGTGGTTTGAGTGTCAAATACATGAATCACTCCATTCGTGCGGTACTGAACAAATAAACAGCATGATAGATTTTCTTTATCACATTGGTACATTACAGATAGAAAGTATGGAGCTCTCCAGAAATATTGGGGGGAGTTTTCCCAACCCCGCGGAGGTGGGTTTGAAGGCAGGGTGCTGGGAAGGTTGCAGGAATCCCTGTCGGAACGCTGTTCCGCCCATGAGCGAGTTTCCCAGGGGTAATCAATCGCTGGAATCGCAACCACTCTATGGAGGTGGAAAGTCAATTAGGTCAATTAAGACCCCACTTAGGGGCTATTTTCCCATGCCGAAGGAACCCGCTGAATCCAGGCAATGATTTTGAGGTGTCGTCTGGGTGGGAGGTTGGAGGGCCAATGGAAACTCTTCTCAAACCCTCAAATACGGAGCCGCAAGGCTGAAATGGCCACAGCTGCAGTCAAAATCACTCCTATTCTTAACAGCTCTGGGCCTTTTTAAAAATGATCTGCAGCCATTCAAAAGTGCTTCCATTTAAAAGCACCTTCGCATCTGCGCTTATGCTCACCTCAGATGCCTCAGCATTGCCCATCTGTCCCAGTGGGGCTGCCAGTGTTGCAGGCACTCTCATTGGGCTCCAGCATTGTTGTTCTGCCTGCCATCCTTAATTGGATGGCGAACATGGAGGTGATCAATTAGGATTGTACAAAGCTGTACTGATGGATGCGCTTCTGGTAAGCACAAGCTTAGACTCTGCATATGCTCATAATAAAAATAATCAGAAGTGTCACTTTATTTACAAACAGCAGGATAATCACATTATATATTAAGTAGCTCAATCAGGCAGAAATGCCACTGGGACCAGATATTGAGAACTCTGAGCTTAATTAATCAACTTACACATTCAGTGGGACTAACTGAGTTGCACTCAGAGAGAGCTGGCATAGACATGATAGCCCCAGATAGCCTCCTTCTGTGCTATAAATCACTTTATGATTCTACGATGAAAGCTGAGAGTTGCATTATCTGCAGCGAGACACTGCGAGATACTGTATATGGACTGTGGGCTTTCTCAGCATCTTGTTTGTTTTCTTTGAATTTAGTGGGCCTGAAGATTTGGAAAGTGACAACTTTTATGCTGCTACCTTATTAGTAGATAAATCCTAACTAAGAACACCAAGGTCTGTTAGTATCAGAAATTTGAGATATATGTAAATTAATAGAATTAAGCCATGGTTTACACCTATGTGTCACGTGAAGACAAAAGGTTGAAAATCCCTATTACATACATTTTCCAATCTTGAAAATTACTGCATTTCAACAGAATTCTTGATTGTGATCTCAGAACTGTACAATAAAGCGCAGTGGATTATTAGGAAGTTGAATTTGTTAATAATGAGACAGTTTCAAATATGCAGATTGTGCAGATTAAATTGATTACACTTCTTAAAAACTACCTGTATAATTATCTGAAAATACTTTTGAACTTTCCACTCCAAGACAGTAATATCACAGTGCGATAGTAGGGTAGACATTAGCTGAAAATGACATTGACAGTTTGCAAATTCCTTTATTAGGTTTCACTGCTAATCTGTGGACATTCAAAGTGCCGGTGCTGCATTGGAAGCCCAAAGGGAAGCTTTAGAAAGTTCTTCATCAAATTTGCTATGATGGCCATGTCAGCTGCTTGAAGTATGTGAGTAATGCACATGTTGGCAATGGTCTTCAGATGACAGGAGTCAAAATGCCACTGATCTGAGGCCTGGGACTAGTTATTTTTAGAAGAAGCAGCATGAACGATTCTTGACAGTAGACCTAATTTCTGCCACTAGGTGTTGCTGCAATGTTGCAGGGGGCCCAGTCGTAGAATTTAAGAGCAGCAGCAGAATGGTGGTACCTGTTATTTGAAAAAGGGATAGAGGGTAAGAATATGAAGTATTTTAGGTTTTCTCAAGTAATGAAAAATGAATGGATTGAATAAAATGACAGGGCAGTAACTGCGTCTGGTGACTTATTAGATAATCACAGTTGAGTTGATGCTTATGTAAGAGATATGGTAGCCGTTGTTTCTGATCTTTCCCCAGGTTTGGATAGAGCTGGAGTAATAGTCATCAAAACTGTTAATTGACAACCAATACAATGTGTTCCTCATGCACACACGAAATATAAACTGCTTTAATTGAATATTAATGTATCTAGCTGCTATCTTTCCTCCTGTCTTGGGACTTAGATGAACCATGACCTGTGTCCTTGCTGTGGCTCAGATGGTTCTGCTGGGCTTGGTGATGATGTGTCTTGACTTGTCTCATGGAAGAGCAGCGATTTTTATTAGTGCAGAGAATGCACCTTTCAAGTGACACTGAGGCTAATGGACTGTTTTCTTCTTTAGCCTTCTGGTCTTATTGAAGCTTGCTTTCGTAGGCTCTTTGGTCTTATTTTGTGGTCTACTGCAGAGAGGCTAGGCTGCTAAGGATTAGAAGGTAATGCACTTTATTTTACAACATATCGCTCCCAGCATGGAGCATCTCCCACCAGAAACACATAATTGGAAATTTGCAGATGAATTTCCCAAATGTTTTCTGCCCATTCATTGCAAGTGCACCTGAATTCCTGATATGCAGATCCAATGGGGGAAGTTTCAAAGCAGGATATGACTTCACAATTTACACTATACTATGCTACAATATTAATTTTCTAAAGGGGTCTCTCCATGCTCCTTAGTTTATTGAGGAGTTTATATCTTGATGTCTTTTGATAGGTTGGGAGATGGTATTTGCTATATTACCCATATTAAAAAAATGTAACAGAGATCCAAGTGACTTGAGTTCAAGGTTTCCACTAATGTCTTTGTCCCGCCAGCCTTAGGAGGAACACAACAGCAGAGTCTTGTTGACTTCTTGCTCTTGATGGGCTTCCCATTGCTAAGCTCACTGTGTGGTGAATCACAGTACAAGTGTTGGTCCTATTGATGTGTGACACCGCACTTTGCTACATAAAGCTATTCACTTTCTATTATGTGATGGTTTCAAATTTAGGTTTGGACTAAGACATCCTTAAAGTTTAAAAATAAATTACTCTTAAGAATTGCTGTTCTTCCTTGAATGTAAATGTGCTCCGGCTGAAGTGACTTCACTGTGATGGTCTTACAAGGTTAACACAGGAAACAGGTAATGAGGGATTCAATAATGCGTGTGAAAGCAATGATAAAGTAGTTGAGGAGCTGATTCCTCAGGATAATAAGAGCTAAGGGTACATTAGGAAGAGGGGCGTAGGTGCCAATTTACAGACATTTTTCCTGTGTTAGAATGTGTTACACCTGGGCAAGTTGTGGGCTTGTTCTCTATTTCCTTTACACATTCCTGTGGCAGACGTGATTTTTGTCAGACTTATTTATTGTCCTTTTTGATATTTAATGTATCTGAAGAATATTTCCACAGCTCTAAAATTAATACTGTTGATGGGTATGAAATGTTATACTTAATGGGTTGTTTACAATGTTTTATTTTTGTTTTGTAATTGTACCAGCTATTGGCTATATTCTAATTTATAATGTGGGATTGGGTTATAGCAGGGATTATTGTTACTGGTATGAGCTTCATAGGTGCAGAGTGTGAAACATAGTTAGCAGCATCAAAGTTACACTGGGGAATGGGTCTATACACATGGGTGCAGACACCCCAGCCAATACATCTTTAATGTTTTGAAAGCATGAGGTTCTACTTTCTCGAAACGCTGGGCCAAATCTTCTGGTCTCCAGACTGTCAGAGACCAGACATATGATTGAGATGCATGTGAAGACCCTGTAGAAGTCCTGACATGTGGATCTATGTGGGAATTGCCTGGGAAGTTTAAACTTCCGATGGCAATTCCCGTCCTCCCCAGGACCCTCTATGACAGAGTCAGAGACTTGGGAGAGATCTGCTGTACTTACCTGAATAAATACCCAGAAAATGTTAGACAGATTAAAACCTAGTCTAACGCCTATGTAACTCACAACTGACTCCCCAGTCACAGCACCCATGACCTTTCCTTCTTTACTATTGAACCCCCCTTGACATCACCTTCCACTTCCCCACCGTCACCTAACAACTGAACCCTTTTCTCTCCAGAATGTCCAGGTGAATGTGCTCCCTACCTTCCTGAGAACCCCACCCCCCATCCACATTGACCTCCCCAACCTCCTCCTTCCCACCCCAGGGTCCATGTCGGCCTCCAAGTCCCCACCAACTCTCCTCGCCATCCCTTCTACTGCTATCGTCGCACCCTCACCCTCCCACCCTCCGGCTCCCTCTGCCCCCTCTCATACTCACCATTTTATCCTACCACGCCCACCCTCAGTTCACTCCCCAGGAGGCAGCCATTGACTCTGCAGGTTGCATGTTCGCCTGGACATCCCCCACCCTGACTCTCTCCTCCACACTTACCCCCTCCCTTACTCTCTCCCCTCCCCCTGGACTCCTTCCTGCCTCTGAACTCCTTCCCCCCTCAGAACGCCTTCCCTTACACCCGCTTCCCCCCCTCACACCTATCTCCCCGCTTGCCGTGTTCTCTCCCATACTCCCTCCACCCCCTCCAAACCTCACCTCCCCTGACATCTTCATTTCCCCCTCCCATCCCCACCCCACCAACATCTTTGTTTCCCCCCTCCCAACCTCATGCCCCATTGACACCTTTGTTCTCACCCTCCCAACTTCACACTCCTCCCCAGTACACTTTCCTCTTCCAGTCAAACCTAGAGCTTCCTCTCCAATCCCCCTAGGTACACCTTCCTCTCCCGCTGACATCTGGACCTTCCTCTCCCCCCCCTCACTGACCGTCTGTAGCAGCCTGTGGCCAAGACCATGTTGTTCCGAAGCAGAAATTAGGGCTGTGGTGATTTTATTGGTCACTTGCAATACATGCTCACCTGGCCAACTTGACAAGAGGTCTCCTTCCAGGAGGCTACAAAAGTCAGTGCCAGCCTGATGGGGAAGCTGAGTATCCTGAGACACTGTTGCTGCATCATGTCCAGCAAGTTGACCCTTTGCTTATACACTCTGTACTCTGGGGATATCGCCTCCTGCAAGTTGGAGCTCCGCACTCTGTCCTGTGGAGTGGTAGAGGGTTGAGGAAAAGGCTGCTGTTGGTCATGCTGCTGTTGTAATCCTCTTGTTCCTTATCTGAAATCCAAGTTCCAGCTGCATAAGTGGTTTCCTTCTGATCTGGAAGTTGAAAGATGAGAAATGCGGATCAAAGGGGAAAAAAACATCGAAGTATTGGTAATCACCTCCAACAGTGAAAGAATTTTCTTGGAACAAGCCCTGCGAGCTATAGCATTTCAACATAGGCAAGGAAGCAGGTACCAGAACAAAAACAAAAATACAAAAATACCTGGAAAAACTCAGCAGGTCTGACAGCATCTGCAGAGAGGAATCCAGTTAACGTTTCGAGTCCGAATGACTCTTCATCAGAACTCAGTATTTAAAGCATTTCTGGTCTGTCAATTGCTCAGCCATTGCAAATCCCATTGCCTTTTGCCTTGTTTTCTCTAGTGAGTACCCAGGAGCCTGGGAAACCTGTGTGCGCATAGTTAATTTCAAAAATTTAGCATTAAAGAAGCTGCTAATGAGCAGTTGTTGTATTTAAATAGCAGACCCGCCCATCCCATGGCAGTTTCCCAGGCTCCAGGTAATCAGCTTAAAGGTGGAAACTGACGTTTCCTGTCAGCTTTCGGACACACCAGCAGTTTCGGGTGTTTTAACTTGTCGTCTGCTCAGGAACTCGCCCATCATGACAAGTTAAAGTTTACCCTTATGTCTCTGACTTCTGCAGAACTGCTAACTTGGAAAGCAAGGAACTGATTCATCAATTTTAATTTTGGCTAAATTGATTTTCTGTTGCGGGTGCTAGCCTGCAAATTTCCTGCTTGTAACCGTTTATTTAAAGGAACGCAATGGGCCAAGAGAGATTGGGTTTATATCAGAAGTTTCTGTTTGTGTTTTTTTTATTGATCAGTTTTGATGATAAGTTTTGGTTCTTTTTTGTGTTTTCTGGAGGCTTAGACCTTGGCTTCTCCATAAATGTTCAGTTAAGATCGTACAGCGCTGGTAGTGTTGGTGCAAAGGGTAGATAGAGTTGCTGCTCAGAAACAAAAGAGTAGAATGACCTATGGAGCTACTAACCCCCATTTATATGTATTCTCAGCAGTTTGGTTTAGGGGATGGGTGGACCTTGAACATTAGCACAAGTTCTTTCATTTGTTAGTGGTCAGGCCTAACTTTTTAACAGAGTAATGGTTTTGAGCATCAAGTGCCAGATTGTTGTGGAGTCATAAGGATTCCGGAGCCATTTAAAAATGGCAGGCAGGGCCCAATTCTGGGATTCCTGCCCCCATTCCCAATGCCCCAGTGTTTGGTGGCATGGCATAACGGGTGTGAGCAGCGAGCCTGCCCCCTGCATTCCTGACTTGGCCAGCTCCACTGTGGGTGTAGACACCTCCTAGCCCCTGGCAATTTTCCTGGGGTCAGGCTAGCTTCTCCATGACTAGTGGTTCACCTACCTCGGAGGAGTCATAAGCCATGGATTTGGGAAACTTTTGAAAGGTAAAGTCAAAAAGTCTTATCCATGCCAACCCATTCCCCAATCCATGCCTACTCATGTTCCCCCCACCCACCTCCATGGCCCGTCATACCCTTCATGACAACTCATCGCTTTTCTATGTCCATTCACCCACTATGTTCTCTGTACAGAACCAATAAACCCTATGGTAACAATGACATGTGAAACTGCTTAAATAAATTCATTCATAATTTTCTTTAAAAAGAAACTGCTGTTACTAAAAATGTCTATCAACCAGACCTTTGAAGTGTCAATAACAGAAGCAATAAGCACTTGACACCTCTATCTTGTGCAAATAAACATTAAGCCATTGACAAGGGATCACAGAAAATAATGATTGTATCTTAAAGTTGTCAATTAAACAAAGTTTTCCCTTCTCTGTCCATTGTGTCAACAAAGTTAATCTTCTTATGGGAGTCTGGGCTCTTAGGCAAGCATGCACGAGGCTTGGCTGAGAGCCCAGCACCAGCCCACCTGCGCACTCACAGCCCGTGGCCACTTCCGATCTGCTTCTGGGGGTGGAAGGCCTGACTCTATCCTGCCCCCACATCCAAGAAGTGAAAATTGAATCTGACAAAGCACTTTCTGCCAAGGCGGGTCTGCCATAAGTCAGGAGATTTCCTGACTTGAGCTACCTGCCTCAGTAGCGAAAATCCAACTCCAAGTGTTTCAAATCAATGTTTTACCCCAAACTGTTGAAGGCCAGTGCTACTCTCATTGGTTAGAGTCCACTAAGTGAGCATGAAGCCTCCAGATTGATTTTTAAAATCTTGACGAAAGGCTAAGGGCAATAGTGAAGAATATCGCTGAGGTAGAATAAATAGAGAGAAGACAAGGTAGATTAAGGACACAATAATAAAATACCACAGATGCTGGAAATCTGAAATAAAAAGCGATAGTGCTGGAAATGCTCAGCAGGTGAGGTAGTATCTGTGGAGAGAGAAACAGAGTTAACTCTTCAGGTCAATGTCAGTTAGCCAGGGCCACCACTTAGCATCTTTTACTGTGTTTGTTGAAAGGTTATTAATTTGAAATGTTAACTCAGTTTGTCTCTTCGAAGGTGCTGCCTGGCTTTGAGTATTTCCAGCATTTTCTGTCTATCAAGAAAAAATGATTGGGTGATATCGAGAATGGTTTATAAAATTAGATTGTGGTAAGAAGGAAGACTGCGGGAGTGTAAGAAATCACATAGTTTTGAATATATGGGAAAATTTGTGTTAGATTAGGACCTGGCATGTGAAGTATTTTATTTGAACATAATGAGGGTCATGGAAGGATTAAAAACATAATTTAAGAAATAGGAGCTGGAGGAGGCCATTTGGCCCTTTGAGCCTGCTCTGCTATTCAACTGGGTCATGGCTGAGCTTCTGCCTCAATTCTATCTTCCTGTACTATATGAGCATCCTTTAGTTCGCTTAGTACCCAAAACTATATTGTTCTCTATCTTGAATATACTCAAATA
This sequence comes from Cetorhinus maximus, assembly GCF_964194155.1. NCBI lineage: Eukaryota > Metazoa > Chordata > Chondrichthyes > Lamniformes > Cetorhinidae > Cetorhinus > Cetorhinus maximus. The sequence goes on along the minus strand of NC_135882.1, from coordinate 43,095,070 downwards.
CTCTGTGGGAGCAGGGAATTCCGAAAACTCACAATCCTTTGAGCGAAGAAGTCTCTCCTCAGTCCTAAATGGCCGACCCCTTATTCTGAAACTGTGACCCTATGCCTTAGATATCCTGTTAGGGGAAACTTTTTCTCAACATCTACCCTGTCAAGCCCCTTAAGAATTTCGTGTATTTCAATTAAATCACATCTCACTCTTCTAAACTTTGTGAAAGATAGGCCTAGTCTACTGAATCTCTCAACATAGAACAATCCTCTCATCCTAGGAACCAGTCTAGTGAATCTTCATTGCACTTGCTCTAGGAGAAGGAGACCAAACTTGTACACACTACTCGAGGTGTGGCCTCACCAACGCCCAGCTTAATTGTAGTAAGGCTTCTTTGCTCTTATACTCCAATCCCTTTGTAACAAAAACTAATTCACCATTTGGCATCCTAATTGCTTGCTGTACTGACATGCTGTGATTTATGTACAAGGGCACCCAGGTCCCTCTGAATACAAACATTTCCCAGTCTCTCACCATTCAAAAAAAATTCTGTTACATTCAATTTCCTACCAATGTAAATAACTTCATGTTTAGCCATGTTGCATTTCATGATTCACAAAGAAAATGTGGCAAAAAAATGAAGGGGGAAATGTTAGAATTAGAATGACTATTAGAGCACTATTGGCTAATTTATTAACAGCCCTCTTAATTATTTATAATTAATGTTTTAAAATGCAAGAGCTATTAGATTCAAAACATGTTCTTGTCCACTCACCCAACCTGCCTATATTCCTCTGTAGCCTCTTTGCATCCTGCCCTCTGTCCACTTTCCCACCTAAATTTGCATCATCAGCAAACTTGGATGCATTGCATTCACCCCTGCTCCCAAACAAGCCCTCAATATAGTTTGTAAATAGCAGACGCCCAAGTATTGATCCTGTGGTACCCAGCTAATTACAGTCTGCTGACCGGAAAATGTCCTGTTTATCTCTCTCTGGTTTATGTCCATTAACCAATCCTTAATCCAGGCTAAGATATGACCTCTAATCCCATGAGACCTAATTTTGCGTAATAACATCTTGTGGTGGCATATTTTGAAATCCAAATATACTACATTTACTGGTTCCTCCTTATCTATCCCACTTACTTACATCCCCAAATAACATCTTTAAACCTATAATTTTAAATTTAGTAGGAACAAGGGGCATTAAACACGGTAGTTTGAAGGAAATTGTTATGATCCAAGCTGAGGTTACTACTGGACAAGCCTGATCCCAGGATGGAACCCAGCTTGATAGATCCTAACTTTTATTTTTGTTTGTTTAGATACGTGGAGAGGGACTACTGAACAGAGTCACTGAAGTCAGCTGATGAACTTTTAACAAAAGCATAAAACATTTATTAAACAACAAAAGATGAACTATATTACAATACTACTTCACTCACAACTATACCTTTAAAGATATATACAGATTTGTAAGGACAAGTTACAAAAGCTATCTTACACTCTAATATTCACAGTAAGTACGCAGTCCATGTAAACCAATTGGTGACCTGTGGTCAGACACACCACGCTCTGAAACCAAAGGCAGAATTTAGCCCTTGTTGAGCGGGCTCGGCGGTAGTGGTTAAAAAGCTGATCGCCGCCCATGATCGGAGCCGGAAGGCGATTTCACCCTGGTGGACCAATTAAGACCCGCCCAGTGTGAACTGTGAGTGGCAGCGCTCAGTGCTGCCTGTGCGGGCTGGGGGATGAGGGCGAGCGGGGCGAGTGCGAACTTCATGCACACTTGAGAATCTCCCTGAGGCACAGAGCTGCTTCAGGGAGATGAAGAGATTCAAAAAAAAATAAAGATATGAAAAATGTAATAAAATATGTCCCCTCATGTGACTCTGATTTTAAAATTTTTATTTTATTTTTATTTGCTTTAGGAAACCTCATCCCACTCGTGGATGAGGTTTCTTAAAAAGTGCAAAGGCCGCTTGGTCTTTTCGCCTGCCCGCCAACCGTAAATGTCAGTCAATTGATCCTTTAATGGCCTTAACAGGCCTTTTAATTGTCGGCGGGCGCACTGCCGATTTCCACGCGCGCCCACTAACTGAAATATCGTGCGACTGCGCATTGACGTCTGAACACTCGCCAGTCATCAACACGCATCATTTTACACTCGGGCACACGCCCGCCTGCCGAGCTAAACATTTTGCCCCAAAGACAGATGCCACCTCACCCAGATGCTATGAATCTCTCAACTCCCCCCACGCAGACACTTGTCACGCTGTGAGACAATCAGTCTCACCGAATTCCTTCTTTCACACAAGGGTTTAAAATTTCCATTCTCCAAGGACTCGCTTTGGAATCTTCTCCCAAACTGACGCTTTCTCTCAGACACCTTCCACCTCCAGGGTTTCAAACTCTCCTTCTTCCCTGGGTCACCACATGCATTCAAGCTGTCTTGCATACTCTCTCTCACCGACTCAGCCATCAACAGTACACCACTGCTTCACCTGCCCAAAGCAAAGAGTTACAGACCTTCAGCTGTCTCTTTGGACCTTCTGACTTCTCACAAGCCTTTATATTGCTTTGACTGTGCTTCCTGCAGCTTGGAGCTTTAAGCAAGAAGTTTGGAGCCTTTCTCTGCCCCTCACTCTCAACTTCACTTAACAGGATCTTTTCCAGGTTCCTGTCCTTCCTTTGACTATAAGGTCTTCTTGGGGTTTTCTCTTGTTCCACTCCCCTGGATTCTTGGGGACTTGCTTCCTTAGCTTGGGACTGACTATCTGTCCCCTTTGCTCCAGTTTCTCACTGACAGCTACTTTCAGCCAGCCTTAGCTTGGGACTGACTATCAGCCCCTTCTAGGTTGCTTCTGTCTGGCAGCTTCTTCAAAACCAACTGAACTCAAACAGCTTCCAAATCAATCTGCTGTTTCTAGTTTCTTCTGTGTGTATGCCTGTGGGAGGGACCTGTCTCTTTGGACCCCTGTTGCTAGGCAACAGACCATAAGACGTAGGAGCAGGAGTGAGCCATTTGGCTCACTAAATCTGCTCCGCCATTTAATGAGATCATGGCCGATCTGATAATCCACAACTTCACTTTCCTGCCTTTTCCCCATAACCTTTGATTCCCTTACTGATTATAAGACCAGTTTTTCTACTCTTGTGTTTGCTTACCTTGGTAAATTCTCATTAGAAATGAGGTGCCTCTTAAAGCAAAACTAAAACTTAACTTGACCTTTTCTTAACACACAGATACAGAAATACAAATCAAACTTAAAAAATTAAAACTAAAACTCATTCTTAACACCCACAAATACCAGTAAAATTTACTTAAACTATCTCTATTTCCTAACAAGATAGAGAAAGACAGAAAAGATTATGATGATGCTAAGAAATTGATGGAGAGGGTGAGAAAGAAATTGCCTATTAGATGAACAACTTTTACTTGTATCTGTCCAGTAGTGCAAGATAGTTTTGAGCAGTATTCCCAAATGCAGTAGCAGTATACAATGGCAGAACTTTACTGGCCCCATGGCAGTTGGATATCAGAGGCGGTGGGTGGGGATGGGGGGAAGGGGAAGCTCAAAAATGGCTCAGGACTCACTTGGCTCCCTGACACTGTCCTGCTGCCAAGCAATTTTATGAGACGTGGGTGGTGCAATGTGTCAACGGCTGACACTTTGGCAGTTAGTTAAGGCTGTTGGACAGCCAATTGTCTGGAATTTTGAGCTTTTTACAATTCTGTGAAGGGCACATGGGCTTCTTGAAGGCTCAGCATTTCATGAGGTTAATGCAGCAGCTCAGTGGTGGGGGATTTGGCAGACATTGTTTGCAGCTTTCTGTTGAGACAGGTAGGCTATGTGCTGAAGATAGGAGGACCATCAAGTTTGGCACCACTGCAGCGGGTGAGTCCAGACTTAAACGCTGTAAGTGGAAATGTTTTTCCCAGGTCCACAACAGCCACTGGGGGCAAGGCCAGCTTCTTGGGAGGCTCATCGGCATGGATACTTCATTTGGCTTTGGGGTCAATGCTTTTGAGAGCTTGACTCCTCCAGTGTGGAGGAGTGACCCAGGGAGATGAGGATGCAGCCACAGTGAGTGGCCGGGCAGTAGCCAGGGAAACCTAGCAGGTTGAGAAAACCATTGGATGTGCATGAAGAGGGTACTTTGGGAGTAAGAGGGAAGCATCATGATCACAGAAGGTGCTACTCAGCTCAAAGGGTTTACTGTAAGAGGCTCAGCCTTCGAGGAGCTGTCCGAACACCAATGTCTATGAAGACTGCATCTATTCAGGGAGATGATATGCTGGAGCAGGAGTTGATTCCTTGGGGAAGTGGCGGATACTCAATGCCTGTAGTATTAAAAGTGGCATTGGCACCCAACCTTTTCCCCTGTGGTTCATCTAGGGATCCTGGTGATCTATGTGGCATCTCCTAGTCAGTGAACTATTGCTGCATAAAGGAAGTCACAGATGTCATGTACCCTCGGGCTGGCCAATAAATCAAATTCACAACGAATAGACCAGGCTGAGAGGACAGTCAGCTTCAGGGCCATGGCTGGATTTCAAAGTACAGGGGGTTATTGACTGTACTCATGTGGCCATAAAGGCTCCCTCGGAACTTACTTTATAAACAAGAAAATCCACTCCATGAATATTCAAGTTGTCTACACCTACTGTAAATAGATTATGTAAGAATATCTTTACACCTTTGCTTTTGCCACATTCCAACCCTCTGGCACCTCCCCTGTGCCTAGAGAAGATTGTAGGATTATGGCAAACTCCTCCAGTATTTCCACCTCCACCCTCTTTAGCATCCTGGGATGCAAACTTTCCAGATCAGGCAATTTATCCACTCTAAGCATAATAAGCTTTTCCAGTACATCTTGCCTATCAACTTTCACTCCATTCATTGCTTCAGCCATCTCTGCTTCTACTAAAACTTTATCAGCATCCTCTTCCTTAGTAATCACCAATACAAAGTACTCAATAAATATTTAGCTTTGACATGTGCCTCAGCATATATCACCCTCGTTTTCCCTAGTAGGTTTCACTACCTGCTTACAATTTACAAAGATTTTTGGGTTCCTTTTATGTTAACTGCCATTCTAATCTCATATTCTATCCTTGCCAATCTTACTTTCCTCTTCACTTCCTCTCTCAACTTTTATTTTATTTGGCCTGGTTCTCGCTTGACAAATTCACCTGACTTGCATCATACACCCTCCTTACTTCTTTCATTATATTCTCAGTCTCGCTTGTCTTCCGATTATCTAGCCTGTACCTGAAGCACCTCCTCCTTAAAGATCACCATTGTTCCATTACAGTTTTTCCGGTCAGTCTTTGGTTCCATTTTACCTTGGCTAGATCCCCTTTTATCCCATTTTAGTTAACCCTCTTTCAATTTAGAAGTTTTACTTTAGATTGTTCCTTGTGATATAATGATCACTATTACCCAATTGTTCCCCCACAGACACTTGATCCACCTCATTCCCCAGGACCAGATCCTGCAATGTCACCTTCAGATTTAGACTTAGTGGTCAAGGAATTTCCCCTGGATACATTTCAAAAATACCTACCCTCCCCTTTCTCTTTACTCTAACATTATTATAATCAATATTTGGGTAATTAAAGTTCTTCAATGTTCACCACTCCATAATCTTACCAATTTCCTTGTTTATTTGCTCCTCTCTCTCATTATTCAGGTATTTATTGAATACCCTTAGTAGTTTAATCATGACTTTTTTTGCTTCTCAACTCTAACTAAATGGATTCTGTCCTTGCCCCTTCTTGGACATGCTCTCTTTCCAACACTACAGGGCAGAATTTTGACGTCGGCGTGCAGGGGCGGGCCCTACATACCGACGTGTAAAATGATGCGTGTGCATCCGACGTCGCTGCGCGCCATTGTGATATTTCGGTAGGCTATGAGCTCCGATGCGCACCAGCCATTAATTATCGGGCCACTTAAGGCCCTTGAGCCATTAATACACCTCGATTTTTAGAGGCCTACGACTTTCAGAGCGTTGCACGGGTGCAATGGGCAGGTGGGTAGGCCACATTTTTAAAAACTTCATTATGGGCGGGATAAGAGGGGCGGGTGGGCTCACGAATACAAGTTGTTAGTCATTTACTTTAGAAACTTACTGCTACTTGCTTGTGTGAATAGGAGAACTTCAAATGTCTTCAGAGCTGCTTGTACAGAAATAACAGGCTTCAGGTCAGGACTCTGGAGGAAACATCATTCTTGGGGCCTTGCAGGTTTCAGGCAGCCTTCCCTTACCCTGGGAATGGGGATTGTGCTCACCACTGGAGTCACCTCCTCTGAGGAGGAAGAGAGGGCCAGAGGTGGTGGGGAAGGCAGGAGCCCATATTCAGCCTCCAGGGGAGCCACCTTTGGGAGGACAGACGCAGACACAAGGGGTGCAGGGCCAAGAGGTAGTCCATGGTGGAAGGGGCTGCAGAAGACGCCATCTTCTGCTGCCAGGGTATACAGGCGGCGAAGCAGCTACCTCAATATGTCTGAGGTGCCGTGCCGAAGGAGGCTCCATCTTTCAAGGGAGACAGTGATCTCCATCTGTCAGATGATAGGCCCTGAGATCTGCGCCAACTATGTGGGTGGACACCCGATTGCTAGTGGTGTTGAAGGTCACGGCTGCCCTCAGCTTCTATGCCTCCGGCTCTTTCCAGGGTCGATGGATGATCGTTGCGGAGTCTCCCAGTCAAATGCCCACAGTTGTGTCAAGCTGGTGACAGATGCTCTGTTCAGGCATGCTTTCATTCCCTACTGCATGGACAATGCCAGCCAGGCGGAACGAGCCAGAGGCTTTGCGGCCATTGCTGGCTTCTCCCGTGTCCAGGGTTTTATAGACTGTACACATGTGGCCATCAAGGCGCCAGCAGGTGAGCCCGGTGCCTTCATCAACAGGAAGGGCTTCCACTCCATGAACGTGCAGATAGTGTGTGATCACAGGATGCTGATACTACAAGTCTGTGCAAGGTACCCAGGCAGCTCCCATGACGCTTACACCCTGAGATACTGCCAGGTGCCGAGGCTTTTCAGTGCTCCAGCCCGACTAGATGGATGGCTCCTGGGTGACAAGGGCTATCCCCTCAAAAGATGGCTCATGATGCCTCTTGCCATCCAAGAACAGAGGCTGAGCAGCGGTATAATAGGAGCCACGGCTCCACAAGGGCTGTGGTAGAGAGAGCCATTGGTCTTCTCAAGATGCGCTTCCAATGCCTGGACCGTTCAAGGGGCGCACTGCAATATCCCACAGATCGTGTGTCACTGATAGTGGTTGCTGCTGCACTCTCCACAATCTGGTGCTGGAAAGGGGGGACACAGTGGATAAAGAAGGTGTTGAAGCAGATGCTCTGGCTGCACACGATGAGTCCAGTAGTGAGTCCGAGGATGAGCACGCTCAGGAGAACACTGACGGAGTAGATGCTAGCCCAGGCAACCTCCAGGGAGGCAGGGACACCCGGGAGGCTTTAATCCAAAGAATCTTCAGCTAGCTCGCCACAGATAGACCTCCAACACATGCCAGGACTGCAGGCTCCATACTCGGTACCTGAGAGCAACATTTTCCTGGTTAGGAACTTTAACTATGTGCCTTGTGAATAAAGCTCAATAACAAACAAGTCACTCATAACATTGTGGGTTCCCATATACCTGCAGAAGTAAGGAATCACCCTGAGCCTTGTTCAGAATTAAAACATTTAATGTTTTCACAAAACAAAACAGAAATGAAAGTGCATTCAGAGGTGTTGAGCTGCACATCGACTGAGAAGCAACTAATACGGGGGCAACAGAAAACCACCAGTGATAAGCCCGTGGTGTGCCTGAGGTGATTTACGTTTACGTTTGCGAGTGCTACGTCTAGGTGCTCCCCCCTCGCTGGCACTGGCATTGGAGACAGCCTGCTCATTCTGCTGTCCTGTTGGCCTTGATGATCTTGGCGGGCGTCCTCTGGCCAGTGGAGCCTGTGCTGGCCCCGCCTGAGAGGGAATGGCCAGTGGCACGGCTGGCATCTCCCCAATCGCCACAGCCTCATCGGATGCCACGGTCTCTGGCAGAGGGGTGGAGGAACTGCTGCTGTCATCCAGAGCGCCCTGAGAGGAGCCCGCAGAGATGACAGGCAGCTCGTGCGCCAACGTGAGGTCGCTTCGGACCTCACTGCTCATCATTGATGGATGGGCACTGAGCTGGGATACTGGGTGCCCAATCCATCTCCCACATTGACACTGACCAGCTGAGGTCAATGCCACTGTGAGGGCTTGCAGGTCAGAGCGCATCCCCAGGAAGCCCTGATTGTTCTCCTGGAGGACCCTCTCCATGAGAGTTGCCACCCTCTCCATGGAGGAAGCATTGCGCTCGGCCATGAGCGTCAAAGCTTTGCTGATGCTCCACGTGGACTCCTCCATCACAGAGACCATGGCATGCATTGTCTCATGTATCTCTGCCAGATCCTCCCACACACCCTGCTGGACTTCCAGCATCTGCTGCCTCAGGAACGACTCCAGAGGTTCATCATCAGCCACCGACTGAGCATGTTCCTGGTCCCCAGCAGTCCTCCAACTGCCGTCGCCATGGGCACTCTCTGTCTCCACCTGCACCTCAAGCGAGTGTGGAGTGTCCTCACCACTGTGCCCCAGCTCACTTGCCAATGATCTTATCCCCACCGAGGTGCTGGTATCTGTGCTGGTGCCTGCCTGGCTGAGGTGGTGTGATGCTGGTGCGTGTATATTTTCAGGGCCCTCAGGTGTCTTCTCCTGAAAGGAGAGAGGAGCATTGATTAGTCCACCCTGTACCTGCATTGCCATTGTAGCCCTGCCACCTCCACCTGAGTGAAACATTGCAGGGCTCGTGTGAATCGTGACTCTGGAGCTGCCTTACGCTCACACCAGACAGCCAGGGCTGACCCTCCTGCCCAGATGTTGCCTCCATTTAAGTTTGCCATTCACACTGTATGACTTTCCAAAGCAAGGAAGCACTACCACGTAGAACGCCAAGGGCAGCAGATGGATGGGTTCCCCGCCACCTAGAAGTTGCCCTCCCAGTCAGTCAGCATCCTGACTTTGAAATGTTTCAGTGTTCCAGCACTGCACCTAGGTACAGATTCTTGAGATCGCCCCCAAAACAGTGCTGTGGGTGTAAGTGTACCACATGCAGTGGATGCAGAAGGCAGCTCAGCACCACCCTCTCAGGGGCAACTTGGCATGGGCAATAAATGCTGGCCCACCCAGCGAAGGCCACATGCCGTGAATGAATCAATGCACTAACTAAATTCAGAGTTGGGGGGGCCAGTGGGGGCCATCCTAACTGCGGTGCTAAGTGACCCATGCCAACATGGTAGTCACCCTTCCCAATCGCAAGAGGTCGTTGAACTGCTTGCGGCACTGAACCCAGGTGTGTCGCAGCACATGGTGGGAGCTGACCCCTCCTGTCACCTCCTCCCAGGTATGTTTCATCATGTGAGGGGGGCCTGCTCCTCCCACTCTTGGCACGATGACCTTGCGCCTGGCTACCACCTCCTCGACGAGGGCAGCGAGGCACTCATCTGAGAATCTCGGGGCGCATTGCCCCGCCAACCTGCCCTCCTGCCTGGCCTGCTCTCCGAGAGCGCTCTCGGACATCCTTCGGTGCGCCATCATTGCCAGCCTTTGGAAGGCTGCCTGCACCATTTTAAACAGGCCGTCAGGTTGCCATTGGACCCGACGGTCATTAGACTCCCGCCGCCGTCTGCCCCTTCCCGCTGTTCTCAGGAGTCGCAATTCAATCTGGGCGTGCCTTAATTGGCATGCCCACGTAAAATAGTGGCGCGGAGCTGATCGTGGGTGGCGATCGGCTCTGCGCCTGCCCACGCCCACCCCCACCCAGTCTGCCCGACATGCTAAAAATTCTCCCCACAATGTTTTTATTTCAGACTTCCGGTATCACATCACCTTGCTTTTTTATTATTACAATGTCTTCCCTAATCAGCAATGCCAACCCATCTCCCTTTTCCTCTTCCCTATCTTTTCTGAGCACTTTGCATCCTTGAATATTAGATGCCCAGCCCTCTCCATTTTTAAGCCACGTTTCCATTATCGTTACTACATAGCTATTTGTGTTAGTAGCCCACCGACCTTATTCACCGCACTTTGTGCATTTACATACATGCATTCTAAACCTATCTTTGTATTTTTTGTAACCCTTCTTAGCCTGCTCTTATCTAATACGTTGCTGCTTTCTTAGATAGTACCATCCAATATTCACTTTGTGAATTTTATCCCTCTTTTCTACTTCTATATGCTGGTACCTATCTTCCTGTCAATTACTTTTAAGTCCTCCCCAACCACAGTAGTAATATCCCCGTGAGGATATCAACCTGTTGGGCTGCAACCTATCGCTTTTGAATATGATCCACCCGGTCCATAACTGGTCTCAATGTCCCAAGAATCTGAAGCCCTCCCTTCTGTATGATGCTTAAAGCCATGTTCTGATCCTCTCCATCTTCCTGCTTTTACTCTCACTGGTGCATAATGCTGGGAGTAGTCCAGAGTTACCTACCTATGAGGTTCTACTGTTCAGCTTCCTTCCTAGCTCCTGAAAATCTGACCACAGGAACTCAATATATGCTCTCCCTATGTCATCCATGTTGACGTGTACCACAATTTCTGGCTCATTCCTTTCCCCCTACAGAATATTCTGCACCCTGCCCATGGTGTCCTTTACCTTGGCACTAGAGAGGCAACACACCATATAGGGCTCACAATGACTGTTACATAAATGCCTGTCAGTCTCCCTAACTACGGAATCTCCTATAACAGTTACATTTCTACTCCTGTTACCTTCCCTTCCTGTGCAGTCCCTTGCCCATTGGTGCCATGGTCTGGATCACAGTCCTTCAAGGTATCATCACTGTTAGCAGTACCAATGCTGAGTACTGGTTTGAGAGTGGTACACACCCCAAAAACTCCTGCACTTGCTCCCTTTTCCTACTCTTTGAGATGGCCACTGATCTATCCTGAACTATGAGTGCCTGTGGACTGACCACCTCCTGAAATGTATGATCCAGGAATCTCTCAACCTCCCTGATGCTCTGCAGTCACTCCAGCTGGCTCTTAAGCTTGGAAATCCTGAGTTTGAACTCAAACAGCAGGCGATACTTCCTACATGTGTGATTCCCCCAAGGCACCTGACGTGTCCTGAAGTTCCCACATGCTGCATGAATTTCAAGCAACAGGTCTCACTCATTTTTCTCACTTACTCATAGTCAAGCTCATTATGCTCTTCTGCCCTGGTTCTGAACTCCTTCGGCTATGTGCTGCACACATCCAGGCCCACTGAACAACTAGTCACCTACCTCTGTCCTTGGTTTTTTATTCTGTTGGTTTGTTCTCACAGTGTTTGGTTCCAGCTGACACCCACTTTTATCTGTGAGGCTTGTTACAGTCTCCGTGGAGACCGATAACCTATAAAAAGAAATTCAAATTTCCAATTAATAGTTGAAAAGATGACACAAGAAGATTTCATGTTTTAAATCTTTTGGGGCTGGATTTTCGCTCCCAAGGCAGATTGTGCTAATCAGGAAATTTGCAGCTTACCACATCTGGCTTGGGGTAAAAGTGCCCGCTCTAACCCAGTTTTCACTCTAGGGATGGGACGGGGAGAGGCAGTATGGGATGGAGTCGAACCCACCATCCCTGGGCGGAGATCGGAAACAGCCACAGTGCCAAGGCGGGCTGTTTAAAAGGCCCACCTCAATTCTCTGGAACTTTGTCTCAGTTGTTCTGTTAAATATTAGGCCCACTAGCCTTCATCCCTCACACCCATCACCCTCCCACCCACTTCCCATGCTCTATCCATGCCAAATCATGCCGCCACCCACCCCTATAGCCCCTTTTGGACCACATGCCAACTTAATGCTAACCCATGCCCCCCAACCACTCATACAACTCCTTAGAGCCCCCATGTCAACTTAATGCCAACCCATGCACCCACCCACCACCCTTTGCCATTACACCCTGCGTGCCAACTCACCTAGGATCCAGCATGGGAAGGCTGCAGGAGCAATGCTGAGATGAAATAAAATATGGATCTAAGTATCTTTTATACCTTTCACTATTATAAAAAAAACACTCCCATTCATAAAAGCCCATTCAAAACTTTAGAAGTCTCTCAAGTACTTAATCTATTATCAAAACTAACAGACTAGTATTCATAGCCCCATGTCAACGTCCGCCAATGCTTTAGTAACCTCTTTGAGCTGTCAAGCAAGCTGTGAATTTACAACTCTCTGCCGGGATAATTGTAGGTTGTGGAAAGCAGCCGATCATTAATAATAGAGACATAGAAACATAGAAACAAGGAGCAGGAGTAGGCCATTTGGCCCTTCAAGCCTGCTCCGCCATTCATTATGACCATGGCTGATCATCCAACTCAATAGCCTGCTCCCGCTTTCTCCCCATACCCTTTGATCCCTTTCTTTTTATTCAGGGGAGTGAGAGCCCTTGGAGTAATGATAGCCCTTTGAGTAATGTCAACAAACAGCTATTTCCGCGAGGACAGATTTTCTTTCCAACTCTCTCTGACACAGGCAAGCTGTTTTTTTTTAATTTTTAAAGATTATGTGATTTAAATAACTTGACAGATTGACAGTTCTAACAACCTTATCTGGCCTTCATGAGCATTTACATCGACTCTAAAAATTCATAACTCCCACACTGCGGGATAAGGCTCTTGCTACAGTGAAAATCGGGTCTGTTTGAACTCAGTACTGAGTTCAAATGGTCCTGCTAAGTAGAAGTTTCTCCCATGTAAGTCATGTCCCACCCACTGTTTTCCAACCGGTGAAAATGGAATCTGTTGGAAATGGGGACAGAATCTTGGTCCCACCCACCATTTTTAAAGGTCCACAGAGTCTCCATGGTTCTTCGAAAATCCAGCCCTTGCTATACCAAAAGACTAAAAGCATAACTGTTTACAACCCAAATTCCCAAGACTTTTCTGGGACTTTGGAGACTCACAGTCTATCCACTGTTAGCACACAGGCTGCTTCCACTGTCTCCAAGTGAAAATACCTTGTACCTTTTTCCCATTAAAACAATCTGCACCCCTTTTAATCTCTGACAATCAAAGCACCCAGGTCACATGACCCCTTCATTTTACCTTAAATTATAGGCACAATCCCAAAACATAACAACCTTATCAACCTTGTAATTGTAACAGTTTCCAGCACTCTTTTCCCTGAGGCTTGTTCTCTCTGACTTCTGCTGACTCCGCATTGCCACTTTTATCTGTTGGTGTCTGGCACTGTTATCCATCAGACTTGTTCTATCTGATAACAGTGCCTTTAGAATCTGCACTTAACTGTATCATTTGCAAATATGTGAAAGTTATTTGAAGGTTTTCATGGTGTGAGTAGTAACATTGAGTAAGATGATTTTACGGTCACACCATGTAAAATTTCCTCTGAAAAGAATTCCTTAGAAGAACTGTTAGGCTTCACCATTTCTGACAGCATACATCATCTGGAGGAATGAATGAAACAGGTGAAAAAGGTAGTTAGATATAGTGGAAGATGAGAATATGAGCAGGATCTTACCGCTGATTGGTATTTGTAATAGGTCGGTACGTGTTAACATTCTTGCTGTCGGTTGGTTGACTGTGCAGGATGGATGATGATGTGTTTCTTAAGGAAGGGTAGCTAGGTAACAACTGCTGTTTTCAGAGCAAATTTTACACGATGTAACCATGCAAACGTTTGTGTTTTAATTACATTTTCAGCTCACCTGTATGCTGAATATATGCATGTTTTCAAACTTCTTTAAAGTAAGATTTTTTAGATATACTTAAGGTACTTCCATAACAAGGAGTCTTCTGATAGAGGTCTAATTGAATCCCCTTACTATGTTTTTGTATTTAGTATAGTCATCTCTGTTATCTGATATATATTTGTAATATAGTAATTTTTTTCAATGACTCACTGTTTAGCTTTAACCTGGTAATACTCCTAGTCCTATCACATGATCCCATATACCTACAGGTCCTACAACATAACATTGGTAATACCCTTTCGCCAACATCATACGGGACAACTTTCAGCTTTAAAGAATACTGGAAAACTTTCACATCAAACAAAAGGAATTCTGGACTACTCTACAATGGTAAGAAAATTTATTTTAGAAAGAAAATCCACTATGTTTTATATTCCAGATAAAAAAAGTATGAACTGATCCAATCCATTTGTTCCAAAATAATGAATTCTGCTTTTGACTTAAGAGCCCCTTGAATGGAATTATTGCCTTGCACTTGGAATACAGGTGACCATTGTAGTCCATGTACATTTATCAACACTTTATTTTACCTTAAAGACGCAGGATTTATCTAGCAAAGTATTAAAAAAGTTGTTTAGAAACGAACCATGCAATTTACTATGTGGTATATGAAAAGAATTCTAAATGCTTCGATATTATGAATTTGTTCTTTTAATTTTCTATCATGTGAAAAGGTACACGCTCAATATTTCATTAACTTGGTTGCACGGATATTTCAATGGCTTGTTATTGAACTTTCAAACAAGTAATGTTATTGGTTGAAGGATTTGTCAACTTATTATTCCTTCCCACATTGTCTCTGATTTTGTTCTAGCTAAGCCATGTACATCCTATAGCCAAAAGGTTTTCAGGCCTGAGTTAATTTAAGCTAGTTGTTTGCTTATGTGCCCTGAGAGGTTTATGCTGACAGGATGCTTTAGTTTCCTCCTTCCTAGTGAGACTTGTCAGACCTCTGCTCAGAGACTCCATGGTACAACCTAGCCACCATGAATGATGGGATAAGTGTGCTGACTGATGGGATTCCCAGATGGCAGGCCATATCTGAAGGAGCATTTGTATTTATTATGCATTTAAGACCAAAATCTAACTTTCTAGGTCTTTGAAAAAAGATGTTGAGACTCATTATTTCAATTAATCTTGTTTTTAGCAATAACATCAAGTTATTGAATAATCAGAGAAATGTAGAGAACCAAAGCCCATTCTGAGAGTGGATGAGAGTGCAGAACAACATCAACTCTCAGAAAGTGAGAATGTGCAACAGTGCCAGTGTCAGCCTACAGTGAAGAAGAGAAGGCAACTGGAAGGATCGGTGATTCAATGAATGGAGGATGGAGTGTGGAGAGGCTGGGCAGTGTCAGTAGTCCAGAGACTGAAAGGCAGTAGGCCAATAGCATGTCTGTCAGTGGGCTAATAGCATGTCTGGAGAGGAGGACAGCTGACTTGCAGAGGATGTGGAAAACAACATAAGTAGAAGGAAACCAAAGGCCAATATCATAGAGAGACCAGTGCCAAGCTAGGGATGGGTCAGGCCAGACCAGGCTAAGAATTGTATTTTTAGTATATATTAAAACATATGTTATTTGGACACTTTAGGGCAGAAAGGGATATCTTAAGAGCGTAAGGCATTTTTACACATTTTTAGCTCAAGCTCCCAGTTGCTTAGGCAGGGAAGTGTGGTGTGCATGGAAGGTGAAATGAGAACAATGGTTTTTGTGCTGTAATATCTTTTTAATTAGAACTGTAGAGTTCAGGCATGGCTATTGTAAACGTTAGGCTCATCAAGGGTCTGAAGGAGAGGAATTAGAAAGTAAGGTGAGTGTGCTCAAAGGGATCAGTGGGTCTAAAACTTCTGTAGATGATACACATTTGGTATTGGATTCAATTGAAGAGACAACTGTAGTGTACAAGGTGCATGCTATGGAAATGCCTAACCAGAAAAGGCAAACATTTTTTACAGTAAAGAAAGGCTGTAAGATAAATAAGAACAACGATGAGTCTTTTTTACTCAGTAAGTTTCAGGCATTTAATAATGCTAAGGGTAGTAAGCAAAGGAAATTGAAGAATTGTTAGAGATACTTGGGTAAGCTTAGTGAAGTTGTTGATAGAAGAGGGAGATAATTAGCTGTTGCAAGATTCAGTGGTGCAATTATTGGACAATCACTTTTGTTTTAAAACTCAAGCTAAAGGGGCAGTAATTTTTCCACAGGGCCTATATTATGGATATTGGGAGAAACCGGGTGGGCTAGCTGAGGTAATGGGAATGGAGCTGGTAGTGCTTCATCTTAAAGTTAAAGTCATAGGCCAGGACTTTCCGGCCCCATCACGGGTGGGCAATGTAGCACCCCTGCCAGAAGTCCATTGACTAGCTGCAGGACCGGAAGATCCCAGCAGGGGGCGGGTGTGGAAAATCCCATTCATAGAGAAGTAGAAAGGTTTTCAAGAATAGCTTTAGACATATTGTATAACAATTGTATAACAATACTCATACTTTGAAGCTGAACAGAGCTCACTGTAACAGATTTCTCATTGAACAGCTCTGAGCATCTCCCCTGTTCCTGCCCCTTCAGTTTGTCTACCCCCATCTGAAGAGTGACTGAAGAGAGTTGGGGACCAAAGGAGATGCCCTTTTAAAGTTGTGCATTGGGGATTGCAGAGCATGTGTTCACTAGAAATATTAAAACAGTTACCACATACAAAGTGTGAGTTGGGTTAATTAAATTCTGTAGCAACCAGGGTACGAAGCATCCAAATTTTTGAAACCTTCCGTACATAGGAAAGCAAACACATCTCATAGGAGTTTTTAGATTTAAATTTCAAACGTATTGTGGGTGACTTCAGTGTCACTTTATACAGCTGGAGTGCAGACTGGATTTTAACCTTTAAAGTTAAGTTCAATACCCTCTCTTGGTGCATGATATATAATGTCTCTAAATAAGAATTTGTAAGTGTATGAAGGCTTAGCTCTAGCTCTATGCTTCACTGCCTGGCTATCTGTGTTGTAACAGGGAGCAGGTCTCCATCTATCATCGCACTGCTGTGGCAAACGTGCTCAACAATGAATAAAAGTTCCAAAGACTATGCCTCAGGATTGGCCAATCTCGAGCTAAGTTGGTGCAGTGTGGATAAAGTGATTGCCTCATGCAGGGAATTAAGTGCAGGAATGCAATGGTCATACAGATTCAATAGATGTGGCCAACACCATAAATGCATGCAAGTGTATATGATGCACTAAAAGGATAGAAAAAATGGATAGGAGAAGAGAATTTGAAAATGGAGGAATGTGATTGACATCCTGGAAGAAGTTTCAAAATAATGTGGTTAGAGATAACAAGCAGTTGGCTGCCAGCTACAGACCTCCTTCTCTCCACAGGATAAGGGTGGCAACAACTGTTAAGAAGGGTATGAAAAAAGACAATGGGCAGAATTTCCCCAGCCAGGTCAAGGTGGGATCCAGTGCATGTGGGGTTGTAAAGGCCCTGAAATTGACATTGAGTCATTACCCCAATGTCATCCCGCTGTCTTCTGGCTTTCCCTGTGATGGGTTCTGAATCCAGAGGGAACCCCACTTTGGTCTGAGAGGAAAACAGTTGAACCAATTGAAAGGCAATTAAAAGCCTTTTTAAACATGAACTCCTACTTTTCCAACAGCACAGAAGCTCAGTGCTATGTCTGCACCTTGCCAGCTTGGAGAAAGCAAAGGCACAGCAGGAACTTATCATAGAGTGGAACTGACCTGATAGGAACAGTATAAAGGCTGAAACCAGCAAGTCTG
The DNA here is from genome assembly GCF_964194155.1 of Cetorhinus maximus. Taxonomy (NCBI): domain Eukaryota; kingdom Metazoa; phylum Chordata; class Chondrichthyes; order Lamniformes; family Cetorhinidae; genus Cetorhinus; species Cetorhinus maximus. The sequence goes on along the minus strand of NC_135882.1, from coordinate 43,077,493 downwards.
TCGTCAGCCAGGGTGTAAGGCTTGAGCTGGCAGGAGAGGTTCCTTCAGCCTAATTCACTGATCTTAATGGGAAGAGCAATTTATACAACTTCGATGAAGTGCCTTGGATTCCACTGACAGTAGTTTTACCTTATTGCCTGTGAGATTTCCCTGTGACAAGGGCCCTACATATTCTGCAGCTGACTGGACCTCTGAGGAGGAGATGCAGCTTACTCCAGCTCAGCAGCAACAGCAACAGGAACATAGGGGCAGCACCCCCAGCAGCAGCTTCCTTCTCCACAGCCACTTGCAGCAAGATGGAACAAAGGGATGGACATAGGGCTGCATCTCGAAGGATGCCATTTCCCCAGCACAGGGTCAATAGGTCTCAAGTTCTGCAAGTATTTTCTCCACCAGTCAGCTTTAGAGTCTGGCTGCTGGAGGAGAAAGGATGCCCACTCAAGATCTGGCTGCTGACCACAGTGAAGAACCCAACCAAAGCTATATCACCATTAGTGTGACAATAGAACAAACTACTGGCCTACTGAAAATGAGAGTCTGTTGCCATGACAGATCTGAAGGCACCCTTCAATATTCCTCAGCAAGGATCTCTATTTGTAGTGATCTGCTGTGCTTTGCACACATGGCGCTGCAGAGATATTTGGAGCTGATGCCAGAGGAAGGTAGAGAGTACCCTGCATCCTCGGAGGAGGAGGTAACACGAATGGTGTGCCATTGGTACACGCAGTCACAGACCTGTCTGCCATTGGAGCTCATTTTGCGACATCATAAAGAAAGCAATGTGATTTCCAATGCCTACTGTTTCTACCAAAATTGGAAGCTGGTCCTTTTTTAAACATAGTTATGATGTTGGTAGCACTGTGGTTCTGCTATTGGCCTAGTAATCCAGAGGACGGGGCGAATAATCTAGAGACAAGTCGAAATTCTACCATGGCTATTGCTGAACTTGAATTTGGTTAATTAAATGAATCAAGAATAAAAATAAATGGTGTCAGTAAAGGTGACCATGAAGATCTCTGATTGTCATCAATTCCAACTGGTTCATGTTGTTCAATGTTGTTTAGGAAAGGAAATCTAGGGCCAAATCTTCCAGTCTCCGATTGTTGGAGACTGGATGTACAACTGAGGTATGCTTCGGGACCCAAGGAAGTGTGACGAAAGTTTAATAATTTTCATAATATTTTTCCGGTTTATTGTGAAGTAGGTTTAGAGGTGTAAGTATAGTTGGGTCTGTCTGTGTGATGTAATTACATTTGGAGTCAAGTAGACTACAAACTTGAAACCATCAAAAGAAACTAGGTGTTTGACATGCTAATGAGTAAACATGGATGCTGGCTTACCTTGCAAGGTGTGAAGGGATTATAGAATTTCAAAGGGATCTTAGTCTACAACTAGCCAGATAAGCAAGGCTAAGGAGTGTGTTTATTTTTCATAAAGGTTACTGACAATATTGACAACATGAAAGTTTTTATATTATGAGGAAGATACAGTTTCAAAGGCATATGGAACAATAGAATTTACATATTAGAAAGAGAGAAACAAATATAAAGGAGAATGAAAGGTTATGTGGGAGAAGGCCATGTAAGATCTAACAGGGTTATGTGAAATAGCCTTAATTAAGCCTCCAGCCATTTATGCACAAGTCTGCTATATAATGAAACTGAAGTTGGGGTAAAGCCAATTGGAATCCCACTGTCAAGTGAGCATTGTATTAACCTGCTGGTTCTGTTTTAAATCTAAAATCTATTTTGGACTGTTGCCTTAAAGGGGGTGTAACTGGAGGTCAGGTTAATTAGGGATTTTAGGATTTGGTATTGTGGTAAGTAATTGTAGTCGTATGTATGTGCTTGAAATCTTTTATTTTATTAATAAATGTTTTAATTTATTGTTTTAAACCTCAAAAAGTCTTGTGGGTTCATTCCTTCTGAGTTGTGGATTTGGTCCACCTGGCACATATCATTTCCCTCATCATAACAGGAAGTGCTGTTGCACTGGCCTCTGTGGGAATTGCCTGGGAAGTTTGAACATCCAATGGGCAATTCCCCTGCCCCCTGGGAGCATCCATCAATGTCTCCAACTCTGAGCTGGAGTCAGAGACTTTGGACAGTTCCGTGGTACCCAGGAAATGTTAGACAGATTAAAACCTAGTCTAATATCTGGATAACTATAGAACTGACTCCCCAATCACCATCCAACTTGCCCCCCACCACCTGACTACCCCACTCCCCTCTACCCCCTAACTACCAGCTGACTTCCCTTCAACATGATCCAACTACCCCCCTACCAGCTGACTAACCCCCAACCCAGCCTGACTACGCCCTGACCCAATTAACCCCAGGCACCTGAATAAACTCCGACTACCCGACTATACCCCAACCTGACTAATCCCACGACCCGACAGCCCAACTACTGCCTTGCCCACTTACCCACCTCACCCACTTAGCCCTTACCCACCTCACCCACCAACCCCCTACCCCATTACCCACACTCTACCCACCTCACCCACCCTACCTACTTCACTCACTCACCCATTCACTAACATTCACACTGGCAGCCAGTGCTGTAAAAAGGGGCCTTGTCGTTTGCGTTAAATCCTCTCACAGGTCTCTGTGTGGTTTCCTGTGCTGAAGGACCTCTTCTGGATGCTGCACCCCTTTTAAATGTAGGAAGGCAAAGGCACAATTTTCTGACTAACTAGACACAGTGGTTCCGATGTTGATAGGAAGATTTGGGCCCTAGTCTCCTTACCTGGTCTGCCCTATATGCAACTCTAGTTGCATAGCAATTCCAGAACATCACTGCAGGAGTTCCTCAGGGTAGTGTCCTCAGCCCAACTATCTTCAGCTGCTTCATCAATGACCTTCCTTCCATCATAAGGTCAGAAATGGGGATGTTCGCTAATGATTGCAGAATGTTCAGCATCATCTGCGACTCCTTAGATACTGAAACAGTCCATATATAAATGCAGCAAGACCTGGACAATATACAGGTTTAGGCTGACAAGTGGCAAGTAACATTCACACCACACAAGTGCCAGGCAATGTCCATCTCCAACAAGAGAGAATCTAACATTCGCTCCTTGATGTTCAATGGCATTACCATCACTGAATCCCCAATTATCAACATCCTGGGGGTTGCAATTGACCAGAAACTGAACTGGACGAGCCATATAAATACTGTGGCTACAAGAGCAGTTCAGCGCCTAGGAATCCTGCAGCAAGTAACTCACCTCTTGACTCCCCAAAGCTTGTCCACGATCTACAAGGCACAGGTCAGGGAGTGTGATGGAATACACCCCACTTGCTTGGATGAGTGCAGCTGTAACAACATTCAAGAAGCTTGACACCATCCAGGACAAAGCAGCCCGCTTGATTGGCACCCCATTCACAAACATTCACTCACTCCACCATCGACCCACAGTATTAGCAGTGTGTACCACCTACAGTGCTCTGCGGGAATTCACCAAGGCTCCTTTGACAGCACCTCCCAAACTCACGGCTGCTACCATCTAGAAGGACAAGGGCAGCAGGTGCATGGTTACATCACCATCTGGAAGTTCCCCTCCAAGCCACTCGCCATCCTGACTTAGAAATATATCACCATTCCTTCACTGTTGCTGGATCAAAATCCTGGAACTCCATCCCTAACAACTGTGGGTATACCTCCACCACATGGACAGCGGTGCTTCAAGAAGGCAGCTCACCACTACTTTCTCAGGGGAAATTTGGGATGGGCAATAAATGATGGCCTAGCCAGCAACGCCCACATCCTGGAAATGAATTTTTAAAAATGCGGCTGACTCTTAAATACACTCTGGCTCTTACAAGCCACTAAGTTGTATATAAAAAATATACTAATAAAATTGGATAGTCTACCAGCATTGACTTAGGCATCGGACACTGGCCAATTACCACACCATCTGACCAGTTACTTCATCAGCACAATGATGGAAAGTGTCGCTGACAGCGCTATCAAGCAGCACTTATCTATCTACTCATTGTTATTCAGAGACCTGTGAGGAGATATAATGCAGAAGACATGCCCCTTTCTCAACTACTAGCTGCCATATGGAAAGTTTCAATGTTCAGTGTGAATGTTAATGAATAGGTGAATGAGTGAGGTAGGTAGATAAGTGGATGAGGTGGGTAAGTAGGGTGGGAGGTAAGTCGAGTAGGTGGGTGAGGTGGGTAAGGGGTAAATGGCCGAGGTGGGTGAATGGGCAACGGGGTAGGTGGGTTGTTGGGACCACTCAGCCTTGATCAAAATATGGGAAAAACAGAGTTTAATTCCACAGGTGAGGTAAGAGTTGCTGACCTTGACATCAAGATAATATTTGACTGAAGGAGCCCTAGAAAATTAAAGTCATTGAGTGGAAAGTTTTCCCAAGGACCCTCAGAGTCATACCTCGCACAAAAGAAGATGAATGTAGTTGTTGGAGGCCAATCATCAGTCCCAGGACATTGCTGTAGAAGTTCCTTGGGGCTAACGTCCTCCATCTTCAGTTGCTTCATCCATGACTTTCCCTCCATCATAACACCAGAAGTGGGGATGTTTGCTGATAATCGCGCAATGTTGAGTTTCTTTCACAATTCCTCAGATAATGGCGTGCCTGCATCAGCAAAACCTGGGCAATTTTCAGGCTTGGGCCAATAAATGGCAAGTAACATTCGCACCACAAGTGCCAGGTATGTGATCACCTCCAATAAGAAAGAGTCTAACCATCTCCCTTTGACATTCAATGACACTTTCATTGTCTAATCCCCCACCATCAAGAGCCTGGACCTTGTTCATCACTAATCAGAAACTGAACTGGACCAGCTACATAAATATTGTGGACAGAGGTTGGGAATTCTGTGGCAAGTAACTCACCTCCTGACTTCCCAAAGCCTGTCCACCATAACATCAGGAGTGTAATGGAATACTGTCCACTTGGCTGGGGGTGTGCAGCTTCAACAACTCACTCAAGAAACTCAACACATTCAGGACAAAACAGCCTGCTTAATCGGCACCTGATCCACCATCTTAAACATACACTCCCCACACCACGAGCACACTATGGCTGCAATGTTTACTACCTAAAGATGCACTGTAGCAAGTCACCAAAGCTTCTTCCACAGACCCTCCCAAGCCTGCGACCCTCTGTCACCTAGAAGGATAAGGGCAACAGGCATATGGGAAAACCATTACCTGTAAGTTCTCCTCTAAATCACACACCATCCTGACTTGGAACTATATTACCTGTTTACTATGTAAAATCCTGAAACTCCATACCTAACAGAATTGTGGGCGACCTTCATCAAATGAACTGCAGCAGTTCAAGGTGTCTCACCAACACCATCTCAAGAACGAATAGGGATGGGCAATAAATCCTGGCCTTGCTAATGATGCTCCATACCCTGGGAATGAATTTTTAAAAAAATTTGCAAATAGTCAAACATTGTGAATGTTGCTAGTATACTTAAATATTTTGCATATAAAAATCTGAAGAGCCCTCCCTCAGTAGTTATTATTAGTGTTCATAGTATAGTAATGCTGGAACCTGTTCAGACTAGGGGCCACAACATGAATAAATCAGCACTAATCAGAATCTGGACAACATATGTGATTTGAAAAAGAAAAAAATTCAAATGAATAATGGATTACCTAAAATAAATTAGCAAGCAAAATATTACTGAGGAAAGATGGAACACTTTAAAAACTATAATGTTGAATATTCAGAATAAATATACACCCAAGAAAGATGAGTATGAGCTGAAAAAGCTGTCTCCAAAATGGATGAATTGTGCAATTAAAATGGATTTTTGACAATGAAATATAAACCGCGGAAACCTGCAGGGAGATAAAGGAGAGGACTCTTTGAGGTATTTAGAAATCTGCTAAAATAAGGTACAAAGGGGATATTGATGACTGTGGCAACCCTAGTTACGATGAGCTAAAGTTGTTAAGCATAACATTTTTAAAAAAATCCAGTCATGTAGCAGCAAAAGAACAATTAGAAGTGATTTGAATGCTAAGAGAAAAAAAACAATTGAAATAACAAAGGACAAATGTTTTTCCAAAGTTAAGTTCTTTTTTAATTTGCCTCATAGGATCTGGATGTCACCAGCAAGGTCAGCATTTGTTGCCCGTCCCGAATTGCCCTTGAGAAGTTGGTAGTGAGCTGCTGCTTTGATTGTACATGTTGTATAGGTATACCCACGGTGCTGTTAGGGAGCTAAGGATATTAATACAATATCTCACACACTTGCCATAGAGGTTAACAAAAACGTGATGTATCACTGCTGTGACTCCCCCATACTATCACACATAAAATCTAGTAGAGGGTAATACAGGAATTATAAAAATGGAATTTAACTCAATACCTATTTTGGTGCAGGCCTGATGTTTCATACAGGGTGACCAACCGTCCTGGATTTTTCATGATCTTCTCCTAATTTGGCCTTTCTTCCCGTGTCCTTGTTCCGGCCCTCTAGGGACGTGTTTAGCCCCTGAATTCATCTTTTTCCAGGAGACTTTGTTTATGTGCATGTGTTGGGCCTTCTTTATGTGTTCTTCTTTGTCTCTGTGCATGCATGGGGTGGTGGTTGCATAGTGGTATCGTCCCTCCACTAGTAATCCAGAGACCCAGGGTAATGCTCTGGGGACCCAGGTTCGAATCCCACTATGGCAGATGGTGGAATTTGATTTCAGTAAAAAGTCTGGAATTAAAAGTCTGATGATGACCATGAAACCATTGTCGATTGTCGTAAAAACACATCTGGTTCACTAATGTTCTTTAGGGAAGGAAATCTGCCATCCTCACCCTACATGTGACAGTGGTTGACTCTTAAAAGCAAGCCACAAAACTGCTAATAATAAGTCAGTAAGGAATGAAACCAGATGGCCCACCCTGGGCATTGGAAACAATGGCAAACTCAGCCCTGTCAACCCTGCAAAGTCGTCCACCTGGTGGTTTGTGCCAAAATTGGGAGAGCTGTCTCACAGATTAGTCAAGTAACAGCCTGACATATTCATACTCAAGGAATTATACCTTCAGACAATGTCTCAGACACCACTATCACCATCCCTGAGTATGTCCTGTCCCAACACTAGGACAACCCAGCAGAGGCGGCACAGCGGTATACAGTCAAGAGGGAGTTGCCCTAGGAGTCCTCAACATCGACTCTGAAGTCTCATGGCGTCAAACATGGGCAAGGGAATCTGCTGATTACCGCGTATGGTCCCCTCTCAGCTGATGAATCATTACAAGGCAAGGGTGCAGCACGTACTCTGGGTGGGGATTTCAATGTCAATCACCAAGAGTGGCTCGGCAGCATCACTACTGACCGAGCTGGCCGAGTCCTAAAGGATATAGCTGCTAGACTGGGCCTGCGGAAGGTGGTGAGGGAAAAACATACTTGACCTCATCCTCACCAACCTGCCTGCCGCAGATGCGTCTGTCCATGACAGTATCGGTAGCAGTGACCACCGCACAGTCATTGTGGAGATAAAGTTCCGCCTTCACATTGAGGATACCCTCAATTGTGTTGTGTGGCACTACCACCGTGCTAAATGGGATAGATTTTGAATAGACCTAGCAACTCAAGACTGGGCATCCATGAGGCGCTGTGGGCCATAAGCAGCAGCAGAATTGTACTCAAACACAATCTGTAACCTCATGGCCCAGCATATCCCCCACTCTACTATTACCATTAAGCCAGGGGATCAACCCTGGTTCAATGGAGAGTGCAGGAGGGCATGCCAGGCATATCTAAAAATTAAGTGTCAACCTGGTGATATTACAATACAGGACTACCTGAGTGCCAAACAGCATAAGCAGCAAGTGATAGACAGGGCTAAGCAATCCCACAACCAACGGATCAGATCTAAGCTCTGCAGTCCTGCCACATCCAGTTGTGAATGATGTTGGACAACTAACCAACACACTGGAGGAGGAGGCTCCACAAATATCCCCATCCTCAATGATGGAGGAGCCCAGCACATTAGTGCAAAAGATAAGGCTGAAGCATTTGCAACAATCTTCAGCCAGAAGTGCCGAGTGGATGATCCATCTCAGACTCCTCTGGAGGTCCCCAGCATCACAGATGCTAGTCTTCAGCCAATTCGATTCACTCCACATGATATCGAGAAATATGGTTGCTAGTAGCAAAAACAGCCTGTGTCTTTTTTTTACCTAAACAATTTGAGTGTACTATAATTTACTACCTTTCTAGTTTAGTGCATGAGCATGTCACATGTTTGTTGCTTTGGGAAACCAATCTCTTCTTTGGTTGAAGTATGTGAACCCTTTGATCAATTTGACTACACAATTAGAGTGGATACTGTGATGATCATTTCTCCCATCAAAATGGAAGGCAGTGGTTTAATGAGCAATGTTTTAATATACACCTATATCTCTCTACATTATATAAAAATGGTATGTCTGAATGCACGTTGTCATGTAACTGGCACACCACAGTCGGCACATTGGTGTCACTCTTTGTCAATTCACGCAAACCAAAATGGCAACAAATCAGAATTAAGGAAAACATAGGAATCAAAAGTAAAACAATTGGGTAGAAAACTGTCAATGATAAACAACTGGGAACAACAAACCAACCCTGAATGTGATGGGTAAGCCTAGTGTGTAAACAGTATTTTTTCAGCAAAAGATGTTCTATTTCCTTATTTGACATTATCTACCACGTCTCTATTCCTACCCTGTCTCCATGCCCATTGCTTAGCTCCTATTTCAAGTGTCTACTATGTTCTGTCCACCTCCACCCGTTTCCAACCTTCACCATACTGCCCCTAAAATACTTACTCGGCAGACAGCATTTCCTTAGCCTCTGTGTGTGCTTACTTGAATGGAAGTAGACTTTGGAGTCTTAGAGGGATATGCATCTATACTTTGGCAGCAGGTTACAAAATGGCTTTGCACAACATGGTTTCACCACATAAAATGACACACATTTTGAACCTCACATGACCAGGACCATGGAGGTTTTCTAGTTTGAAATAAATTTTCAATAATACATGTATGTATTTTATGATATTATTAAGATTCTGATTACATCGTTCTTGCAGGACAAAATGTTGTACTAGATTTGTTTGAATGACTGCGTACATGGGGAGTAATGTCTGCTTAAGGATTGGAATATATTTTTTCGTTTTGGCCCCTGGAGTTCAGTTGGCTGCTGGGAACAACTGTTGTGCATAACCATATGCATTGATTGTGGCCCCTCTGTTTGACTGGCTATAGATAGGTTAATATTTTAGTTACTTCCTTTCTTATAATGATCTTCTCTAATCCTGAGATGTTGATATTGTTGGAGAAAGTGGTCAGAAGAGGCTTCTGGTGAATGAATTTCTAGGATGTGGGCTAGACTAACTAGGATTTAGCTTGGCCAAGCGATGACGCTCTTGCCTCTCTGTCAGAAGGTCATAAGTTCAAGCCCTTATCTGGACGTAGCCAAATAATCTAGTCCAGCACTTCTATGCAGTTCTGAGGGAGTATTGCATTGCTGGAGGTGCCATCCTTTGGATGAGATGTTAAACTGTGGTTATGTTTGCTCTTTTAGATGTATGAAGAGCAAAATAATTCTGATGTCTTGATTAACAACTGATGCCATCAAATGCAAATTAACTGGTCATTGTTGTTTGTGCTAACTTGTGTGAAAATTGGCTGCTGTCTTTACCTACAAAACAATAATGATTACACTTCAAAAGTAATTTGTTGGCTGTGAAGTGCCATGAGGATGTGAAAGATGCCATATAAATTCAGGTTATTTCTTTCTCTAGGATTTTACTAGTTTTAGGCAGAGTTGAAACATTATATTTTCTGTCTGGGATATCTCTCAGAGTTGTTTCAGTTACCAACATGTTGTAGGAAGAGCTGTGTGCCTTACAATGAGAACTATATCCTTTTGAAGCTGGCAGTGGTAGTTATGTAATAACTCTTTTTTGACGAGTATGCAGTAATTAAAAGGAAAATCAAACTTCAATGTTGAAACAAAATTAATGCAAACCTTTTGGTTCAATCATGATAGATTGTGAGAATGCAGCACAGTGGTGGATATGATTTCGGTTTGGTCAGACATTTTACATACTGATCTCAGCTGGGAAGCCAAAAGAGTCCTTTACCAGCATAATAGGTGAGAATTGAAGGATGAGTCAACTTGGGCCTTGACTCTAATATGCACTTTCAAATAGTTAACCTCATCATAGCATTGACAAAAGCATGAAAGCTATTCTTCAGTCCAGTCAGTGTGGCTTTTCAAATGGGAAGATAAGTGATTACTTTTCACTCTCTTTCCAGAGTATTTTTCTCACAAGGTTCATGAGCATTAGGATGAGGCACGTATTCAACTCTCATTGTGCACATTTTCTCTCTCACTTTCTCTCCTCCCTCTTTGAATGTCTTGTTCTCTAATGACCATGCATACATGGCACTCTGTTTTGTACAAAAAGGCTGGGATTGGTATACTTTGATGCAATGTAGCACTGCAGCTGTTTGAACACATGGGATTTGTGCTCTGATGATTCAAGGGCTTGGGAACAGATGATGAAAACTTATGGAACATGGGAAGGAAGAGGCCGATAATCAGATGATTTGGATGGTGGCAATAAACATTCATGAGATTCTGGAAGGCAGTGGCAGCTGTTTGGGCATCAGACAAGGAAGCAAATGATCTTGGGACAGGGGAGAAGCAACCAAATAATTGTTACAGTGAAACTTGAGGAAGAGAAGACCAGAGGATTTGAGGTCTTAATTGTTTCTTGTATCAAGTTAGATGTTCAATTTGGTCCTTTGGTAAAGGTCTATTATGCTTAGGGCAGCTCTGATTATCGTAATAATTGATTTTTCCAGATATAGTAAACTTTTGGAATCTGATTACCATGGGCTATGACTCAGTGAGGTGCCCTTCTGTATCAGTAAAGGCCAGTGGGTGAGATCAACAATAATGTGGCATCATTTAATATCCATTTGAAGTTTGATTGCACATTGTGGAAACTGCAATGTAATTAGATGTATTGAACATTAAGTGTGATATTCAATGTTTGCAGAAGAACCCTGAGTGTGATGGGCTTGGTAGCTGCTCCGCTCTACACTTATCAGTTTGACAGGTCCTAAAATAGCATTAGGCCACCTTCGTTTGCAGTCAGTTAGACATCTTTCAGGTATTCTTGCAGTGCAGGGTGTTAGACCCCAAAATCTGCCCTTATTGGGCCTATGTAACGCCAATGAAAATGGGAAAAAGATCATTTAGTTTGAATAGGTGGAAAATGTCCCTTATGTACAAGATCATAAGCCTGTGTATGAAGAACATTCACTTTTTACAGTTGTTGCACAAAGAACATTTCCCTCCATAGCTCCATTAATTTATGGGCAGAATTTCGCCCTTGTCGGGCAGGTTTGGCGGGGGCGGGCAGGAAGCCAACTGTCACCCGCGAACAAGGCCAGAAGGCGACTTCATGCTGGCGGGCCAATTAAGGCCTGCCCAGTGTGAAAGGTGAGCGACAGCGCTCAGCACTGCCTGTGCAGGCAGTGGGGGAGTATGAACTTCGTGCGAGTGAGCTCTTCAAAATCTTCCTGTGGCACAGAGCTGCCTCAGGGAGATGAAGAGTTAAAAAAAAATAATAAAGAAATGAAAAATGTAACAAAACATGTCCCCTCATGTAATTCTGTCACATGAGCAGGGACATGTTATTAATTAAATTCTAAATTTTATATTTTATTTTTATTTGCTTCAGGAAACCTCATCCTACCTGTGGATGAGGGATCCTAAAAAGTGCAAAGGCCCGTTTGGCCTTTTCACCTGCCTGCCAACTGTAAGGTTGGATGGGCAGTGAAATATTCTATTTAATTGATTCTTTAATGGCCTTAACAAGCCTTTTAATTGTTGGCGGGTGTGCTGCCGACTCTGGCTCGTGCCAGCCGAATGAAATATCATGCGACTGCTCGTTGATGTCGGGGCGCTTGCCCGATGTCAACGTGTGTCATTTTGCATTCGAGCGGGTCGGGCGCACGCCTGCCCACCCGCCTGCCCGCTGAGCTAAACATTTTGCTCTGTGTTTCTGATTTTATTTAGTTTGTTCAATTCTGCCCATAATAAGGAAAAGAAAATACCCATAAAATAGACAAAAAAGGAGAAACATTAAAGTAATCACAGGACAGTTATCTAATCCATATTTAATGATATCTGAGAATAAAGATCAGTTTATAAACTTAAGTACATTTGAAGCAAGGCTCTCTTGACTGCAATTCGCCTCTATGTATCTGTGATGTTCTCTCCTTGTTTGTGTAATTTTATTCCCAAATTTGCTAACCTTTTCTCTCATTGCAAGTTAGTGCTTGAAGGGAATATTGGTTGGGAAATTGGGAAAATCTGGGTAAGCAGACCTTGATTTCTCCACTCATTTAAACTGATGGATGTAAAAATCAGAATCCAGGCTTGCAATTTTTGGTCTAGTGATTCTATCACTGTTTCGCCACAAATGCCCAATTGGGGAATCACTCCTGTGACACCACAGGTACTTCAACCAAGCTTGAGCTGAGACAATGGGTCTCAGAAGACTATTTATCAAGGAGGGTGTAATGGCCTATTTAGATCACGCCATCAATCAGTATCTATGCATACACATGATTTTGCTAGCTAGCAGTTACTGCCCCATGTCCCTGTGAACTTAATGCATGGTGACTTTCTTATTGATGATTAAGGTAATCACTGCAGCTTAATTGAGTCCTATTCTCCAGCTAATTATCATAAACTAACGCTGTCAGTGTATCTGGTACATTTTTATTTTGCAAACATCATCATCCAAACCAAGTGTTTCTCCAAAAGGGCTGCCTTTAAAGGGGAGATGGATCAGGTAGAGTCGAGGTACATTCCCATGAGGGGTATAGGTAGGGCAACCAAAGCCAGAACTCCGTGGATAATGAAAGCGATAGGAAGTAAGATGAAATGGAAAAAGGGAGTGAATGGCAAATGTCAGGTTGATAATACAAATGAGAACAAGGTTGAATATAGAAAGTTTAGAGGGGGTAAGAAAAAGAAAATATGAAAGGCAAAGAGGGAATATGAGAAGAAACTGACAGCTAACGTAAAAGGGAATCAAAAATTCTTCTATAGGCATTTACTCTTGTGAAAGGGTAGTAAGAGGAGGGGTGGAGCCAAGTTCTGACTAAAAAAGGGGACATATGCATGTAGGGAGAGGGCATGGCTGAGGTACAAATTAATGCTTTGCACTGTCTTTACCAAGGAATAAGATACTGCCGCAGACTGAGTGAAAGAGGAAGGAGTTGAGATACTGGATGGGCTATCAATTAGAAAAACTGGCTTAACTTAAATTGGTAAGTCACCTGGACCAGTTTGGATCATCCGAGGAAGCTGAGGGAAGTGAGGGTGGAAATTGCCGAGATACTGGCTGTAATCTTCCAATTGTCCTTAGATGTGGGTGGTGCCAGAGGACTAAAGAACTGCAAATGTTACGCCCTTGTTCAAAAAAGGGCGTAAGGATAAACCCAGCAAATATGGACCAGTTAGTTAACCTCGACTGTGGGAAAGCTTTTAGAAATGATGGCCAGGATTTTACCCAAGTCTGGGAGGCAGAGTGTGGGGGATGGGTGCAGTAAAATCTCAGGGAGCTGCATTGCATCCGCTCCCTGTTGTGGTCCTGCCACTAGGGCATTTTCCCAGTGGTAGGACTACAAGTGGAGAGGCTACCTGCTCCAAGGAGGGCAGCCAATTACCATAATTAAAAGCCCTGTTAGGGGCCATTTTACATTGCCATTAATATTTTGCCAATGGTGCGTCGACTGTCACGTGGGGAAGCCACAGCCTAATGGAGGCGGCCTCCCTGCGACAGTCCAGTGGGGGCCAGACTTCATGGCACAAGGTGGGGCCTTGGGCAGGGAAAGCAGTCCTTGCAGCCCCAATGATCTCCCTGGAAGGGGCTCCCCTCTGACACTTGGCCTCATGATTTTTTAAAATTTTACCTGACTAGCTCCTGAGGTTTGCTGCATACCTCAGCAGCTACAACCTCTCCCAAAGGTGCTTTTGAGGCTTCAGAGCTGCCGGCCCTCAGTACTGGCAGCGTCAGAAGGCTGCCTGCTGTTCTTATTGGATTTCAAGCCTAAAATGTGGCACTTTATTAAATGTTCAGCATATCAACTGCATTACTCTCATCAATCCTCTCTGTTTGTTAAACATAATTTGCCTTTATCAAATCCATGCTAGCTTTCCTTAATTAATCCACACCTGTCAAAGTGTGAATTTGACTGCAGCCTCTTTCTAATTGATAGCCCATCCAGCATCTCGACTTGTTCTTTTACTCAGTCTTCCACAGTATCCTCTGCTCAGTAAAGACAGGTGCTAAAGTATTCATTTAGTATGTCTGGCATGCCCTCTGCCTTCATGGAAATGTACCCTTTTTGGTCCCTAATTGACCCACTCCTCTTAATTGGACAGCGGGCCAGGAGACAGGTGAAGGTGCCTAAAGTAAAATTGCAAAGCCGATCCAGTTGCCAATGTCAGTAAAATTCATTTAAATAATAATTTGCTTTTCTGATCTTTCTACCAAAGTGAATAACCTCATATTTTCCCAATGCCAAGTTTCACTCACTCACTTAACCAATCTATATCCCTTCGTAGAATCTGTATCCTACACACAACTTCTTTCTCACCTATCATTGTATTGTCAGCAAATTTGTCTGCAATACACTTGGTCCCTTCATCCAAATTATTAATGTAGATTGGGAAGAGTTAAGGCCCCAGCAATGATCCCTGTGGCACCTAATTAGTTTGCTAACCTGAAAACAATTATCCCGACTCCCTGTTTTCTGTTAATTAACCAATTCCCTAAGCATACTAATATATGACCACCAACACCATGAACTCCTGACTAGTATATTGAAAATTGTATTGTGCACTATGCCCACTTAAGGCTACCATACCAATGTACCAGCAGGGGGAGTCGAGAAGGAGAATAAAGGAACCCATGTTTTAATAGCACATGCTGTTCTGATTCTGATTGTATGTAACTGAATCTTACTGTTTCTTCCCAAGAACTTCATGGGGAGCATTTTCTCCCCATTCGGGGGGCTGTGCAGGGGAGGGCGCGGGTGGGCGTGCAGCCGATCGACGCCCGCAATTAGCTGGGCGCCACCATTTTACGTGAGCGGGCCAATTAAGGCCCACCCAGCGTGACACACACCCGGAAGCACTGAGTGATCCCTGTGCGGGCGGGGGGGGAGGGGGGGTTGCCTGAGTCGGGGAGCGTGCTCTTTCATGCATACATGTGAAAGAGCGCAGAAATCTCCTTGAGGAACAGGGGTGCCTCAGGGAACTTACTTTCACTTATAAATTATTGAATAAAGGTAAAAAAAAATTTAAGGGCATGTCCCCTCATGTGAAACTGTCACATGAGCTGGGACATGTCCATTAATTTTTAAAAAAAATTTTCAAATGCTTTAAAAACATTCATGAAACCTCATCTCGCCTGTGGATGAGGTTCCATGAAAAATGCGAAGGCCACCTGGGCTCTTCGCCTGCCCTTCAACCTTAAGGTTGGACGGGTAGCTCAGCTAATTGCTTTATTGGCTTTTTAAATAGCCTTAATAGGTCTTTGACAGTTTGGCGGGCGCGCCCGATGTCACTGCCTGTCATTTTATGCCTCGGCGAGCGGGCCCTGTCTCCACTCGCGAGCTGAAGATTCTACCCCACATCAACTTGTGCATTATTTCTATTGTATTGGAACATCATGCTGATGGCAACCGGTTTTTCATCTCCTTATGTCTGATTATTGAGCTGAGTTTTTGCCACGGATGCAGGAAACGGTGTTTTTTTTGGGGTCAGAAACCAGCTGGAAACTGATTAAAGTAGAGATTTTTGTGGGTGAAGCCCTTGATTGATGTGGTAATGGGCTTTCTGTCTACTGAGAGCCAGTGGGGGTGGGACCGGAGGCAGGTCAGATGTAGTGTGGGGCTGATTTACACTCACCATGCCAGCCATTACTGAGGTTTCTGATTGTCCTAAGGGAGAAATCCTTGGTGGGCAGAGTAGTGCAGGGAACAAAAGCTCAGTCCACTGAGTTTAAAGGGACCTTCAGTGGTAAACAAGTCATGGCTCCACCGTGAAATATACAGATTTTTGGCGGACAGCATTCTGCCTGATTTCTCATGAGACTTGGCAAATGACTATCTGGAGCATTGGAATTGAAGGCTGGAATTGGCTGTATATCTTACCTCAAAAATGATAATAGATACTCCTGCTGCAGCACTGCTGGCAAAGCTCTTTGAAACCTCTCTGCCTTAATTTGTATTTTCCATCTTCAAAAAGCTTCCTTAATACATTTTCAACAAGACAGCTTTTCCTCTCCCTACTCCTGTTGTCTACTGCCCCATCCTCCACTTTATGAAGTGTCTTGAGATGCTTTAAACATTATAAATTCAGTTAGAATTTATTGTACTGTATCTAAATGAGAATTTAATCCACTCTGTGTTGCATTTAAAATACGTCACAATTTAAATCTGAATATTATGGTTTAATGATTTTGTTAACCACCATCTATTGCTGTTAACAATGCTGATTTGCTTGAATATCTAATTGTCACTAAAAGGTTGAACATGTAGGGCAAATTATCTCTCCTAATCATAAATTAGGAACCCGCACAACAAACCAGTAATGTCACAAAATTCATTTTCGAAGCTATCAATTTGAACACACCTAATCACTTATCAATCAAATTACTCCAAAGTAATTTTGCATTACTTTTTGATGCACAGCACAATAGCCCTAACAATTACATGTGTAAAATAATAAACACATTAAGCAAGTCTCAAAAATTATCCACAATCTAACCCATTAGGATCACAAAGTTATAGAGGCCACTTGGCCATTAAGGATACAGTGGTGTGTTTCTCCCTGGGAAGCACCTATCCTAATCACAGTCTCCGGCTCACTCGCTTTCATATTCCTCTTTATCAAGCAATTATAGAATTTCATGTTTTGATTATTTATGGAATACTGCGGTCCAGATGCTGGAATTATTTAAAACTTGCATTGTGGTGATGTAGATATTGAAACAAAACATCTGTCAGAAAAGTTTTCTATCAATGTGCAATGGATGAGAGATACACTAGGATTCCAGATGTGCTCCTGTGGCTCTTACAAAGGCCTAGGTTTTCCAGCTCTGACATCAGTGCGAGGCTGGGTGCAAGCTGAGAGGTGGCAGTGAGACAAGCACAGTCTCCACTGAATTTCCTGCCATTTGCCCTGATTGAGTGTTGGATGAGGCATGCTAGGCCCTAGGGCCCATAGTTGTAAGCCTACAAAGGGTACACTCGCTGCCCTAAGTATTTTCGGGTATCACTTATGTTCTCCAGGGCTCTCAGGTTTCCCACTACATGCTATTAGTTTTGCATTCCCAATGAGCACTGCAAAACCCTGATACCCCTAGACCCCATTTTTACCTCCTCCCTGCCTCTGCTACCAAACCTTATCCCATTGACATTCATTCCATTATCACACTCCAACCACTTCCCTTGGACTCAGCTCACCAATCCAACCTCCGCTCCCCTCTTTTTCCACAGACATCTGTTCTCTTTCAATCACCTATGGTGCAGCACCTCTTATACTCACACCTCCAGTTCAGTATCGATTGCTTTCCATCTTTTATGCCTAGATCTTAAATAAGTGAATAACTGAATAGTGGCACCGAGGGGTCAAATTTGGAAGATGTGATAAACCAAAGAGTAGAAACCAGGCAAAAGAGAAAGGTACAAATATGGGAAATGATAAGCAGACCATGACAGGAAGGGACAGAGAGTCCAAATCTAAGGGCAGGATTTTGCCCTTGTCAGGCGGGCTCGGCGGGGGCAGGCGGGAGCGGTCGGGAAGCCGACTGCTGCCCTCAATCAGGGCTGGACCGCAATTTCACACCGGTGAACCAGTTAAGGCCCGCCCAGTGTGAAACATGAGCAGCAGTGCTCAGCGCTGCCCCTGCAGGCTGGGGAGGAGGGCAAGCGGGGCGAGCGGGGAACTTAGCGCATGCGTGCGAGTGATTGTTTGAAAATCTCCCTGAGGCACAGAGCTGCCTCAGGGAAATGAAGAGTTTAAAAATTAGAAATAGAGATTTAAAAAATTTTATAAAACGTGTCCCCTCATGTGACTCTGTCACATGAGTAGGGACATGGTATAAATGAAATTTCAAAAAAGTCTATTTTATTTTTATTTGATGTTCGAAACCACGCCCACCCATGGATGAAGTTTCCAAAAAAATGCAAAGGCCACTTGGCCTTTTTGTCTGCCCGCCAACCATAAGGTTGGACAGGCAGCAAAATATTTAAGTTAATTAGTACTTTAATGGTCTTGATAGGCCTTCTAATTGTTGGCGGGTGTGCTGCCGATTCTCGCATGTGCCCGCTGACCAAACTATCGAGCGACTGTGCGTTGACATAATAAAAGGACAAAACTAAATGCTCCGTATCTAAATGCATTTAGCATTCGAAACAAAACAGGTGAACTGATAGCACAAATAGAAATAAATAAGTAAGATCTGATAGCCATTAGGGAGACATGGCTACAGGATGACATAGATTGGGACCTGAATATTGAAGGGTATGTGAAATTTGGGAAAGACAGGAAGTTAGGAAAAGGTGCAGGGGTGACTCTGTTAATTAATGATGGTATTAGCACATTAGAGAGAGGTGACCTAAGTTCAGGAAACCAGGATGTAGAAGCAGTTTGGGTTGAGATGAGAAATGATAAAGGCAAGAAGTCACTTGTGGCAGTGGTGTACAGGCCTCCTAATTTTAACTACACAGTGGGACAGAGTATAAAAGAAGAGATAATGGGAGCTTGTCAAAAGCTACAGCAATAAACATGGGAGATTTTAATCTACATATAGACTGGAAAAATCATATGGGCAAAGGTAGCATAGATGAGTTCATAGAATGTTTTGAGATAGTTTCTTGAAGGCACCCCTAGGTAGCAGTGATCATAATATAATTGAATTTTACATTAATTTTGAGGGAGAGATGAGTGCGTGCAAGAATAGTATTTTAAACTTAAATAAGGGCAGTTAAAAGAGCATGAAAACACAACTAGCTAAAGTGAACTGGCAAATGAGGTTGAAGGATTGGTCAATAGAGTTCAATGGCAGACGTTTAAAGGGATATTTCAGAATACACAGAATATATACATTCCAATGAAAGAGAAAAATTCCAAAGGGAGGGCTCACCATCTATGTTTAACTAAAAAACTTAAAGACAATATCAAACTTAAGGAAAAAGTATCTAATTGCACAAAGATGGGTGGCAGTTCAGAAGGTTGGCAAGAATATAAAGAACAGCAAGGAATGACAAAAAGATTAATAAGGAGGGAAAAATTAGAGTATGAGAGAAAGCTAGTTAGAAATATAAAGACTGATAGTAAGAGTTTCTGTAGATATTTAAAAAGAAAAGAATTAACAAAGTGAGTGTTGGTCCTATAGAGAATGCATCTGGAGAATTGAAAATGGAAAGTAGGGAGATGGCGGATGAATTAAACAGGTATTTTGCTTCAGTCTTCTCTATAGAGGACACAAGTAACATCCCGGGAATAGCTGTAAATCAGGAAATGGAAGGGAGGGATGAACTGGGAGAAAATTACAATCACCAAGGAAGTGGTATTGAGCAAACTCTTGGAGCTGTGGGCTGACAAATCCCCATGTCCAGATGGACTTCACCCTAAGGCCTTGAAAGAAGTGGATAGTGAGATAGTTGATATGTTCGTTTTAATGGCCTGAATTTTACCTTCGGTGTGCGGGCACACGTGGGATGAGGTTTCCTAAAGTTAATACTAATTAAATAAAACCTTTATTTTGACATTAAAAACATGTCCCATCTCATGTGACACAGTCACATAAGGGGACATGTTTCCTTCAATTTTTACTGTATTTATTAATTTTTTAAAAAAGCGCTTCAATCTCCATGAGGCAGCTCCGTGCCCCAGGGAGATTGAAGCGCTCTCTCATGCGCATGCGTGAACTACACACTAGACCCAACTCCCCCTCCTACCCCCGCCGCACAGGTAGTGCTCAGTTTTACCGCTTGTGATCCACACAGGGTAGGCCTTAATTGGCTCGCCCTTGTGAAATTGTGAAGAGGACATAAGGAGGCTACAAAGGGACGTAGATAGGTTAAATCAGTGGACACAGATCTGGCAAATGGAGTATAATATAGAAAAATGTGAAATTGTTCAATCTGGCAGGATAAATAAAAAAGGAGCATATTATCCAAATGGTGAGAGATTGCAGAGCTCTAAGCTTCAGAGGGATCTGGGTGTCCTGAGTGCATGAATCACAAAAGGCTAGTATGCAGGTACAACAAGTAATTAGGAAAGCTAATAGAATGTTATCATTTATTGAGGGGGGAATTGAATACAAAAGTAGGGAGGTTATGCTTCAGTTGCACAAGGCACTAGTGAGACCACATTTGGAGTATTGTGTACAGTATTGGAGTTTAGAAGAGTGAAAGGCAACATGATTGAATCTTTGATCCTGAGGGGTGTTGACAGTGTGGATGTAGAGAGGATGTTTTCTCTTGCGGGAGAATCTAGATCTAGAGGTCACTGTTGAAAAATAAGGGGCCGCTCATTTAAGACAGAGATGAGGAGAATTTTTTTTTTCTGAGGATTGCAGTCTTTGGAACTCTCTTCCCCAAAAGGCGGTGGAAGCAGAGTCTTTGAATATTTTTAAGGCGAAGCCAGATAGATTCTTGATTAACAAGGGGGTAAAAAGTTATTGGGGGTAGGTAGTAATGTGGGATTGAGGTTACAATCAGATCAGGCATGATCTTATTGAATGGCAGAGCAGGTTCGAGGGGCCAAGTGGCCTACTCCTGCTCCTAAGTTGTATGTTCGTATATATGTATGTTTGGTATGTAAGAAAGAGAGTACATTAACATGGAAAGATCACCTTGCCAGCTTTGACACCAATTTTACCCTCTGCCAGTAGATTTTCTGTTTACCGCGTCAGTTCACTGGGAGGTGGTGCGCCACAGCCTATTAAGCAGAATTGTTGCTCAAGTTAGTGCACAAGTCAGTTCCTTAATGGTTAGTTCTAGGTTGTTGGTGCTTTTACTGACTCTGTGGGTAATGTTGTTTTATAGGTCCAGCGTGGATAGGACTGGCAGACAGTTACTCCACACATCTTCCTATACCCTTCGATCTGAACCCATGCCAGTCATAATTGATGCTCCAATGGCGAGGTGAAGCACATAATAGAATTTGAAACTACTCCTGTGATAAATGAACTCAGGAGGTTTTAATATGTTGTAGCCAAGATTATGTCAAAAAGGCCTTTGCCTGCAATGTTAATGGACCATCTGATGCATGCAGCATATTTTGTAGTGTATTGTTTCTAAATCGGAGAGTTCTCCTAAATAGGGCCTGTGATGGAGAAGCCCTGGAGGACTGTTGTCATGGATAAAGTTTGACTGATAAATACCTTAATTCACAGAATTAAATGGCAATCTGACTCAATTGCCACTCCATTGGAAGTTATGGCTCAAAGACTCAGAATTTACTGAAAAAATAGTGGTGTATTAACAGTGCCCACTGGTAATGATGTGCAATTAGATCAGAGACCTGTGGCTGATTTGAACTTTATGAAAACAACATCTTGCCCTTAATCCCCCTGAGTTTCATGAAGTTGCCGCAATTGCAAATTAATTGCCCTCTAAACTCATCAAGAAAATTAAGTCTAGTAAGTAACAGCATAAACACCTAATGATAATTGTTAAAGGTGGCCAATCAACAATGTTTGCACAGAAAGTCAAGAATTAAAAGTGTTGTGTATCTTTCAGGTCATCAATGGTTTGAGATTTTAAAGGTGTCAAATATCACACTCTCCCTTGCTTTTTCTTCTTGTCTCTCAATCAAATCTTTCTTTTCCCCCCCATTTCTTCTTTCTCCCTCTATTTCTTTTTTTGTACATTTGACATTGAATTCACCCATTCTAATTCACCTTCCTTCTCACTCCTTTCTCTGGTTTCTCTTAATCCTTTAATGTCATTGGTTAAGGAGATACACCTTGTGTCCCATGTGTCCTGTTGTTCACCAAAGTCCTCAATGCCCAGTAGACCTTGTGCCATTACTCACACTTCCAGCTAACTTTATGGGCAAAAATTTTGAAGACGAAATATGCACAAACATTCCTTAGCTAACGGATTTCTGCGAGATTCCCTCTCTCCAGAAAAATCTGGGTCATTAATTTCATTCTTCAGGTTGCAATGTATGAGAAAGACTGCTTTACCCTTCTATCTGATATAACAATGGTGTAGTTCATGGGATGTATTGGCCTTTGTTGGAAAGAAAGGCCTCATTTACTGGGCTATGAGGAAATTGCTTTTCTTTATAGCTCTCAGTGTTATTCCAGATGCTTCTTTATTTCTTCACAGGACACACTAGTGGGACTTGCATTTATGTAACTGATTGATTTGTAAACATCACTTGCCTCAACCTGGGTTAATCAGTGGTTTATGGCTTTACTTAATATGCTTTGCATTGTCACAATACTGCTTGATAGCCCCATCAGGAAAAAGAGCAGAGTGTGCTTTAGCTAGTTTGAAATTTCTTGCTCCTTTGTTACCTGTGTTGTTGCTTATAGTGCTTGTCTCTGTTATTTCGCAAGATGCTCACATTAGCCTCTTAGCTGCAGCCAACTTATATGCTTGCTTTATGTGTCTTGCGCTCTAAGCTCTGGAATTCCCTTCCTAAAACTCTGGATGTTTGTGACTCCATGGAAGTGAGGGCAGTTTAGTGTAACTGGTGTGGTCAACCAGAGTTGGCACAGTTGAAGTTGTGCTTTGACTAAGATGATGTAGGACTCCCTCTTCCACGCTGTATACATTTGTGCTCCACTTTGACTCTGCTACTCATGGCTGTATCCCCGGCATGTGAAACAATGGTTAGCTAAGGCTCCAATAATTACTTGAAGAGAGAGGTTTTGCAGGGGTATGGGGAAAGGATGGAAAAGTGAGAGGCAGGAAAGTGGAGTTAAGGCCACAAGTTCAATGACAGGGCCCTCCAGTGCCTTTTGGACGCTGTGGAGGCTCACCGTGATGTCCTCTAACCCCGCTTTGGCCGCAGGATGGGTAGCATCCTCACTAACCAGCTTGGGAGGTGGTGGCAAAGGTGGTCAGCGCCAATGCCCCGCAAAAGAAGACAGCCACCCAGTGCCGCTACAGGATGAATTGTATCATCTGTTCTGCCAGGGTAATTCACTCTTCTTATCACTCTTAACTCACACGCATAAACTCATCACACATCCACAGGGATCTCACACCCCAAGGGAGGAGGCTGGTGGTGTGAGCTCCCTGGCATTCAAACGACTGCTGGGGATCAGGCGCCTGTGAGGTCCAAGTCAGATGACAAGCCTCTGGATTTGGTTTTCCAACTCATCATGAAGAGTCAGCAGGAGACATGGGAACATCATGCAGAGCTGTTGGAAGCCCTCAGCAGAGTGTTACGCGAGTTGGAGGATGTGTCCGCCTGCTCTCTGAAGTGCCGCCCACATACACATGTATGGAGGTCTCCATGGGGAGGATGGCGGATGCCATGGAGACTTTGGTCCAGCAGAATGCGGAGATGTGTGCAGACAAGCACTCCATCGTGGTAGCCATGGCTGAGTTCCTGCAATGGTAACACAAGAGGGAAATGGGGCACCTAGATGTCCCTCCAGGTGCTCCTTCCCCTTAAGGAGTCAGGCTGGGGCCCCCGGGCACCTGAAGAGAGATAGGAGCAGCGGCTGGACATCCCTGGGTCATCCATTCAGGAATCTCAGAGGCTGTCCTCTCCCTCCGAGTCCCCTTTGCCTTTGAGCCCCTCAACCTCATCCTCTGTCACTGCAGAGGGAGCAGCCGGCCAATGAGTGATTGTGGAGGGCGAAGTGTGTGTGTGTGGCAGGGCCTTTCAGAGCCTTATGCGAGCACTCTCCCAGGTACACGGAGCCTTCCTCCCTCACACTCATCTCAATGTCCTGAGCATTTTCAATGCTGCCTGCTGGGGTTCTCTTTCAGTTGTCCATCTGAGCTGACCTGCATCTCCGCCCACCCACTGACCACACTCCCATGCAGCACCTGATCTCGCCCAACATGACTCTCGTTTCACTTTTGATTTGAACAGCATAGTCTGGATTCAGTTTGTCGTGCTCTGCCCCATCTTTTCCCCTCCCCCAGTCATCCATTTCCCCCATCACAGTTGGCCCCCCAGCCCCACCTTCTACCTCCCCTCCATTACATATAAGCCACAATCCTTTTCCTTTGGGGATGTCCAGGTGAACGTGCACGTTCCCTTCCTTCCTGAAAATCGCAACCCCATCCACATTCACCTTCCAGACCTCGTCCTTCCCACCCCCAGAGTCTGTGTCTGCCTGAGTCCCCACCACCACCTTCGCTGTCCCTTCTATCGCTACTGTCGAACCCTCACCTTCTCACCCTACTGCCTCGCTCTGCCCTCAGTTATTCTTACCAATCCCTCATACCACACCCACCCTCAGTTTGCTCTCCAGGAGGCAGTTATGCACCCCTCAGACCCCTCCCTCGCGGGTTCCCCTGGAAATTCCCCCCTCCAGACCCCTCCCCCCACCCCTGGAAGCTCTCCCCCCTACCCCTTTTGCCCACCCACCCCCCATGGACTCCCCTCACCCTCCCAGCTTAGTCCCTCCCTGTTCCTGACTCCCTCGGACGCCCTTTCTTCTTCCTTTAGTCCTTCCCCCCTCCAGACTACTTCCTGCAGCCTTACTTCTTCCTCCAGTCTCACCTCTTCTTCCATCCTTACTCACTCCCCCTTCCTGACTCCTTCCTCCACCCTTTCTCCCTCCTCTCTTCACACTCCTTCCTCCCCTCAGACTCCCTCCTCTTTCTGCACTCCTTCCTCCACTAGGATCTCCTCCCCTCTCCACACTCCTTGCTCCCCCTGGACTCCTTCCCCTCTCTGCACTCCTTCCCCCCTCCAAACTCCTTCCCTTACTCCTTCCACCCCCTGTACACCTACCTCCTCAGTTGCCCCCATTACTCCTCCTCCCCATACTCCCTCCACCCTTTAAACTCACCCTCCCGACACTTTCTTTCCCCCACAACCTCACCCCACCCCGACACGTTCATTCCCCCCTCCCAACCTCACACCCCCGACATCTCTTCCTCTCCCAGTTGAACTAGCCCTTCCTCTCCCACCCACTCGACCATCGTCTGTTGTGAGCATCAATGGTGACTTTCCAGCTTCCATGAGCTTCTTCGCAGCAGAGCCGTGTCCACGAGAATCCACCCAGCATGCCATGGACATTCCTCCAGGATCCTGTAGCCGCCAGGCTCCAGCATCTTCTGCTCCTCGGATGTCCGCGATGTGAGCAAGGCCCTAGTGGTAAATCCTGACTTCTGAACGTCACAGTTGTCAAGTCGTGTTCTGCACCAACATGTTTTCCTGCCAACATGGGTGGACGATCCAGCGGGGTGGGGGTGGGGGGGTGGGGGTTGCGGATGAGTCCAGCCGGCTGGCTTTATAATGATATGCTGAAGTATTAAAATGAGGTTCCTGGTGTTCGATGATGGGGAACACAGCCCACTATCGACGGGCTGAGAGGACAATTGCAAACTGATTTCCTGACGTGGAACCGATTTTTGGCCTTCTCATCATAGTGTCCACTCGCCATCGAACACGCCCGATGCCAGCGGGCATGGAAAATCCTGGCCTGAACCTTCTTTCCATGATTTTTGAGCCTGTTCGGGTTTCTATGCAATTTACTAATATTGTAGATTGTGATAGATTGAGTGGTAATTCATTGTAGTATAGAGTGCGAGATAAAGTAACAAATCAATGTAATGTTGGTGATATCGATCCAGCAACACATTGATGTTAAAATTCTCATCCTTGTTTACAAATCCTTCCGTGACCTCAATCCTCACAATTGTTATAACTTCCTCCAGCCTTATAACTCGCCAAAGTCTTTGCCCTTCTCCAATTTCCCTTGTGCATTCCCATTCACATTGTCTGAACTTGCTGGTGCTGCCATCAGCTGCCTACACCCTAAGCTCTGTAATTCCCTCCCTAAACCTTGCTTTCTCACTATCTCTCTCTCTCTTCCTATACAACACTGCTTAAAACCTTGGACCAAAAATTTGGTCATGTGACCTAATGTTAAGTGGCTACATGAAGTGAATTAGCATGTTTTAGTACCTTAAAAACACTATATAAATTTAAGTTTTTGTTCTTGTTGTAGTGATGGTACAGGACTTGTCCAGTATAATAGGTAGTGATAGATGCAGTGGTAACTCACTGTAGTTTAGGAAGTGATAGTTATTAATTCACTGATATGCACCGTGATGATACGGTAATAAATCACTAAGATGGGCGATGATAGATACAGTAGTAAATCACTAATACAGGTGGTGGTGGATAGTGCAGTAATTCAATGACAAAGATGGTGACAGATACAGTAGTAATTCACTAATATAGACGGTGATAGTTACTGCAGTAATTCACTGATATAGACAGCGACATATACAGTAGTAATTCACTAACATAGACGGTGATAGATACAGCAGTAATTCACTGATATAGGCAGTGACAGATACAGCAGTGATTCACTAATATAGATGGTGATAGATACAGTAGTAACTCACTGATATAGACAGTGATATGGGTAGTTATACCGCTGTAGCTCTCTGTGATATTGTGGATACAGATAGAGTCTTAGCTCCCTTTTTATATTTTTTGGAATTCTCATTTGTTTTAAAAGCTGATACTTGTAACATATTTGCAATTATTTGGAAACTTTCTGTAAGTCAGCTTTTTTCTTAGCTTCCGAATTGCACAGACATTTTCCCAGAGGAAGAAATAAATCAGCAGGTGTTATCCTAGCACCATTTCCTTACTCAGAGTACCATTGGCAGAGACCTGAAAGCAAGTCATTTGCTTGCCCTCTGCATTATGGATAGTGTAATAAGACCTAGTTAAGCAAAGGGAAGAAAGTAACTTATTTGTACTTGTTTTTTGGGCTCATGCAAGTTCAAATAGAGATTTAATGATGAAGTTTATAAATAACGATAAATCTTTTCTAATTAGTGACTATGGGAGCTAAAACACTCATTCTATTTTAAAGATATAATATCGTATACAATAAAAAGCGGCACAGTGGAGAGAAACCATAGGGCAATTTTGCCAAATATAACTTGAACACTGACCACAAAAACTTAAAGGTCTTAAGATGGCCAAGCTAATAGGTTGTGTCCGTTCTCAATTTATTCATTCAAAGTAGGCAGCACCAACAGTTATCTTGCACTGCTAGTAATTAGTTGCTGTTGGCTGTGACATGTTTTCTGCTCACAGATGAAGTCCTGAATTAAAATAACAAGATCTCTAATGATTTTCAAGTCAGCAGCTTCAAGAACACCAGCGCTACAGAAACTGTTGATAAGATGGTAAAAGCTTTTGGCTGTCAATTCTAGAGCTACTTCTGGGGGGAGAGCATTTGAGCACCCGTCTCTGGGCAAGGCTTTAGAGCCACAGAGGATACTCGGGGAAACTTAGAGCGACTAGATCAGTAGATCAACTACCGTAACCGTTCCAGACAGTAGGAATGTAAATTGAGAATTTTGATGATGTGCCAATTTCAATTATTCGTTGGGAGGCTTAAGTTAAACAGAGGGAAGAAAAGCATTCCTTCAGTCACACTAAGTGTGGCACTTCAAAAAAGGATAAAGAAACAAAGGAACTTACCATGAGTACAAAATACCAGAACAAGAGAATCTATCATCTTTTCAATTGACCTTTGCATGAACTCACTTACTGTTGTATTATCAACAATTGGACTGTTGCATAAAGGGATTCATACCTACACTTTACAGAAGAATGCTATATTGAGATAGAACTTTGAGAGCAATCATAAAATTGCACCCAAACTGCATTTAAAATTGTGCTGGTTAGGGTACAGTTCAAGTTTTCAGCAAAATTCATTTGCATAATCAGGAGGTAATATCTTCAATAAACTAGTGCAATCAGGCAGCATATTAGGATGTAATTGTTTCAATGTTTTTCTTCCCAGTAATAGGTATTCCTTGATGTGCTTAAGAGTGGCAGTTTGTCACAGCTTTATTATTATAGCTACAAATGAGTTTAGCACAGAATAGAAGCATTTCTAATAAATGTCCATTCCTCCAGCTGTGAGTAACCCAGTTGTAAATCACTGAAAATGACTTTAACATGAACCAGTTAGTAGTTTCATTATCGTACACTCTTTAAGTTTCTTAGTGAATTACATATTTTTGGATATGAAAAAGCTTTAAAAACATTCCCACCAGTATTTTTTTATTCGAATGAGGATGTGAACATCACTGGCAAAGCTAGCATTTATTGCCCTTGAGAAGGTAGTGGTGCGCCTCCTTTTCTAAGTCAGTTCATAAAGTAATTAAGAATCAACCATGTTGCTGTGGGTCTCAAGCCCAGACCAGGTGAGGATGGCAGATTTCCTTCCCTTAAGAACAGTATTGAACCAGATAGGTTTTACGACAATCTGGAATCTTTAATTGTTAAGAAATCTTTGAGAAATGACTTTTTAAGAGTTTGTGTCAATTGTAATTTTCCAAATAATAAGAAATAAGTCCATGTGACCTGGTGACCCTTGATCTGGAAGCAGCTCCAACAGGAAGGAAGTTAAGATCCAAAGCATTGTGGCTAGACATAGCGGTCAGATGAAAAGGAGTTAGGAGAGATGGAGGGAGGGGCTGATCAGCACATAGATGGAGACACAAAGAGAAAGCAGAAGGAGGAACACACTGAATTCTTGTGAGGAGAGGAAGTAAGTCTTTCTCGGGAAGAAGTCAGTTTTTCTGTTTGGCAGAGAAGGAAACAGGAGTTCTTGGAGGCATTTTATGAGCTGGCTAAAAAGGTCTAAAACCTGGAAACCTGTGTGAATAGCTTGAATGTGCTAAAGAGCTAGGTATTTTCCCAGGAGTGACCAAAACCATGAGCTGGATTTAATTGGTTGGTTGGTTGAAAAGGAATTCTGGAAAGCTATGCAATCAGCACTGTCATGACCCAAGGGAGAGAGGGTTCTTAGAAGTGTACCTTGCTGGTGATAATTGTACCCATGAAACCAGAAGGTTAAAGTTGTTGTTGGATAGGACTCCTGGCCTACCCTGTGTGAATAAAGAACAGAATGTAGTGGAAGTGTTCAGCTATGTAGTACCATATATGCTAAAGGGGAATGCTTGTGGTTGTGTGATACATATCTTTGTTGGATCAACTATTTAAAGAAAAAGTTACCTATTTATTTGAGGTATCATTCACCTGTTATTTCATGTTTAATTTGTCTGGTTCTGACTTGTGTTACAGTAAAAGTTACAAAAAGTGAAACCTTCTTGGTAATTTCTTCGTGTGGGGGTTGTTCAGTAAATTTGGTTATTTTGGTTTACGGTTTCCCATCCAGGACAATAACTGGGCCTAACCAGAGCTTTATCAAGGTTGAACATAACTACCTGGCTTATGTACACAATGCCTCTATTTATGAAGTCTATTTGCTTTGCTAATCATTCTCTTAATATGTTCTGCCAGCTTCAAAGATTGAAGCACATGTACCCCACGCACCTCTGTTCTTGCACACTCTTTAGAATTGTGCCATTAAGTTTATATTGCCTTTCCCTGTCCCTTCTGCAAAATGCATCAGCTCACACTTCTCTATATTAAATTCCACGCAGTAGCCTTATTTAAAAGGCCAAGCATAAGTTAAATTGCTGCAACTTTTCATGGAGTGTTTTGGAGGTGTTTTCATGACTTCCTGCATTTTCCAGAGTATGTTGTTGCATCCTCACAAGAATACCAGAGAAATAGATTACCTGTGTACACACACGCGCACGCACACACATGCATGTGCACACATACACACACTGCAACAGGTATTAGGGCAACAGCGTCAGTGCCTGTGTGTCTGCAGGATGACAGGGAAATAGGGTAGAATCTGCAGAGATGACAAGTGACATTCCATGACCTCTGCCAAGTTGGAATCAGACTCCTGTATGCCCTTTGAGCTTAACAGGAGGCTCCCCAGCAGGCCAGCCAGTGTACCCAACATCATGGGTGACATACAAAGGGTTAATTGGCAAGATAAGTGTGCATGGAGTTGGGAGTAATATATTAGCATGGATAGAGGATTGGTTAACAGACAGGAAGCAGAGAGTGGGCATAAATGGGACTTTTTCAAGTTGTCAGCAGTGAATAGTGGAATGCCACAAGGGTCATTGTTG
Organism: Cetorhinus maximus; assembly: GCF_964194155.1. NCBI lineage: Eukaryota > Metazoa > Chordata > Chondrichthyes > Lamniformes > Cetorhinidae > Cetorhinus > Cetorhinus maximus. The sequence goes on along the minus strand of NC_135882.1, from coordinate 43,047,234 downwards.
GGGCCTCAGCTATTTACAATCCAGATTAATGACTTAGATGAAGAAACAGAGAGTAATGAATCTAAGTTTGTGGTTGATACACAGCTTGGTGGAAAACTAAGATGTGGTGAGGACACGGCAAGGCTGCAAAGAGATATAGGCAGGTTAAGTGAGTGGGCCTCAAGATGGCAGATGGATTGTAGAGAAGTGTGAAGTTATTCACTTTGGTCGAAAGAGTAGAAAAGTTGAATGTTTTTTAAAAGGTGAGAAACTTGTAAGTGTTGATGTTCAAAGAGACTTGGGTGTACTAATGCAAAGAACACAAAAAGTTAACATAGAGGTACAGTAAGCATTTAGGAAGGCAAAGGGCATGTTGGCCTTTATTGCAAGGGGATTGGAGCACAGGAACATAGAAGTCTTGCTAGATTTTGTAGGGTTTTGGTGAGACTGCACCTGGTGTACTGTGTGTAGTTTTGATCTGCACATTTAAGAAAGGATATACTTGCATTGGATGTGGTACAGCAAAAGTTCACTAAATTGGTGCCTGGGATGAGGGGGTTGTCCTTTAATGAGAGGCTTTGGAGTTTAGAAGAATGAGAGGCCATCTCATTGAAATGTACAAGGGGCTTGATAGGGTGGATGTTGAGAGATTGTTTCCACTGGCTGGGGAATCCAAAACACAGGGGTACAGTCTCAGGATAAGGGGCTGATCATTTAGGGTTGAGATGAGGGGAAATTACTTCACTCAAAGGGTTGTGAATCTTTGTAATTCTGCACTCCAGAGGTTTGTGGATACTCCATCATTGAATACATTTAAGGCTGAGATAGACAGATTTTTGGTCTCTTGGGGAATTAAGGGATGTGGGCAGTGGGTGGGAAAATGGAGTTGAAGCCCAAGGTCAGCCATGATTGTATTGAATGGAAAAGCAGGCTCAATGGGCCATATGGTCTACTGCATGCTCCTATTTCTTGTGTTCTTGGTGTGCATGTCAACTCAGCTTCATCAAGGTCCTGATCTGAGTCCTCTACAGCAGTACTTGCCCGTCACCTTGCCCTCTGATGGACTAGCAAAGAAACCATCTTTCCACCCTGGTTTGGTTGAACCCCATTCGTGCCTAGTGACTCATCATGCCACTTGGTATTAGCCTCCAAGGTATGTGTTGTGTCAGTGTCTGAGCTGGTGGTTGTGAGTTTCAGATCAAGTGATGAGCCCCTTCATCATTGCTGTGCTGTTACTCTCTTTCTTCCTCTTGCGGCTGGGCAGGTGCCAGTTCTTGGGTGTCTGAAAGCAACAACTCAGGAGGGGAAGGTTTATGTGAGAGAAGATAGCTAAGATGGGACGTCTATGTTCACATCATCTACAGCTTGCTCATCACGGCAGAGTGCAGGATGAATGTGTGCTGGGATGGAGAAGGGGGAATAAAAAAGGTAGGTGTCAGCATCCTTAATATTCTCAGCAATGTTGGTGCTATGGATCCTGTCACAGCTGATACCATTATACAGAGAATGATCTCCTCTGTAGGCCTGATGAATTGTGTCCTTGTCCCCTGCCAACCCTGCTCAGTTCTTTTCTATTGTGTGTCAACTTCTGCAAGAGAGAAGGTAGAATGCCAATAATTGTGTTGCACTGTGCCTGCCATAGCTGAATAGTTGGAAGAATGTGGAGGCAGGAATTGGCTGTGACGCTGGCAGCATTGATAGGTGTATGAGGGTGAGGTGCTATATCAGGATGTTAAGCATGAGTCGTGAGTGCCAGAGACTCTGGGTGAGTGACGGGGGGGTGATGTGCATTCAGCAGCGTGAGAGGTTAGACGTGTGCTGGGTAGGAGATGTCATGTGAAGATGCATTCACTGACATCAGGGCCAGTGAAACAGCTAGGCGAACTAGATGGTCGTTTAGGGTGGTAAGATTTGTGGTGGGTGGGGGGGGTGGGGGGGTGCGTGACGTCAGCAGAAAAAAACTGCTGGCTTTTTTAAAAGATTGAAACTGAAAGTAGGCTGAAAACCAAGGAAGCTGCCCAAAGGTCAGAAGCAGCTTTTCCCACTCTCAATTTCTGATACAGGCACAATTGACAAATAGATTATCATCAAATTGCCAGCGGATAATGTGCTAAAAGCTTTCCCAGTTACTGTAACTCTGACTGAGCATCATTTGCACATTTGGACCCCTCTAGTCCCTGATATTTCTTACTGTATCTTTAAAATGGCAACATCCATCCCAGATCAGATGTTGTGATCAATCTGCCTTCTGTTGAACCTATTTTATAAACTGAAGGCATTCTAATAATTGCTTGGGATTTGTTTTTAATCTGCCAAATATCACTCCCCAGTTAATTGGTGCTTAATTTGATTGGCCCCATACTAAAATTAAACTAGGGGCAGAAAATTACGCTTGACATGTGGGGTGTGCACCCGACATGCTGGAGCGTGAAATAAAACGTATTGACATCGGCCGAGCATGCCGACATCAACGCGCACTTTCACGACAGTTCGGTTGGCGGGCGCCCACCGGAGCCACAAGCGCGCCCGCTGACAATTAAAAGGCCGATTAAGGCCATTAAGTTAACAATTGTCCTGAATTCTCACTGCCCATTCAACCTAGCGGTTGGCGGGCAGGCGAAAAGGACAATTACATGTTTTAGGAAACCTCATCCATGGACGGGATGAGGTTTCCAAAATCAAATACAAATAAAATAAAAATTTAACACTTGAATTAAAAACATGATCCAGCTCACGACAGAGTCACATGAGGGGATATGTTTTATGACGTTTTTATTTCCTTTATTTTTTTTTAAACAGCACTTCAACTCCCTGAGGCAGCTCCATGTGAGATTGAAGCGCTGTTTCTCGTGCATGCACGCATTGCATGCTAGGCCTGCTGGCGCTTCTCCCCCCGCCCGCACAGGCAGCTCTCAGCACTGCCACTCATGTTCCATTCTGGGCGGGCCTTAATTGGCCCACCCATGTGAAATCGCAGTGCAGAGCCGATAGCGGGTGGTGGTCAGCTTCCCGACTGCCCCCGCCTGCCCCCACCGAGCAACCCCGCGAAGGGCAAAATCCTGTTCTAGGTTTTAGTAAAATCGCTGATTATGATGTGTTTTGATGACCAGTTTAGTCTGAACCGAACAAGCCCAATTAATAAAAAACCTTTCTCAGCAAATTTGACTCGCGCGCACACACGTTAACTAACCGAACAGAAAGAATTGGGTTTGCTGGGGTCTTTGTGAAATAAATTAAAGAGGGGACAGGGTGGCACAGTGAGCTTTTAGTTTCTGATATTCTTTGAAAGCCAAGTGTGGAGAGGGGGGGGGGGGAAACGGTTTCCAAAAAGGCAAAATACCCGAATTGTTTCCTCAGGCTGCATTTGATTCCCCGCACTTTCTCTCTTTTTTAAGGCCAGTGAGCATTTTAATTCTCACAGCAGCAATTCCAGTAGAAATGAAATGTTAAACAGAGCAAATAAAGCGCAGACTGACTGAGATTCAAATTCAGAGCCACTGTGTGAATAAATACCAATTTAGACCGGATTTAATTCTGAATGCCAGTTAAAGTTTATTTAACCTTGACCATGCTACCAGATGAATGGATTTTTCCCACTCCTAGACGGTGCTGCACATTTAACTCCTGTGCAACTGCCACCTTTAGTTAGGTTTGTGTTGTTAATCAAAAATTATCAGCTGCTGGGACCGCAGCAACTTACCACAAACAGCTCAATCATAGGAACTGTTGCCCACCCGCTGCAACCACAGTCAAACCAAACCCAAACCCAAATCCGAACTGCAAAACTTAGCCTGAAACCCAAGCGGAGTCTCAGGCACAGATTCCCCTGTTTCCAGGAGTTATTGCTGATGGGAAAGTGGCTGCGGATTTTAGGGTTGATTTCTCCACTGGTTGGAAAGGAGAACTGGAATTCACTCTCAGTACCTGCAGACAGGTTCGATATTTTTACTAATGCTCAATGAACGTAAACGGATCCAGAGAGTTGACAATTCCCAAACCCTGGAGTAATCCATAGGAGAAACAAATTATGGGACATTTAACTTTGACCAGTGAAGTTTTCCCAGATATTTGTTGTGTCTTTACATAACTGCATGTTATTGGGGTTGGGGAGGGAGGGGGAACCTGGAATTCCCAATCTATTCAGCGTGCATGGGGAGTGGGTGATATCAGTTGATCAAAAATGCCGGGTTCCATGTTTTCAACCAATTGGAAAGCTCCTGGATGATCTTGTGGTAATGCAGGTGTTGAGGTCTTGCAAGAGTTTCAGGAGCAGAGCGCAGGAATCTGGTGAGCGGCGTCAAGAGATCATGGTGCAGAACAGTGGGAGGCTGAGACTGGAGTGTGGGCAGGCTGCAGATAACAACTGCCCGTAAGTAATTCATTTTCAAAAGTTAATTGTGTGTGTGGAGCGGGTGGGTGGGGGGAGGCAGGCTGAAGGCTCCGTGGGGCGGCAAATACCTTTGTGCCGGCCCTGATGGACACTGACATGCGGCTACTAGACCTCCCATGGCACTGTTCCCAGGTCCTCGAGTCCAATACCCAGAGGTTGACCTTCCTGACCGCCTGCTTTCACTCATTTCTGAGGCTGGTCCTTCAGAGTTTCCTGGCAGTCGCCCTCCCTCCCACACTCACCAACTTACCTCCGTTCCCCGAGGGACCATGGCATCTCTCCTTATGCCCGCCCGCACCATAAATTCCTTCAGCATCGCATTCATCACTTTGTCTGCCCTGGCATTCAGAATTTAAGAATTTCCATTATAATGACCTTTTTTCTACTGCTTCCCTTTAAGAGATAGCCTACCTTTAGCATAGAGCTAGCTGCCTGTACCAGGTGATCAGCAAACAACACTGCTAGGACCCCCTGTCATGTACAGAGCTCACTAGCAATGTTATGGAGCACAAGTCAACACTGGAGGCACACAAGTTAGCGCCACAATCATTCAGATGAAAGGGGCACACACATGTTTGTGTTTTGCCTACATAGATCTGAATGGGCACAGGCAAGTTATGAATCAGGACTCAGCAACCAGAAATTGGGGTAAAAAGATTTTTTGCCCATTTTCTCTTGGATGGTATAATGTATCTGTTCTTATAAGACATAAGAAGCACTGTTTTATGAGAAATACTCAGGTGATGCATGAGTAATACAACAAATAACACATCAATCTGCACCAAATGTCACACACCATTAACACATTGTTAAAGCCAGTTACTTAAGATGGTTGTGATTGTTGGAAGCCAGTCATCTTAGCCCGAGGACATTGCTGTAGGAGTTCCTCATGGTAGTTTTCTTGGTCTAACCATCTTCAGCTGGTTCATCAATGACCTTCCTTCCATCATAAGGTCAAAAGTGGGGATGTTCACTGATGATTGCACAATGTTCAGCACCATTCGCAACTCCTCATGAACTGAAACAATCCATGTTCATATGCAGCAAGACCTGGACAATATCCAGGCTTGGGCTGATAAATGGAAAGTAACACTTGCGCCGCACCATTGCCAGACAATGACCACCTCCAACAAGAGAGAGTCTAACCATCGCCCCTTGATATTCAATAACATTGTCATCAGTGAATCCCCCACTATCAAAATCCTAGGGGTTACCATTGATCAGAAACTTAACTGCACCAGCCATATAAATACGGTGGCTACATGAGCAGTTCAGAGGCTGGAAATTCCACAAGGCACATGTCAGGAGAATGATGGCAAACTCTCCATTTGTCTGGATGAGTGCAGCTCCAACAACATTCAAGAAGCTCAACACAATCCAGGACAAAGCAGCCCGATTGATTGGCACCCATCCAGCACCTTAAACATTAACTCCTTCCATCACCAGCACACTATGGCAGCAGTGTGCACCATTTACAAGATGCACTACAGCAACTTGCCAAGACAGCACCTTCCAAACCCATGACCTCTATCACCTAGAAGGACAAGGGCAGCACAGACATTGGAACACCACCACCTGCAAGTTCCTTTCCAAGCCACTCACCATCCTGACTTCACTGACCTTGGGTCAAACTTTTGAAACTCTCTCCCTAACAGCACTGTGGCTGTACTTACACCACATGGACTACAACAATTCAAGAAGGTAGCTCAACACCACCTTCTTGATTAGGAATTAGCAACAAACCTTGCCAGTGATTCTCACAGCCCATGAAAAAATAAAAAAAACTTAGCTACTTCAGTACTGTCAAAGCTGACCAGCACTTTCTCAATCATCAAAGTTCCTGGGCCAAACAATTAAACTGCAAGGAGATAGTTCCTGCGTTGGTTATAATTTTCCAAAATTTCCTAGATTTGGCGAAGGTTCCATTAGGTTGGAAAATAGTGAATGTAACTCCTTTATTCAAAAAGGGATGGAGACAGAAAGCAGGAAACTACAGGCCAGCTAGCCTAACATCTGTCATGGGGAAAATATTAGAAGATATTATTAAAGACATTATAGCAGGGCACTTGGAAAAATTCAAGGCAATCAGGCAGAGTCAACATGGTTTTGTGAAAGGGAAATCATGTTTAACCAATTTATTGGACTTTTTGAAGAAGTAACATGTGCTGTGGATAAAGGAGAACTGGTGAATGCACTGTACTTAGATTTCTAGAAGGCATTTGATAAAGTGCTACATCAAAGGTTATTGCAGAGAGTAAAAGAACAAAGGACAAAGAAAAGTACAGCACAGGAACAGGCCCTTTGGCCCTCCAAACCTGTGCCAATCATATTGCCCATCAAACTAAAACATTTTGCACTTCTGGGGTCCGTATCCTTCTATTCTATTCATGTATTTGTCAAGCTGCCTCTTAAACACCACTATCATACCTGCTGCCACCACATCCTCTGGCAGCGAATTCCAGACACTCACCACACTCTGCGTAAAAAACTTGCCCCGCACATCTCCTCTAAAGTTTTCTCCTCTCACCTTAAATCTATGTCCCCTAGTAATTGACTCTTCCACCCTGGAAAGAAGCTTCTGACTATCTACTCTGTCCATGCCACTCATAATTTTGTAAACTTCTATCAAGTCGCCCCTCAATCTTCGTCGCTCTAGTGAGAACAATCTGAGTTTCTCCAACCTCTCCTCATAGCTAATAATCTCCAGACTAGGCAGCATCCTGGTAAACCTCCTCTGCACCCTCTCCAACGCCTCCATATCCTTCTGGTAAAAGCTCATGGTATAGGTGTTAACATGTTGGCATGGATAGAAGATTGGCTGGCTAACAGCAAGCAGAGAGTATGCATAAAAGGGCCTTTTTCTGGTTGGCAGGATGTGACGAGTAGTGTGCCACAGAGATCAGTGCTGGGCTCTCAACTGTTTACAATTTATATAAATGACTTGGAAGCTAAATTTGCTGATGACACAAAGATAGCTAGGAAAGTAAATTGTGGTGAGGACATAAAGAATCTACAAAGGGACATAGAAAGGTTAAGTGAGTGGGCACAGATCTGGCAAATGGAATATAATATGGAAAATGTGAAATTTTTCAATTTGGCAGGATAAGTAAAAAAGAAGTATATTATCTAAATGGCGAGAGAAAGCAGAGCTCTGAGATTCAGAGGGGTCTGGGTGAGCTAGTGCATGAACCGCAAAAGGTTAGTTAGTATTCAGGTACAGCAAGTAATAGGGAAAGCTAATAGAATGTTATTGTTTATTGTGAAGGGAATTGAATTCAGAAGTAGGGAGGTTATGCTCCAGTTACATAGGGCATTGGTGAGACCACATTTGGAGTACTTTGTACAGTACTGGTCTCCTTGTTTAAGGAAGGATGTAAATGCTTTGGTAGCAATTCAGAGAAGGTTTACGAGACTAAGACCTGGAATGGGTGGTTTGTCTTATGAGGAAAGGCTGGACAGGCTAGGCTTGTATCTGCTGGAGTTTAGAAGAGTAAGAGGTGACTTGATTGTAACATATAAGACCCTGAGGGGTCTTGACAAGGTGGATGTGAAGAGGATGTTTCCTCTTGTGGGAGAATCTAGAATGAGGGTCACTGTTTAAAAATAGGGGGTCACCCATTTAAGACAAAGATGAGGAAAATGTTTTTCTCTCATGTCATGAAGCTATCAATGTATATAATATTTTTGGAAAATATTTTTCTTTTAAAATAGAGGTTTAGTCTGTGGGTGTGTCATAATTGGATTAAAACCAGCTAGCCTGGGTGCTTTGATGTGTACTAGTTTTGAGATGTAAGAGAGGTAGAGTGCACTTGCATTTTTTGAATAGAGTATTCAAGAAGTGGGGTGACATCTGGCACCTAGCTAGCAGAGACTAAGCAATATGTTTATATTGCTAATAAAATTGATACTATGAAAGGGGTTTTATTGTTAGAAGCGGTGAGTTCAAAGAAGCTGGTGATACAATGAGAATTTACATTCAATGAGCTCTGCTAGGTATAAAGATAACAGTTTTGTGTGTGTGTTTGGGGCAGAGGCAATGTAAGATCAAAGTAACTGTAAGCCTATGACTGTCTCCACAGGAACCAAAGTGAAAGGAATCTCATTTTGAATTTGTAAGGTGAAAATACTTTGCCTGGTGTCTGGTTAAGTCTATGGGTTGCTGTTGCCTTGATGGAATTTGTTAAAAGTTATGATAGTAGTAAATTGTAGCCATGTACATGTGTTTAATGTGTTGTAACTTAATAAAATGTTTCAGTTAGTTTAATGTAAAACCTCTCGAGAACTGGGGGTCTGATTCTTGAATTTAGAGTTGAATCTCAAACATTCCACTTAAAAATATAGGTTATGACAGTTGTTTAAAGTTTCCCTCTGGGATTTTTGAATAGCTGAGCTTTAACAAACTGTTGTCTCATAACACTCAGAAGGTTGTGAGTCTTTGGAGCTCTCGACCTCAAAAAGCGGTAGAAGCAGAGTTTTTAAATATTTTTAAGGCAGAGGTCGATAGATTCTTGATTAACAAGGGGTTGAAAGGTTATGGGGGTAGGCAGGAATGTGGGGTTACGGTTACAATCAGATCAGCCATGGTTTTGTTAAATGATGGAGCAAGCTCGAGGGGCCAAGTAGCATATTCATGCTCCTAGCTCGTATGTTCTTGTGTAATGTCCTAAGCTTATGCTTAATTCAGCAACAATTAGACTTGAATGATCCAATTTAGAAGAATAATACATTTTGTATTATGTAGTATAAAATTGCTCTCCTCGTGATCTGACTTACTGAGGGCTATTAGGTATTTTTTGCCTTCTTGGGTGATCTACTTCATACCTCTCTAAATTCTAGTGCCACATTTTGGAATCAGACCGTTAGACCTGTTATGTAGTCATTGGCTCAATTGTAATTTTTTTCAAAAACCAACATTTTCCACAGATGCTGTTGGACCTGCTGAGTTTTTTAAGCATTTTCTGTTTTTGTTTCACCTATTTCCCTCACTTCATTAGCGCAACGATTGCTGAGTTCTCCCATGATCACATTGACCAGAAACTGAACTGGACCAGCAATGCTAGCCACATGGCTAAAAGAGTCTGGCAATGACTAGTACTCAGCAAAAAGTGGCACAACTGAAGGCAAATGCATAAAACTGAAATTAGTTTCTAACTTCCAATCAGAAAGCATCAAGGACATTTGGAAACAAATCAAGTCCGCAGGTCAGTATCATCCAGTAATAAAAGAAATGAGTCGTGGCTGAAGAAGTTTTGTGAAATTGGTTTTCGTCTACATTGCATTTCACACCCACTGAGAATTTAACATTAATGGTACATTAATATGCTACATTTCTAACATAAAAGATTAAATAACTGAAAAAATGCTTATTCTCTCTCAGAGAGCCTTGTAAATTGTTGTAACTCCTCTTTTCTTGGAAATTTAAGATTAAGATTAGAATATTCAGTTGGAACTTAAATTATTGGCCTGGATTCTCCTGTCCATTTTAATCTAAATGCCTTGTCTTCTTCTGATTTATTGTTGTCCATATTAATTAAATAAGCTCCTCCCCAGACCCTTAGATCTGAATGTATTTGCTGAGGTTTTTGATGCAGTCGTTTCTGTCCTTAAAGCCGAGCAAAAAAGCCCCAACCACCTGTTTCCCTCAGTTTAAAGCAAAATACTGCAGATGCTGGAAATCTGAAGAGTTCAGGAGAAGAGTCATACGGACTCGAAGCATTGACTCTGTTTTTCTCTCCACAGATGCTGTTGGACCTGCTGAGTTTTTTAAGCATTTTCTGTTTTTGTTTCACCTATTTCCCTCACTTCATTAGTGCAACGATTGCTGAGTTCTCCCGTGATCACTTTGACCAGAAACTGAACTGGACCAGCAATGCTAGCCACATGGCTGAAAGAGCCCGACAATGACTAGTACTCAGCAAAAAGTGGCTCACCAGCTGACCCCATCTACAAAAGCATCTGCAAGGCTTATGTCAGGAATGCTCAGCACACGTATGGATGGGTGCAGCTGCAACAATATTCAAAAGATTGACACCCACTGGTTTCAATATCCACCCCTGGAGTGTATTATCTGTAGAAATCATTGCAATTCACCAAACTTCCTTTAGTGAAAATGCCCAGCCAGTGATTTCTACCGCTAAGATGACTAAGAACAACAAAATCATGGGAACACTATCCCTTCCAGATTCCCTTCCCAGTGATACAACACCCTGACTTTGATATACTTCACCATTCTTTTGTTGTCTTCAGATTAATAGCCTGGAATTCCCTATCCCACACAATCACGGGAGTGCCATCACAACAAGAACTCCAACAGTTTAAGTAGACTCATCACCTCTTGCTCAGAGCAGCTTGGGATGGGCAATACACAATGCTACATTAATGCAAGTTCTTCCTTTGTTTATCTAGTCGGTCACTTTAAAAACAACATGGCTTGTCTTTAACAAATCTATGCTCGCATCCCACAATTAACCTATGCCTTTCTAAAGGCTTACTAATTTCGCCTTGAGTTTACTCGCAATTGAAATCAAGTAGCTCTTTGCCCAGTTTATTTGCTCTTGTCTTGAACAGAAGTATTACATCAGTGCCTCCGCAATCTCTTAGCACAATTTTCATATTTAAGGAAAGTTGAGAAAATCTCTGCTATCTCCTATTTTAACAGGATTATTTTTCTCTCCTTATGAGGCTTGCCGATTTGAACTGTTCTAGACAGCTTGAGAGCTGAAGAATTACGTTCACTGAAGCCTGATCATATTTTCCAGATGGCAAGTATTATCACCATTGTGATATCTGTATTTGTACCTCACTGCAGGTGACAAGGAAGTACCATTTGGGGAAATGGTGCTTTTTTTAAGTCTGCAAACTTAACAATGAACAAAATTGAGGGTATTTGCTCTCGTTCACTTTCTGCTCCCTTGCACCAGAAGGGACTACATCATTGCTGGGCCACCAGTTGTTCCCTGGTCCTTTACTATATTAACCATTATTCACGTGTGAACTTTGACTGAGTTGTAAAAAATACCATAGCTGAGTTGAACCTCACCCAACAGCCACCTATCTACACATCAGTTGAATTTAATTATGATGAAGAACCCCAGTTGATTTTCCCCCTTCCCCAAGGATGCTGTGCAGTTGTAGCACTCCTAATGCTACCCTGGTTAAATCAGCTAACTCAGCATAGACAGAATTGGCTGCTTGCTAGCTGGACTCAGCAAATCATTGAGTGGATACAGTAAAGTTTTTTGAAATAAATCAATCCTTTTTCCCACCAGTTTTGATTATTTTGACCTCACCCTCAACAATTCCTGTTGATTTTTCTGTCCCACCTCGATGGAGGGTGATGGTATTTTAGCCTCCCATATTTTGTTTATTTACACCTTGCCGTCTTCCCCCAAAAGTAAAATTGGGATCAGATAATTGCATCTGAGGTTGTCATCATCATCTGGAATGATGGGACAATTAGAATTGTAATCTTAAACAAAAACAGAATTACCTGGAAAAACTCAGCAGGTCTGGCAGCATCGGTGGAGAAGAAATCAGTTAACGTTTCGAGTCTTCACGACCCTTCGGCAGAACTGAAGCATAGTTAGGAGAAAGGTGAAATATAAGCTGGTTTAAGGTGGGGGGGGCGGGGGGAGAGAGAAGTGGAGGGTGTGGTGATTGTGGAGATAAGCAAGCAGTGATAGGAGCAGATAATCAAAAGATGTCACAGACAAAAGGATCAAAGAGGTGTTGAAGGTGGTGATATTATCTGAGAAAAGTGCTAATTAAGAATGGAAGACAGGACACTCAAGGTACAGCTCTAGTGGGGGTGGGGTGGAAAAGACTAACAAAGTTTTAGTTTTAGATTTAAAAATAATGGAAATAGGTGGGAAAAGAAGAATCTATATAAATTATTGAAAAAAAAAGGAAGGGGGGAGAGACGGGGTGGGGATGGGGGGAGGGGGGGTTTAAGATCTAAAGTTGTTGAATTCAATATTCAGCCCGGAAGGCTGTAAAGTGCCTAGTCGGAAGATGAGGTGCTGTTCCTCCAGTTTGCGTTGGGCTTCACTGGAACAATGCAGCAAGCCAAGGACAGACATGTGGGCAAGAGAACAGGGTGGAGTGTTAAAATGGCAAGCGACAGGGAGGTTTGGGTCTTTCTTGCGGACAGACCGCAGGTGTTCTGCAAAGCGGTCGCCCAGTTTGCGTTTGGTCTCTCCAATGTAGAGGAGACCGCATTGGGAGCAACGAATGCAGTAGACTAAGTTAGGGGAAATGCAAGTGAAATGCTGCTTCACTTGAAAGGAGTGTTTGGGCCCTTGGACGGTGAGGAGAGAGGAAGTGAAGGGGCAGGTGTTGCATCTTCTGCGTGGGCATGGGGAGGTGCCATAGGTGGGGGTTGAGGAGTAGGGGGTGATGGAGGCGTGGACCAGGGTGTCCCGGAGGGAACGATCCCTACGGAATGCCGTCAGGGGGGGTGAAGGGAAGATGTGTTTGGTGGTGGCATCATGCTGGAGTTGGCGGAAATGGCGGAGGATGATCCTTTTTTGCGGAGGCTGGTGGGGTGATAAGTGAGAACAAGGGGGACCCTATCATGTTTCTGGGAAGGAGGAGAAGGCGTGAGGGAGGATGCGCGGGATATGGGCCGGACACGGTTGAGGGCCCTGTCAACGACCGTGGGTGGAAAACCTCGGTTAAGGAAGAAGGAGGACATGTCAGAGGAGCTGTTTTTGAAGGTAGCGTCATCAGAACAGATGCGACGGAGGCGAAGGAACTGAGAGAATGGGATGGAGTCCTTACAGGAAGCGGGGTGTGAGGAGCTGTAGTCGAGGTAGCTGTGGGAGTCGGTAGGCTTGTAATGGACAGTCTATCATCAGAAATTGAGACAGAGAGGTCAAGGAAGGGAAGAGAAGTGTCAGAGATGGACCATGTGAAAATGATGGAGGGGTGGAGATTGGAAGCAAAATTAATAAATTTTTCCAGGTCCCGACGAGAGCATGAAGCAGCACCGAAGTAATCATCGATGTACCGGAGAAAGAGTTGTGGGAGGGGGCCGGAGTAGGACTGGAACAAGGAATGTTCCACATACCCCATAAAGAGACAGGCATAGCTGGGGCCCATGCGGGTACCCATAGCCACACCTTTTATTTGGAGGAAGTGAGAGGAGTTAAAGGAGAAATTGTTCAGTGTGAGAACAAGTTCAGCCAGACGGAGGAGAGTAGTGGTGGATGGGGATTGTTGGGGCCTCTGTTCAAGGAAGAAGCTAAGGGCCCTCAGACCATCCTGGTGGGGGATGGAGGTGTAGAGGGATTGGACATCCATGGTGAAGAGGAGGCAGTTGGGGCCAGGGAACTGGAAATTGTTGATGTGACGTAAGGTATCAGAGGAATCACGGATGTAGGTGGGAAGGGACTGGACAAGGGGAGAGAGAAGGGAGTCAAGATAACGAGAAATGAGTTCCTGGGGCAGGAACAGGCTGACACGATCGGTCTGCCAGGACAGTTCTGTTTGTGGATTTTGGGTAGGAGGTAGAAGCGGGCCGTCCGAGGTTGGGCGACTATCAAGTTGGAAGCTGTGGGAGGAAGATCTCCAGAGGAGATGAGGTCGGTGACAGTCCTGGAAACAATGGCTTGATGTTCTGTGGTGGGGTCATGGTCCAGGGAGAGGTAGGAGGAAGTGTCTGCGAGTTGACGCTCAGCCTCCGCGAGGTAGAGGTCAATGCGCCAGACAACAACAGTACCACCCTTGTCAGCGGGTTTGATGACAATGTTGGTGTTGGACCTGAGAGAACGGAGTGCAGTGAGTTCAGAGAGAGACAGATTAGAATGGGTGAGAGGAGCAGAGAAATTGAGACGGCTAATGTCACGCCGACAGTTAGTAGAGAAATTGAGACGGCTAATGTCACGTCTTGTTTACCCAGCTTACCGCATCTTGACACACTGCAGTCCTGTGCTATTGGAGTGCCTATACTATTTTTCTCCTTTTCAGTTTTCAAGCATATCTAGGTTGTAAATGGCATAATTTAATTTGAAAATTATGTATGGCTGAGAGAATATGGCATGCTTTGTCCATGATATAAATGTATGAATGCAAGTAATTTCTTTCTTTAGAGCTTTATTTCCTTGCGACAATTTAGCAAAGCTACTACAAGCATCAGGTTCCATATCATTTGCAAATATTGTAAACAGTGCTTTGGATATTGAGAACTGGAGAGAATGCAAAGAAGATTTACAAGGATGATACCAGAAATGCATAGGAATACGTATCAGGAAAGGATTGACAGGCTGAGCCTTTGTTCTTGAACATAGAAGGCCGAGGGAGTCACCTAATGGACCGCATTATAACAATGAAATTGGTGACAAAGTGGATACAGAGAGAATGTTTCCCTGTGGGAAAGAGCATAACTAGAGGTCGTCAATATCATATAGTCCAATGGGGAATTCAGAAGAAAATTCTTTCCCCAAAAAAAGGTAAGAATGTGGAACTCGCTACCACAGTGGTTGAAGCAAATAGTATAGATACATTTAAGGGGAAGCTAGGTTAACATATGAGAGAGAAGGGAATAGAGTGTTACAGTGATAGATTTAGATGAGAAAAGATGGCCGAGGCTTGCGTAGAGCATAAACATTGGAGTGGACTCGTTGGGTCGAATGTCCAGTTTCTCTGCCCTATATCCTATGTAATCATCCTATGTATTCCTGTTAAATAGTTCTTTTCTATTTGCATTTGTCTTTATTCATGTTACCTTTTTATCTTTCGCTTAATTTTTGGGCACCCTATGCATGTCTATCATCACCATGGAAAGCCAATATATTGGAAACATATGTAAGAAATAGGAGCAAGAGTAGGCCATTTGACTCCACTATTTGACAAGATTGTATCTGATCTTTTACTTCAACTCCACCTTCTTTCCCTATCCCCATTTCCCTTAATTCCCTGAGTACACAAAAATCTATTGAATTCTGTCTTGAATGTACACATCAGCTGAGCATTCACAGTTCTCTGGGTAGAGTATTTCAAAGATTCACAACCCTCTGAGTGAAGAAATTTCTCCTCATCACAGTCCTAAATGGCCAACCCCTTATGCTAAGACTGTGACTCTCTGTTCTAGATTCCCAAGCCAACTGGGGAAACATTTTCTCAAAATCTACTCTGTCAAGCCCTATTACAACTTTATATGTTTCAATTAACTCATCTTACATTCTTTGAAACTCCAGGGAATATAGATCTAGTCTGCTCAATCTCTCCACATAGGGCAATCCTTTTATCCCAGGAACCAGTCCAGCGAATATTTGTTGCATTTCCTGTAGTCTAGGGGAAGTATGTACTTCCTTAGGCAAGGAGACCAAAATAGCACACATGTGGGCTCATCAGTGCCCTGTATAATTGTAGTAAGACTTCTTTAATCTTAGACTCCAATCACTTTGTAACAAAGGCTAAGCCTTTTGTTAAAATGGTGGAAAAAGCCCAAATCCAGAAGTCCCGCCCCTGAACACGACACCTACCTTTCTCTTGGGGGTAGGATTGGGCCTGGATCAGGATTTGCACATGCACTTTTCAAAGAGGCAGCTGCCCAGAGAAATCTGCCCAGAGTAATCAACAGCTGTCTCCACTCGTGTGATTCTGGTAACCCAGGTGTGTGGAACCCGATGTGCACAGATTAGACCTGGTAGGAGGAGGTCTGAACTTTGGGGATTTATTTGGATAGCCAGGGTACCATTTTTGAGAGTTAAGGTATCCCTTTAGATCTGGGGTACCCTTTGGGAGAGGTCAGGTGCTCTTTGGGAGAGGCCAGGTGCTTTTTGGGATTACTAAAAGTAGGCATGAATGTGCATAAACTCATTGGAAATGTGAAGCTCATTGAAATTGTCAAAAACAACTGACAAAAGTGTCAAGCTGAACTATCAAAGGGAGATGTCAAGGCGTATAAAACTCCTGCCCTTTAACTCTTTGAAAAAACTGTCTAGAGTGTTAAAAAGAAATTGTGTGCTATTTCACTCTGCCTGTTGACATAAGCCTTAGGGTTACTGTTGCGTCTTAATACTGGTACTGCCAATAACTTTTCAAAGATTAATCAATACACAGGTAGGCGCGGAGTGATTGAACATTGCAGCTTCCATTTTACTTTACTACAGCAACTGAATTAACAAGATGGATTCTTCGATATCATAATGCACTGGCTTGCAAAGTATGGCAAGCTAAACAAGATATACAGCACATAACATATTCCTCCCCCCTTATTGGAAATGTCACTTTAGGAAAACATTTTCTGAACTGGGGAAAGAGGATAGACTGCCTCTATTCCCACTGAACCCTGGGGATTATCCTGCCCTGAAAAAAATACTCATGGGTTCGCCTTATCTATAACTCAGATGCTCAGGAGGTCTTCTCTCCCCGTGTGGGTTACAACAGACTTCTGGTGCTTTTATTGGAGACTGATGACACCTTAGAACTTGTAACAGAGTCTGAAGTTGTGTCTAATGTAGGCGAAGGTGAGACAACTTCAACTTCAGTTGAGCGAGATTGAGGTGGTGAGACTGGAGTCGGTGTTTCTTGACTTGGAGATGGCTCACTTGAAGTGGTGAGATCAGGCTCTACCATAAGAGGTGTATCCTTAGATGGTGCTTGACTTAGCAACAGTTGGTCAACATGTCTCCGCCAGGTGAGATCATTTGCAGTTTGGGCTGTCTGAGCAATTACCATAGCAGGAACCCATTTAGCTCCGGTAGCATAACTACGAGCTAGAACTTTTTGTCTAGAATAAAAAATTCTTGGCTTTGATCTTTGTGCTCTTCCCTCCACTTGATTTTGCTGTTGATCTTGTACAACTTGTCGTGCTTTTGTTAGCCTCAGCAGATCAAAGCAAGTGGGCAGGTGCCGTCCCATCAGTAGGAATGCTAGAGATGCTTTAGTCATAGAAATTTGTCCCGACGCTTTTGAATGGAGGGATGTCCTTATGCCAATCTTAAAGTGTGTTTTATGATTTGAATAAACCTCTCAGCTAATCCATTGGTGGATGGGTGGTGTGGTGCTGAGGTAATGTGATGAATTCCATCACTTCTCAAAAATTTCTCAGACTCCTGTGAGACAAACTGAGGTCCATTGTTGGTCACAAGTTGTTCTGGTAACCCATGGATGGAGGGGTACCAACTGAGGCATGTTCCTCACACTCTGACATGAAGGAAAAGATCTTGCCTTGGCTTCAATGTCTTGGTCCAGACCAGGCCACCAAAAGTAGCTTCTTGCAATCTCTTTCATGTGAACTATCCCACAGTGTCCAACATACAGTTGGTTCAACACTGGCTTCCTCAGTGTTGGTGGAATAATAACGCACATGCTCCAAAGCAAACATCCTGAAGTGACTGATAAGCTCCATCCTCCTGGAAACTTAAGGATGAAGGTCAGGTGAGACTGGAAGCTTGGGGAAGAGCTGTCATGCATCACAAGGTCCATGACATTGTACAATGTTGGGTCCATTCAAGTGGCCTTCTTGGTCTGGACTGAAGTGATATGTGTGTTCTCCATGTGTGGAAAGTGTTTCTGATCAGTGTCCACATGGCTGACTGGTAGGGGCAACCTCAAAAGGTCATCTGTGTTGCCACGCAAGGTAGATTTTCGATATTTGATGTCATATGTGTGAGCACTCAACATCAATGCCCAACGCTGCATCCTGCTTGTTGCTAAAGAAGGGACTCCTGTGTGTGGACTAAATATTGAGCTGAGTGGTTGATGATCAGTCAGCAGCATGAATTTCCATCTAAAGAGGTACTGATGAAATTTCTGGATTCCAAAAATTATTCCCAGTGCTTCGCGTTCAATTTGAGCATATTGGCTCTCTGCTTTGCTTAAAGTCCATGAAGTGAACTCGATAGGCCTCTCCACACCTGAGGGCATTATGTATGAAAAAACGGCCCCAACTCCATAAGGCGATGCATCACATGCAAGTTGTAGAGATAAGGAGGGGTCAAAGTGCCTTGGAATCTGTCTGTGCAGCTTTAGCCTTCTTGGACGCAGCATCACAGGCATCTGGCATTTTCCAGGCTTTGCTCTGACACACAAGCTCATGCAGGAGTTTCAGCAGGGTTGCCAGCTGTGAAATAAATCCCCTGTAATAATTCAGCGGCCCTAAGAACGAGCGAAGCTGGCTGGTATCCTGAGGAGATGGAGCATCCACAATAGCCTTGATCTTATCGGGTGCTTTGTGAAGCCCAGCAGCATCAATGACGTGCCCCAAATATTCCACAGAGGGCTGAAAAAAATTCACATTTGTCTTTGCAGACCCCTAGGTCATATTCCTCTAGCCTTTGTAGGGTGGCATCTAAATTCTTGAGATGATCCTCATCAGTCTTGCTCATTACCAAGATGTCGTCAAGTAGCACTGAACTCCAGGCAAGTCACTCAGGATCTGGTCCATGGCCCTCTGAAACAAGGTCGGAGCTGATGTTATTTCAAAAGGCAAACTCCAGTATCGGTACAGTCCCTTGTGTGTTGTGATGGTCAGATATTCTTGTAAATTCTCATTAACATACATTTGTAAGTGGGCCTGTTT
This sequence comes from Cetorhinus maximus, assembly GCF_964194155.1. Taxonomy (NCBI): domain Eukaryota; kingdom Metazoa; phylum Chordata; class Chondrichthyes; order Lamniformes; family Cetorhinidae; genus Cetorhinus; species Cetorhinus maximus. The sequence goes on along the minus strand of NC_135882.1, from coordinate 43,028,338 downwards.
TGATCTATTTTGCTGAATTTCTGCCCACCAGCCAGGCCAGCAAAAGGTCCTCAATATGGGGAAGTGGATATTGTTCAGCACACAGCATGGGATTAGCAGTAACCTTGAAATCTCCACAGATGCGTATGGAGCCGCCTTTCTTGAGCACTGGAATGATGAGTGTTGCCCATTCGCTATGGGAAACAGATACCGAGAACTCCTGTCTTGACCAGACACTTCAGGTCAGCTTCGACCTTTGGTCACATGGCACAAGGCATGGTTCTGGCCTTCAGGAATTTTGGTTGAGAGTTAGCTTTGATATTCAATTTTACAGCAATTTCCTTCATGCTTCCCGATCTCCTTCGAAAACAACGGTTTTATAACAGTTGTCAGACCAATGTCTTCTTTTGCAATGCTGTGTACTTCTGCCCAGTTTAACTGGATCTACTCAAGCCATGACCATCTAACTAAAGCTGGGTAGTTGCCTTTCATCACAAACAGTGGCAGCTTAGCAGTCTGTCCATTTAGTTCCATTTTAACTTCCATTCTGCCCATCATAGGTACAGATTCCCTGTATAAGTTTTCAGAATGATTGTTTGCAGATGTCAAGGGAAGGTGTTTAAGCTTCTTGTTATACACAGCACCTGGGACCAGAGAAACTGCTGCCCCTGTATCCAGTTCCATATGTATTTGTTGGCCCTCCAGCAGCGGTGTTACGCAGTCGCCTTTTGAGCCACCTGCCACTGACAAGAAGTGGAGGGGCACTTCTTCTTCGGACTCGGTGTCACTCTGGCCCTCCCTTTCCTGCTGTATGACATGCAGATCCTTGTTACACCAGGCTGCTGATTTCTTTTTCTCTGGTTTGCTTTTCTAATTCACTGCTACTTTTTTGTTTTTACAGGCACGCTCAATGTGTCCCTTCTTGCCACACTGATGGCATACAAGGCCTCTGCACCAACACTCAGATGGATGGTGACCAGGCTTTCCACAACGGTAACATTCTCAGCTGCTTGCTATCTTGTGTGCATGCTCAGCTGTCAGGTTATGTACTTGAGTTGATGCATTCAGCTGCTGTGCTTCTTTTGCAGCCAGCTCCATGGAAACTATAATCTCTATGGCTTTCTGCAAAGTGAGGTTAGCCTCTGCCAGGAGGCATTTCTGGATTGCTCCAGTATGAAGGCCACAAACCAAGCTGTCACAGAGGGCATTGTTAAGCATTTCATTGAATTCAAAATGTTCAGTGAGTTTTTTTAACATACTGTGCAATTGCTCCCCCCTCTTCTTGGTTTCTTTTGTGAAACCTAGATCTTTCTGCTATGACAAGTGGCTTAGGGAAAAATGTATCTCCAGGGCTTTTACAATGTGCTCATATGATTTTGCGCCAAGTTTGTCAAATCAGTACCAAGCTTCTCCCTAAGCCAAATGTTTTGGCTCCCATCACACTTAAGAAAGTTGCCATCTTTCTATCATTTTCAATTCCATTTTCAAGGACAAAAAAACTTAAAGCGCTCAGCGTAGGAGCTCCACTGTTCAACAGTCGCATTGAAATGTCCCATAGGTACAGTAAGTGTAGTCATTTTCCACTTTAAATTTGTTGCCACTTTGAGAGTTGTAGCTCTTTTACTTCAGGCTTTCTCTGCAGCTGTCAGCTTTCTGCCTTTAAGATTCCCACGCTTTTCTGGTTTTGGCAGGCTCTCAGCGAGCATGGAGGTTCTTTTTCTAAACTTTTGAAGAATCACTGTACAAACCTATTCGACCTCAATGTAATTTCTATTTTGTTGTTTTGATTTTATTCTGCAGGTGTTACTATTTTTTTGAACTTTGGGGGTCATCTGCAGCCAGCCAGTCGTCTCTCAGTAATTTTCCAGTGCTTTTCGAGCTGGAGAGAATCCTTATTTTTTAAAACCCTCAGAACCTCTCAAACGACAAACTCATTTCTGGGTGATTTTTTTTTCTTTTAACTCTGCAGGGCCTTGTTGTTTTTGAACTTTGTGCTTTGGGAGTATCACTGGGTGCACTTTTTTTTTACTAGTAACTTCCTTTTACTAGCTCTTTCACTTTAGTTTTGTTTTTCTAGTGGCATTACCGCAAATGTCCATCATCCTCGTCACCAATTTGTTACGTTTTAATACTGGTAAGCTTTCAAAGATTAATCAATATACTCGTAGGCGTGGAGGTGATTGAACATTGCAGCTTCTGTTTTATTTTACTTCAACAACTGAATTAACAACATGGATCCTGTGATCCCATAATCCACTGGCTTGCAAAGGATGGTAAGCTAAACAAGCCATACAGTACATAACAGTTACCATGACTAAATTAGTGCTGCATATCTGATTTCACAACCATTCATATCACAGTAGGGTGGCTGCTATTTCACAGTTTGATTGACAGCTCCAAGTGGTTATGGACTCTTTGAAGAGGGACTATGAATTCCAACAGTTGTTTTTACAAGGGATTTTGCGATTTAATCAATTTTTTTGTTGTTATAAGGGAAAATGTAGTTGAAGGAATATAAATATAGCAAATGGACTTTTATGAGAGTTTCTGTGTGTCTGCAATAGACACTTAGAAGTTTTCTTTCCTCTTGGTATGGGTCCTGAGGTCTGCCTATGGTGGATACTGGGTGTCTTGACATGGTAGATGTAAGGGCAAAGGGTGGTAGGTCATGGGGCATGGATTGGCATAAGTTGACATTAAGTTGGCACAGGGGCTATAAAAGGCCATGGGGGTTGATGGGAGGCAAAGGTTGGCATGGAGGATATGAGGGGATATGGGGGTGGGCAGAGGGTCATAGGTTGTCATGGATGGCATGAGGGGCCATGGGCAGGCTGGATGGTATAGGTTGGCATGGAGGGTTTGAGGGGACATGGATGGGTGGGAATCGTGAGATGGCCTGGCTTAGTATGGATGGGGGTGGTCAGGGGGGTGTGAGGGGTATGGGCTGGAGGGTTATTTTATGTACTAAACCTCAAAACATGCCAGTGCACTGAGGCAGGCCTCCCGTCAAGCCCATCTCCGCACCCGGCATCTTCTGCACTCATTCTGCGGTCACCCGGCCTGACTGCCAGGGATCCCGCCGCCCTGGAACAAAAATCCACTTTGGGGCTGCTTTCTTCCAGCTCGGGTTTACGGAGTCAAGAAATGTCTCGAGTCTGCGCTCCCAATCCGGGATTGAAAATCCAGGTCTAATGTACCATTTACCTTCCAATTGTTTGCTGTACCTGCATGCTAATCTCCTGTCATTTATATACCCAAGTCGCTCTGAATATAAACATTTCCAGTCTCTCAACATTCAAAAATATCCTGCTTCCTTATTTTGTCCGACCAAAGTGGATAACCTCACATTTCACCACATTGTATTCCATCTACTATATTCTTGCCCACTCACACAACCTGCCCGCATCCCTCTGCAGATTCTTTGCATCCTCTTCACCTCTTATTTTCCCACCTAACTTAAATGTATTGCCAGCAAACTTGGATATGTTACACTAAGATAAAAGCAAAATACTGCGGATGTTGGAAATCCGAAACAAAAACAAAAATACCTGGAAAAGCTGGATATGTTACACTCAGTTCCCTTGTCTAATTCATTAAAATAGATTGTAAATGCTTGAGGCCCACGTGCAGGTTCTTTGGATACACTGTTAATTACAGCCTTCCAACCTGAAAATGTCCCTTTATTCCTACTCTCTGCTTTCTGTCCATTAACTAATCTTCAATCCATGTGATTACACCCAATCCCATGGGCAGGTTTTTCTCTTTGTTGGGCAGGCGCGGCGGGCGGGCCCAGGCCTGGGATTGAGCCCCGACCGTGATTTCACGCTCGCTGGCCAATTAACGGCTAGCCAGTGTGAAACATGCGCTGAGAACCTCAGCGCTACCGGGGTGGGGGCGGGAGGAACATGAGCGCTGAAGTCTGTGCATGCGCGGGGGAGTGCACGCCAACAGCTCCCTGAGGGCACAGAGCTGCCTCAGGGCGCTGAAGAATTGGACACTGACCAACAAAGATTTTACAAATGATATAACCATGTATGTCCCCACATGTGACTCAGTCACATGAAGAAGGTCATGTTAAAAATGATTTTGAATTTTTAAACGTTACTGCAGAAACGTCATCCCACCCGTGGATAAGGTTTTGATAAAAAAACCCAAAGGCCGACCGGCTTATTCGCCCGCCCACCAACCGTAAGGTTGGACGGGCAGTGAAAAATAGCGTTCAATTATTTGATTAAGGGCCTCAAAAGGCCTCTTAATTGTCAGGGCACTCACCCAACGTCATCGCGTGAGATTTTACCCCTGATCGGGTAAGGCGCATACCCGCCCAATGGATGTAAAATCCTGCCCCATGTGTCCTAATTTTGTGCAGTAACCTCGTGTGGTACTTTGTCGAATGCTTTTTTGAAAATCCAAATACACGATATTCACTGGATCACCCTATTGGGTACATCCTCAAAAAACTCAAAAAACATATTCTTAAAATATTATTCCCCTTTCAGAACCTGTGTTGACTTTGCTAAAATATATTATGATTTTCTAAATGCCCCATTATCACATTCCTGATAATAGATTCTGGCATTTTGTATTCTATTGATGTTAGGCTAACTGGTCTACCTTTCCTCATCTTCTCTCTTCCTTCGTTATTAAATAATGGAATAATGTTTGTTACTTTCCAATCTTTGGGAACTGTTCTAGAATCTAAGGAATTCTGAACAATTGCACAATACTGGATTCAAAACAGCCTGTCTACTAATTGGCTGCTTGACATATTGATCTAGAAAAAAGTCTTGTATGCATTCCATGAACTCGCCCTCCACAATATTACTGCAAATTTGGTCTTCCCAGTGAATATGAAGATTAAAGCCTCCCATGATAATTGTATTACCCTTATCGCATGTGGCTCTAATTTCCTAACTTATATTCTGCCTTACACTAAAACTTCTCTTAGGGAGACCTTTAAACTGCTCATACTCATGTTTTCTCTCCCTTGCTGTTTCTTAGCTTCGCCTAAATTGACTCTACTTCTTGATTTTTTGAGCTAAGATCTTTTCTCTCTATTGTCTGTTATGATTTTAGGCCAGACCCTAGTTGTTGGTAAGATGCGGGTAGGGACCAACAATGTTTTGTTTAGACAAATTTTGAGATTCAAGACACTTGCTCAGTGAAGAATAATCAAAAATAAACTTTATTACGCAAGGTCAGAAAGATAAAACAATTTACAATATCTGTCTTATACTCTAACATTCAGGGTTAATATGAGGTACATGTGAATTAACAGGCAAACGTTTGGTGGTCAAACAACCCACACTGCACAATAAATGCTAAAGGCGACAGAACAGATTCCACAGATTTCTCAACAACCCACCCAGATGATAGTAACACTGTGAGTCAACCAATCTCACTGAAACTCCGTCTCTCTCACAAGGGATTCCAATCTTCACTTTTGAAGATCTTGCACTGACATTCTTTCCAAAAGTCACTCCAACTTGAATGGCATCGGCGATGACCCACGCCACAGGGTTTCAATCTCATCTCCTGAGATTCCATTCCCCTGGATCCCCAAGTATGCATTCAAGCACCAACTCACAAACACAACTTCAGCTCTTCAGCTGCACTGAGCAACACACTGCTGCTCAAAGGGGTACCGTTGTCCCAGTGGCCCACAGAACAGATTCACCAACCTTCGGCTGCCTGCTTTCCACAGCCCTTTTCCTGTTTGGAGCCAGTTTCTCTGCTCCTCTCTTAACTGAACTGGGACATTTTCTTGTCCCTGTCCCTTCTCTGGGCCTCTTCTTTTGGGGCCTCTCCCTGTCCCCTCTCCCTTTGGGACCTCTCCTGTCCCCCCTCCCTCCCCCCTGCCTGGGACACTTGCCTCTTGTGTTGTTTTCGCCGTTTTACTTCTTGCACAGGTGCACTGGGTCCAAAGAACATTAGAATTGCAAACTGCATATGTACAGCCTGCTCCCGGTCTGTGCATGTACAAAAGCTCTGAGATCCATCAGGAGTTGAAGTTCCCGATCTCCGCTCTCAACTCCAAGGTAAGTATAGTTTTCGTAACATATCTTTATTACATCCTTTATCATCATGGCTAGCTTTACTTCTTTTCTATTTAGCCAATTTCTTCTAAAAGTTAAGTACCCTGAAATATTTAGTTCCCAACATTGGTCACTTTGAAACCACATCTCCACAATGGCTATTAGATTAAACCTAATCATTTCTGTGTGTTCTATTAATTCATCTAATTTATTTTGAATGCTTCACACATCTGGATATTGTGCCTTTAGCTTAGATGTTTTTCTAATTTTCCCTGAGGTCACCTTATGTACTAATGCCCTTTTACCCCTGTTACTTTCACGGTGCCATTCTGAGTCACTCGGCTTATTTTTACCCAAAACGCTGCTCTGCTCGAGAGCTTTGACATTTCCCTTGCTGCTTTTAAACTTATCTTTTCCTGAATCCTCCCAGCCCCTTCCCTTTCTCAGTTCAAGCTCAGTCTACTGCCCTAGTAATTCGATTTGCCAGGACACTGCTCCCAGCGTATTTTTAACGGAGCCAGTCCAAATCTAACAGCTCCCTGTTTCCCCAGAATTGGTGCCAGTGACCCATGAAGCCAAACCCATGCCTCCTACACCACTATAATTGATACAGCAGGATCAGCGGCTGTAAAAGTAAATGACTGCAATGTGTTTCCATAACAACAAATATGGCATACAGTAATGGTTTGAGCAGGGTAACGTTAAACAGCATACAAAAAGTCTGAGAGAGAAAACATGTTAGTATGTGGTGTTTGTGTGGGTAGTACTCTTACATTGGGCCAAGTAATAGATTATCTTATAACCTTTGAAATCAGTTTGTATGTCTGTGTAATATAGTGGTTTACTTTTATTTTACGCCACTTTATTTTGTCTTCCCAGTTCTTAATCACCTTTGCAATTCCCAAGGGTTTTTCTCTTGTAACCACGAGATCTGTTTTGTTTAATCCTGTCTACAGCCACATCAAATAAATCAGATTTTTACTCAGGCCTTCAATTTTTCTGTATCATACTCTCATTTTTTCTGTGTGACTTTGTACTTGCATTCAAGAATGACAACTTGCACTTACATTTGACCTTCAATGTTTTGGATGTATGCAAATCCAACAACACTCAAGAAGCACAACACCATCTAGGAAAAAGCAGCCTTCTTGACTGGCACCCGATACTCCACCTTTGGTGATTGTTGCTTTAAGGCCAGTCTTACTGAGTAAGGATCACGTGGTCAGAACAGCCAATCAACACTGAACATGGGGAATCTCATAAGGGGTGGAGTTTTTCTCACCTAAGGAAGTGCATTGTAGCCTTGCTAGAGGCAAGCAGCTAATCCAACAGCTCTGTAAATAAAGTTAGTTGTTCAACTAAAGAAGCCTCTCAGTCCTTCATCTCTACATCTGGTGATGAGGATAAATGATCCTGGCGCTACCTCTTGATCTACACCTGTGATTCCCTCATTTTAAAGAAGGAAAGAAAGAAAAAAGTATATACTCACCAGGATGCCTCTCTTCGGAGGATCGACCCATTTGACTCTTCCGCAGAGGACTGGAGTCAACACATCAAGTGCCTCGGATTTCATTTCCAGGTCAATGAAATAGGGGAGGAAGCAAAGCATAAAGCAATTCTCTTGAGCATTTGTGGGAGTCAAACCTACAGCCTTATTTGCAGTTTCACAACCCTAAGCGGGCCTGACGCCAAATTGTTCAGTGAGCTCGTGGATTCAGTGACGGGCCATTTTCAGCCCAGACAATCAGTCATTACACAAACTTAATACAAGAGTGAGGTCCCCAGGTGAATCGATCACGACTTATATTGCTAAGTTGAAGCAATTGTCAGAGCATTGTGATTTCGGAGCAACTGTAAACGACATGCTACGGGATCGGTTAGTTTGTGGCGTGTGCAATGACACCATTCAGCGTCAATTGCTTGCAGAAGTTGATATAACTTTTAAATGAGCAATGGAGATAGCGCTGACCAAGGAAGGTGCTGAAAAAGATTCACAGGAGCTACAGAGCTTGCAAAATGGTGCTATTTACCAGTTAGGGCAGGAACCTGCAGCCAGGCGTTGCGCCAAAACCTCTGAAACAGCCGCGAAGCGGGTATCATTACCAATCGCCCGAAAATCAAACATATATACGGGAGGCAATCAGACAGCGAGCCTGGATTTGAAATGTTACCAATGTGGGAAGTAACCACATTCCTGAAATATGTAGATTCATGGAGGCCGAGTGCTATTGCTGTCGCAAAAGAGGACATTTGATAAAGCAATGCAGAGCTAATTCCAGACTGCCAAGTAACCAGCCAGCAAAGATGTTAGAAGTACATAATGTGAAAAACCCTGAAGTAACTAATTCTGACATTCACTCTCTTTTTAATCTTAAAACAGTCAAGGCAGACCCCATTACTGCTACATTCCACTTGAACGGCAAGCTTCTAGTTATGGAGGTGGATGCAGGGGCATCAGACACAGTGATGGGTGAGCACATATTTCAGTCCCTGAGGGAAGGTGCCCAATCCATCGAGGCTGGAGAGAACTTCTGCCCAGTTGAAGACTTACACGGGAGAAGCAATAAAAATAAAAGGCACCACCATGGTACCTGTGAGCTATGGGCAGCAGTCAGCCCAGCTTCCGGTAATAAAAGTGACTGGGGAAGGACCAAGCCTTCTGGGCCATGATTGGCTAAAGAAATCAAGTTAAATTGGTCTGAGATTTTTCAAGAGCAGGCAGGAAGACTGCTAGAATTGTTTAAAAAATATCGCCGCGTCTTTTGCAACGAATTAGGAAAAATCAAAGGCGTGCAAGCCAAGATTTATGTTGACCCAGAGGCAACTCCCTGATTTTTTTAAGGCAAGAGCGGTACCATATGCCGTAAGAGGAAAAGTGGATGCTGAGTTAAACAGGTTGGAGGAACTAGGCATCATACCGCCGGTTCAATTTTCACAATGGGCAGCACCTACAGTCCTCGTACTGAAAACGGATAAAATCGTCTCCATTTGCAGCGATTATGAGCTAACAGTTAATCGGGCCGCCAAGTTGAATAAATATCCAATTCCAAGAATTGAAGACTTGTACTCAAAGCTGGCAGGAGGTCCATGCTACATTAAGTTGGATATGTGCCATGCGTACCAGCAACTCGAGTTAGATAACACACCTTGGGGGTATGTCACAATAAACACATACAAAGGGTTATTCCAGTATACACACCTCCCTTTTGGCATGTCTTCAGCATGTGCAATATTTCAAAGGACGATGGACGATGGCTTTCCAAGCCACCGAGGTTACCTATCTGGCAGAAGGATTACACCCCGTGGAGGAAACGGTTAAGGCAATAAAGGACGTGCATTCCCCAACAAATCTCATCGAGCTCAAATCATTTTTGGGGATGGTAAACTAATAAAGGTGATTTTTACCCAACTTATTGACTGTACTGGCCCCCTTACACATACCGCTGAAGAAACACCATCGTTAGTCCTGGAAGGCTCCACAGGAGGAAGCCTTCAACAGAGTAAAACAACTGCTGCACTCAACCTTGTTAGTGCACTTAGACCCATCTATAGAATTGATTTTGACCTGTGACACCTCTCCATATGGTGTTGGTGGAGTGTTGCCCCATGAAATGGATGATGGCTCTGAGAGGCCAATAGATTATGTATCAAAAAGCCTCCCAGAGGCCATAAAAGGTTATTCGCAGATCGAGAAGAAAGGACTGTCAATAATTTGGAGTTAGAAAATTCCACTAGTACTCACAAAGCAGGTACTTTACTATCATCTCCGACCATAAATCGCCTTTGGGCCTTTTCAAAGAGGACAAGGCTATCCCGCCAATAGCCTCGGCAAGAATTCAGTGATGGGCATTAATTCTGTCCACCTGTGAAAACACTTTCAAGCACCGACCTGGAATACACCCAGTGAACATGGACACTCTTAGCTGCCTACCCTTGCAAGAAAGCACCATGTGTACTTCTGTACCCCAAGAAATCGTCCTTGCATTGAATTTCGGAGACACATCTCCTGTCTGCATGAAGCAGATCAGGAACTGGACCAATTGAGATCCACTTCTCTCCAAAGTGAGAGACCAGATACTTACAGGATGGTTAAATGAGCCAGTCTCTGAGGAAATTAAACCATTTTTTACCCACATATATGAATTGAGTTGTCAGGATGGCATCATACTCTGGGGAGCAGGAATAATTGTTCCTATACCAGGCAGGGAATTGTTCCTAACCAAATTACACAGCTCATCCTAGCATTTCTAAGATGAAAATGCTCGCCAGGAGCTACATGTGCTGGCCAGGTTTGGATGCAGATATTGAGAAGATAGTCAAGCACTGTCAATAGTGCCAACTGCAGCAAAGGTTGCCAGCCACAGCCGCCTACTCCCTTGGGGATGGCCTGGCTGGCCATGGCTGCCGATCCATATAAATGATGTGGGCCCATTCCTCGGCACAATATTTATGCTTATAATCGATGCACGCTCAAAATGGATGGAGATTTTAGCCGTGAAATCATCTATGTCGCATGCTACCATTGAAAGGTTATGCCAATGCTTTTCGACTCAGGCATTGCCCAAAGTCATTGTATCAGGCAATAGAGCCGTATTTACAAGTGCTGAGTTTCAGAACTTCACCAGTGTAAACGGCATTAAACACTTCCGAACTACACCTTACCACCCAGCATCAAACGGACTAGCCAAGAGAGCCGTCCAAACTTTCAAGGCACGGCTAAAAATTTGTCTGGAGGAACTTTGGAAACCAAAATCTCAGCTTCCTTCTTAGCTACTGCACGACTCTGCGTGCAACAACGGGAGTTCCACCAGCAGAACTGCTTACAATGCGTCATCTCAGAACGAGACTGAACCTCGTTTTTCCAAATTTGCCAGGGAAGGTAGAGAAGATCCAAGGTAATCAGAAAACAAGCCACAATTTGCACAGTAGAGCCTGGAAATTTAAAGTAGATGAAGCCATATATGTAAGAAACTTTGGCAGTGATCCAAGTTTAATCCAAGGGATTATTGTCTGTGAGACCGGACCCCTTTCATCCCGAGGAGAATTGGAAGGCAAGATCATTCGTAAACACCTGGATCACCTGAGGAGCAGGGAGATGCTTTCACAGTCAGTGTTGCCACCAAGGAAAGTTATTGAACCCAAAGGCACTGAAGTACCTGTTATAGACATAACTGAAGTCTCCGTTGAATCAAATAGTGATGAACTGCCTGTGCCAAAAGAGGTATCTGTTATCGCTGTTCCTGTAAATATCGATCCTGTGGGAGAGCCTCAGGCTATAGAATTATACCGCTCTACCCAGAACAGAAAACCCCCTCAACGGCTTAGCAGGTCCGACAGCATCTGTGGAGAGAAAGACAGAGTTAACGTTTCGAGTCCAGGTGACCTCTAGTCATACGGACTCAAAACATTAATTCTGTCGTTCTCTCCACAGATGCTGTCAGACCAGCTGAGCTTTTCCAGCTATATTTGTTTTTGTTTCAGATTTCCAGCATCCGCAGTATTTTGCTTTTATCTCCTCAGCAACTTGATTTGTAATTGCTGGGCCTATGCATATAGGTGTCTAACCTGAATTCTTGACAAAGTGCAAGTGTGATTATTTCTAAGATTTTTGATATTGTTTTCTATTCACCTGTATAAAGTAATTTGTGTAAGGGATGTAATACGAGGAATTAAAGGGGAAGGGATGTGGTGATTGTTGCTTTAAGACCAGCCTTACTGAGTAAGGGTCACGTGGTCAGAACAGCCAATCAACAGTGAGTGCGGGGAATCTCATAAGGGGGCAGAGCTTCCCTAGCCTAGGGGTATGTATTTAGCCTTGCTAGAAGCAGACTGCTAACCCAATAGCTCTGTAAATAAAGTTCATTGTTCAACTAAAGTAGCCTCATCAGTAGTACGTCACTACACCACCTAAAGCAATAATTCCCTCCACTACTGGTGTGTAGTGGCAGCAGCAGGGGCCATCTACAAGCTGCAGTACAACAACTCCCCAAACCTCCTACAACGGCACCTTCCAAACCCACAATCTCTACCGTCCAGAAGGACAAGAACAGCAGATGCATAGCAACACCACCACCTGCAATACCCCTCCAAGCCACACACCATCTTGACCTAGAACTATGTCACTGTTCCATCACTGTCACTGGGTCAAAAACATGGAACTCCCTTCCTAAGAGCACAGTGGTTGTACCTATACTGCATGAGCAGCAGCAGTTGTAGAAGGTGGCTTATTACGGACACTTAGGGATGGGCAACAAATGCTGACCTTGCCAGTAACACTCACATCCCATGAACGAATAAAAAAGGTAGCGAAATATCGTAACATGTTTTGCAAAGGACTTTTGTAGGCATAGTTGAAGAGGTACATCCTAAGGAAGGTTTAAAAGTGGAGAGCGATGTGGCAAGGCAGAGAACTTTAGGAGAAAAGTTTCAAAGTGCTGGGCATGAAGGCTGAAGGCAGTGAAGTTGGAGTGGAGGGAGAGGGTACACAGAATATTGGATGAGTTGATGATGTGAACTCGGATGCGTGGTTGGCAGAGTGGGGTGAGGTAAAGTAATTTGGGAATTGTAAATGAGGCAGAGAAAGTTAAAGTCACTTTATTTGTGAAATGGAAGCCAGTGAAAGCTGTGAGAGCAGTGAGACTTAGGGCAGGATTTTTTGGATGGCTGGGTTTCCTGCACCACCACTCGAAGAGTTGTCGGGTAACACGTTCTTGCCTATCATAGCAGCCCCCACAGCCGTTAATGCTCTGAGGAGTGTTAATTGGCTGGAGATGGGACAACTGCCCCTCATTAGGTTGGCTATCTGCTCTCTATTGCCAGCAGCTGCCAGTGCCAGCAGTGGCCAAGACTGGCACTACAGGTTGCCCCCAGTTTCTAAGATCCCGAGTCTAGGGCAAGGTTAGCGTGAGATCTCAAAGTGGGGAGGGGAGGTGAGACCCAGAGTGTGGGGAGAGGGGGCTGGACGTGTTGATGGAGAGACTAGGGGGTGAGGGAGCACCCATGGGGGTAGACATTAGTGTGGGGGGGCACCAAATGTGGAAAGGGGGCCCCTGAGGGAGGTGCCACCCCTTCCTGGCTGGGACCTGAGCAGGTGGCCTGCTGGGTTTCTGCCCTGCACCTGAGCTCCTTCTGCCAGCCTCACAATTGAGGCTGGGTGGGAAGTGGCCAATAATAGGCAGGGAACTGTAACATTCTGTCCTTAATGCATGATCCACAGTGAGCAGGAGAACTGGATGAGTTGGGGTTCACTGAATTTGTGTTGAGTGAAACAAGAAAGGTCTGAAAGAAGACAGCCTGAAGATAATGAAGGCCAGGATGAACCTTTCAGCAATCATGCAGCTGAGGTAAGAGTGGAAGCAATATTGTGGAGAGTAATTTTCTTCAGGACTATGGATGGAATCATGGGGCATGCTGGAGGTGAGGATACTAAAATGGGAGATCCATTGCGGGTGCTGGTTATTTTGGAATAGCTAGGAATAGAACAATGATAAAGCATTTCCACAGATTTGGACTATGGAGGAGGGACAGTATAAGAGGGGAGACTGGTGATTGTCAAAGACAAGAGAGGATTGATAAGGCGCTGCAGTGACAAAGACTATTGGTGACTTGACCAGGACAATCTTGGTGCTGTGAGTGAGACTGAAACTGGAGTGATGAGAGAGTAGGTACGGAGATGTACAATAATTATATAATTAATAACCTTAAGTGTGGGAGAAAATTAGAATTGTATTGGTAGTTGAGGAAGGTAGAACAGTCCATGGTGTGCTTCCTAAGGAGTGGAATTGATAATATCAATGTGAGGGGGATATTTCCAGAAGAGAGAGCTCTTGATAATGTTGTTGAACTTTGTGTCAAGGAGAGGTATTTAAATAATGAGGAGCTGAGTAGTAAGGGTGTCAAGGGATCAGGTAGATAGTCTCGTGGGGAAATACAAGTCTGATGAGAGTCTATGGTGAAGATGCAAAGGGTTGATAGGGAGAGGAGAAGAGTGAGGCAGCTGAGCAAATTGTCTCAGTATTGGAGATGAAAAAATCCCTGAGCTCATTAAACATGGTATCGGAGATGAGGATGGAGGGACTAGGACAGGGGCAAAGGAAATGAATTGTGATAGACAAGAGAAACAGGAGGATCTGTTCATTAAGAGAGAAGCAATATTACTTGAGGTGGTCAAGTTAGATTTTGCCATTAATGCTGAAACATAATTCGAGATTATGTAGGTAGATATTGTAAAGGGAAGTGTGACTGTGATGACCTGCTGAAGATTAAGGCTTTGAGGGCAGAAACAAGGCTTGTGATATTGAACAGGTTGATGCAGAGGGCCATATTGTAGAAGACTGAGTGAGGAGAATGGGATAAGCTTTCAGGGAGGAAATCACCAGTTGGTTTGGGGAAGCTTGGAAAAATGATAGAAAATGAAGACTATGAAGGGCAGCCAAAAGATAGATCATGAGATGCTCAGACAGTACCAAAAGAATAAATTAATTTGAAGATAAAAATCATGGTATTTTTGTGGGAAATGCTTGGAATGTGTGATTAGATGAGCCGCATTGACAAGGGGCAAAGAATCACTGTCTGTGAGCTAGGTTTCATTTAGACCCAATTACTAGCCAGACACTTCTATTATGCAATGTTCCAGTGAAGCCCAACACAAACTGGAGGAACAGCACCTCCAGTTAGGCACTTTACAGCCTTCTGGACTTAACATTAAGTTCAACAACTTCAGACCATGAACTCTTTCCTCTATCTTCACTCCTTTTTTAATCCCTTTTTAAAATATTTTTGTTCACTGACTTTTGTTTTTATTCATTTATTCATTGTTTTATCCTTTTTAAAATCCCCTTTTCTATCCTTTTTCCCCAACCACCCCACCCCAGCCCCCCAAAAGGGCCACCTGTCACTTCTGTTATTCTTTCACAGAATGCTAATCCTTGTTCTGCTATTAACACATTCTGTTCTCTTGCCTTCATGCTGCTCTCAGCACCTTCTATAGTCTTCACCACTACCATTAACACTCCCTTTGTCTTGTGTCCATAACATCTTTGTCCACCTCTCCTTATCCCCACCTATTGTTGACCTTCTATTCTGCTCTACTTGCTCCACCCCCTCCAACAGTATAAATTCCATCACATTTCTACTTCTCTTTAGCTCTGAAGAAGAGTCATACAGACTAGAAACATTAACTCTGTTTTTCGCTCCACAGATGCTATCAGATCTGCTGAGCTTTTCCAGCATTTTCTGTTTTTATTTCAGATTTCCAGCATCTGCGGTATTTTGTTTATATCTCCTATTATGCTCCTTCTTGAACAAAAAGGTCAGCCTTCTACCTTACATCCGTATTAATATCCTTGACCACAGCAACAGTGAAGCAACTATGTGAACACTACCATGGACTTTAGCCATATTAGATCGTGATTGATTCACCCAGGCAGTTTTATGGAGATTGTGCACACAGCAGGAGGCCAGAAGAATTAATGAAATGTTCTGGTAATCTGGTTTTCAGCATGCAGCACTGGTACTGTTATGATGCCACAAGGGAGGTTTATTCCCATGTGTAGCAGAATCATCTATTTATCTTTGTCTGGCTAATGCTGAGATGTGTAAAAATATAGCTAAGCAGGAACTACCGGAGGCACTATTCCTGACTGTCCAAAAAAAGGACTTACTGCATTCACAATTCATGCAAACACTTATCTTTCATAAAAAATGCTGAAATGACATCTTGAAAATTGTTGAAACTCAGGATTTAAAAACTAATCAAATCGATCCTTGCAATATTGCAATATACGTGCAGTTTAATAATGCAATTGATGAAGGCAGTGCGAGGGAGAATTGAACTGTTCAGGAGAAAAATAGCAAATGAGGCTCCTGCAACTGGCTAGAGGAGGAGAGGATCTTAAACTGACAGGAGCCTCTGTTTGTATCCAGCTGAGTTACTACTGAAGGTTTATTCACATTTATATGTGAATGTGATTACTATCATTGTAATAATTTTATCTCAAAAATCGTGAATTGCTAATTGGTGGTGGGTTCCTTCAGAAAGGATATTATTGAACAGCTAGGTTCTTTTCACATTCCAGCAGTGTTCTTTGTAATTTTTCTAATGCAGCCCCACAAATGACTCATTTTCTTGAAAGCAGTTTCATAATTTGACATGGTGAGATTTATACCCGTGGTAGTCACGGGCAAGCAGAAATCAGCTCAGACACCGGCCAGATTCCTCCAGGTAGTCTGGGTGGGGGCGAGAGCGATGGCTGGGAGCAATTGATGGATTTAGTGTGGAACCAGGAGGCTGCTCCTAACAGCTCGACTGTAAGATAAGTAAAAACTTCAAACTTAGATTTTGGGCGGCAGCGTCCTGTGGTATGGCTAGGCTTTGAGTGCTGAGCACCTGAAGAAACAGCTACAACTTGCACAACACATGCTGTGAACATTTGCAATTAAATTTCACAGAAGTAGCCTATATAGCCTATAACAGGAGTTATGCCTGATTTGCATAGGCTGAATACCTACTGAAAAGCTCTAAACAAAATTATTCACAGGATGTGGGCATCACCAGCAAGGCCAGAATTTATTGCCTATCCATAAATGCCCTTGAGCTTCTTTATGTTGCTGGAGCATACAGGCAAGCGGAGTGTATTCCATCACATGCCTGACTTGTACTGTATTGATGGTAGACAAGCTTTGGTGAGTCAGGAGTCACTCATCATGTCATATCCAGCCTCTGGCCTGCTACTGTAGCCACAGTATTTATATGGCTGATCCAATTAAATTTCTGGTAAATAGTGACCCCCAGGATGTTAATGGTTGGGAATTCGATGATGGTAATACAAATGAATGTCAAGACTCTCCCTTATTGGCGATGATCATTTCTTTGCACTTATGTGGTACAAATATTGCTTTGCACTTTTCACCCCAAGCATGAATTATGTCCAGGTCTTTCTGCATGCGGGTATGGAGTACTTCATTATTTGAGGAGTTGTGAATGGTGCGGGACACTTTTCAATCATCAACAAATGTCTGTACCTCTGACCTTATGATAGAGGGAAGGACATTAATGAAGCACCTAAATTTGGTTGAGTCTAGGACACTACCCTCAGGGATTCATGCAGTGATGTCCTGGGGCTCACATGATTGGCTCCAACAACTACAATCACCTTCCTTTGTACTAGATAGGACTCCAGCCAGAGGAGATTCTAGTTTGATTTCTACTGACTTCAATACAAGGGCTTCTTAATACCAGACTTAGTCAAATGCTGTCTTGATATCAAGGGTAGTCTCACCTCACCTCTAGAATTCAGCCTTTTTGTCCATGTCTGGAGGTCTGCACTGGAGTGCTGCTTTGGGTACATGGAGTGCAAAGTGGGAATTTGGGGAGTGCGGGAGTTCAGTAAGGGAGGTGCTCCTTTTTTTCCTACCTTTTTTCAGCCTCCATTAGTTGGTTCCTTCTTTGGTACAAGGAAAGAAGTTGATTGATGAGTAACTGGTAAGTTATTCTACTTATTCTAATTGTAATAAATAGCTTTTAAAGTATGACAGGTCTGCTTGGCCCAGCGGAATGTACAGCCTACAGCATGTGGGAAATCTTGGACGCATCATGTGTCCTAGACGAACACATCTGCAGGAAGTGTCACTAGATGCAGAAGCTTGAGCCCCTGGTTTTATAACTTGAGCGGCGGCTGGAGTCACTGTTTTGCATCCACGAGGCAGAGAACTACATGGATAGCACATTTAGGGAGATGGTCACACCTCAGCTTAGAAGCGTACAGGCAGAGAGGGAATGGGTGCCAGGCAGTCTAAGAGAATCAGGTAGGTAATGCAGGAGTCCCCTGAGTCGATCTTGCTTGCTAATTGGCTTTCCATTTTGGATACTGGTGATGGCAAGGGTTCCTCAGCGAAGTGCAGGCAGAGCTAAGCCTGTGGCACCACGAGTGGCTCAGATGCACAGGAGTGGAGGAAGAAGAGTGGGGGAGCAATAGTGATAGGGGATTTGATAGCCAGGGAATCAGACAGGCGTTTCTGTGGCAGTAAACATGACTCCAGGATGGTGTCTTGCCTCCCTGGTGCCAGGGTCAAAGATGTCCTGGTGTGGCTGCAGGACATCCTCTGGAGGAGGGTGAACATCCAAAGGTCATGGTCCACATTGGTACCAACAATGTAGGTAGAAAAAGGGATGAAGTCCTGCAGGCTGAGTTTAAGGAAAGAGGTTAGCAAACAGGACCTCAAAGGTAGTAATCTCTGGATTACTCCCAAGGTCACATGCCAGTGAGTATAGAAACAGGAGAATTCACCAGGTGAATGTGTGGTTGCAGAGATGGTGCAGGAGAGAGGGCTTCAGATTTTTAGGACATTGGGGCTGGTTCTGGAGAAGATGGGATCTTAACAAGCTGGACGGTCTACACCTGAACAGTACCGGGACAAATGGCCTTGCAGGGAGATTTATTAGTGTTGTTGGGTAGGGTTTGAATTAGATGGACAGAGGGATGGGAATCTGAGGGCAGATTCAGTTAGGACAAACACAGAACAGCGAGCAGGAGATAGAAACTTAGTGAGTGACTCTGAAAGACAGAAGAAGCAAAAGTTAAAAAGTGTACAGCACAGAAATTTGGTAATGTTAAAAGGTATTTATTTCGCAAGGAGTATAGCAAACAAAGCTAATGAGCTGAGGGACTGATAAACATATGGCAACATGACAGCATTGCTATAATGGAAACTTGGCTTAAAGAAGGGCAAAAATGGCAGCTCGACATCCCTGGATATAGAGTTTTCAGGCAGGATAGAGAGGGGGATAAAAAAGTGAAGGTGTAGCATTGTTGGATAAAGAATCAATTACAGCTGTGAGGCGGGATAAAATACTAAATGAATCATCAAATGAGGCCATATGGGTTGAGCTCAGAAATAATAAGGGGTTTACATTACTAGGATTGTACTATGGACCCCCAAATAGTGAGAGGGAGATAGAAAAACAAATATGTAGACAGATTGCTGAGTGCAAAAACAATAGGACAATAATAGTTGTGGACTTCAACTACCCTCATATCAACTGAGATAGGAACAATGTGAAGGACACAGAGGGTGCAAAATTCTTGAACTGCATTCAAGAACTTTTTTAGACAGCACATAACAAGCGCAATGAGAGTGAGGGGGCGCAATTCTAGATTTAGTCTTAGGAAATGTAGCTGGCAAGTGGATGAAGTAACAATAGGGGACCATTTTGGAGATGGTGACCATAATAGTTAGATTTAGCATCATTATGGAAACAGATAAAGATAGAACAGGAGTAAGAGTTCCAAAGTGGGGAAAGACAAATTTTATGAAGCTGAGAAGTGATCTGGCGAAAGTGCACTGGTTACATTTACCTGAAGGCAAATCAGTGACAAGACTAGTGGGAGGCATTCAAAAGCGAGATTCTATGGGCACATTGTAGACATGTCCCCACAAAGGAAAAGGGTGGTACTGCCAAATCTAGAGCCCCCTGGTTATCTAGAAGCATACAAAGTAAGATAAAGCAGAATAAGAAAGCTTACGTCAGTCACACAAAAGTTAGTATGCTAGAAAGCCTAGAGGAGTTTAGAAAATACAGGGGTGAAATAAAAAAGGAAATCAGGAAAGTAAAGAGAGGATATCAAAAAATATTGGCAGGTAAAATCAAGGAAAATCCAGAGATGTTTTATTTGTATGTTAAGAGCAAGAGGATAACTAAGTATAGGATCGGGTCTATCAGGGATGAAGAAGGTAGCTTATGCGTTGATGCAGAAGATGTGGGCAGGGTTCTCAATGAGTACTTTGTCTCTGTCTTCACAAAGGAGAGGGATGATGCAGTCATTCTTGCTAATGAGGAGGAGTGTGAAATATTAGATACAATAAGCATATTGTGAGAGAGGAAGTACTGGAGGGACTGACATCCTTGAAGGTGGATAGATCACCAGGGCCAGATGGATTGTATCCCAGGCTGTTAAAGGAAGCTAGGGAGGAAATATTAGATGTCTAAGGATCATTTTTCAATCACTGCTGGATACAGGTGAGGTACCAGAGGATTGGAGGTTTGTGAAAGTTGTACCATTGTTTAAAATAGGTGCGAGGGATAAGCCAAATAATTATAGGTCGGTCAGTCTAACTTCAGTGGTGGGCAAATTATTAGAATCAATTCTGAGAGACAGGATAATCTGTCACTTAGAAAAGCACGGAATCATCAGGGATAGTCAGCATGGTTTTGTTAAGAGAGAGCTGTGACTTAGTAACTTAACAGAATTTTTTGAGAAGTAACAAGGAGGATTGATGAGGGTAGTGTAGTGGAAGTGGCCTACATCGATTTTAGTAAGGTATTAGACAAGGTCCCACATCGCAGGCTGGTCAAAAATAGTAAAAGTCCATGGGATACAGGGGAAGGTGGTGAGTTAGATCCAAAATTGCCTCAGTGCCAGGAAACAAAGGGTAATGATCAACGGATGCTTCTGCGAATGGAAAGTGGTTTCCAGTGGTGTTCCACAGGGCTCAGCGTTAGGTCCCTTGCTGTTTGTGGTATATATTAATGACTTGGACTTAAATGTTGGAGGCATGATTGGGAAATTTGCAGATGACATAAAAAGGTGGCAGGACAGGTAGATAAGGTGGTTGTGGAGGAATAAAATATGTGTATAATTGTGAATGAAATAAAATACACGTACAATTGTGAATGAAATAAAATACACGTACAATTGTGAAATAAATAAAATACACCTATACTTGTGAGAGAAATAAACTTAAAATACATGTATAATGAAATTACTGTAGAATGTCCCCAAACAGTCACGCAGCCAGCACATAAATTAGCAAATCAAAGGGCCAGAGCTACCTTCCCAGACTAAGGGGTTCCGGATGTCAGATACGGTGGCAAAATCTAAGAGAAAAAAACTATTGTGTGTGCATTGCCCAGGATATGTAACCAATTAGCACTGTCTATTTGCTAAACTATTGACATTGTCCTGTCTGTTTGCTAAACCATTGACATTGTCCTGTCTGTTTGCTAAACCATTGACATTGTCCTGTCTATTTGCTAAACTATTGACATTGTCCTGTCTGTTTGCTAAACCATTGACATTGTCCTGTCTAATCGTTAAATCATTAACACTGATCGCTATCCTTTGAAGCCATTTGAAACTATTGTAATTGCCCAAGTTTCTGTCACGAACCTTTTGCTATATCTATGTGTGTAAAGAGGTGTTAGTCAGAGACTGGTTCGCTCCATTGTATGCGACTAGGCTCTCCGTGATATCAGACTTTAATAAAGACTTCTTAGACAAACCTCCAGGGTTTGAGTGTTCACTTCGTTTTTCCGCGACAGTGGTAAAGAAGGCATATGGAATGCTTTCCTTTATTGGATGAGGTATAAAATGCAAAAGCAGGGATGTAATGCTGGAACTGTATAAAATGCTGGTTAGGCCACAGCTGGAGTTTTGTGTACAGTTTTGGTCACTGCATTGCAAGAAGGACATCATTGTTCTGGAGAGAAGACAGAGGAGATTTACAAGAATGTTGCCAGGCTTGAAAATTGCAGCTATGAGGAAAGATTGGGTAGGCTGGGGTTGTTTTCTTTCGAACAGAGGAGGCCGTGGGGTGACTTGATTGAGGTGTACATGATTATGAGGGGCCTAGGCAGAGTAGACAGGAAAGGCTTGTTTCCCCTAGCGGAGAGGTCAATTACCAGGGAGCACAGATTTAAGGTGATTGGTAGAAGAATTCAAGGGAATATTAGGAAAAACTTTTTTCACGCAGAGGGTGGTAGGTGCCTGGAATTCGCTGTCCGGATTGCTGGTTGAGGCAGTAACCCTCAACTCATTTAAAAGGTACCTGGACCTGCACCTGAAGTGCTGTACCCTGCAAGGCTACGTACCAGGTGCTGGAAGGTGGGATTAGAATGGGCGGCTTGTTTTTTCAGCTGGTGCAGACATGAAGGGCTGTATGGCCTCTTCCTGAGCCGTAACTTTTCCTTGGGCAGAATTATCCCCCCGTTGAGGGGGAAGTTCAGGAGTGGGCACGTGGAGGCGCGCCTCCGATCAGCACCCCCGATCGGGGGGGCGCGCCGCCATTTTACATGGGCGGGCCAATTAAGGCCCACCTAGCATGATGCCTGCCAGGAAGCTCTATGCGTTCCCTGTGCGGGCTGTGGGGGAGCATTCCCTGAGCTGAGAGTGCGCTCTTTCGCACTGTCACAGTTGGGACATGTCCATCACTTTTAGTTAAACTTTTATTAAATTTTTAAAAACCTACACGCCATTGACAGGTCGGCGGGCGCACAGCTGATTTGGCTGAGCTCCCGCCGACCTGAAAATTGAAATGAGCGGGATGACATCGGGAGTTCCGCCCGATGTTATCCCGCGTCATTTTACACGTCAGCGAGCGGGAGTCCCCCGCTGGTCGACCGGGAAATCCTGGCCCGTGGTTCTATGGTTTGGACCAAGGCCATAATGAGGTCTGGACCTGACTGCTTCTGGTGTAACCCAAACTGACCATCAGTGAGAAGGTGAGTATGTACTCCTGGATTACACTGTCAATGACTCCTTTCAACATTTTGCAACTGATTGTGAGTAGATTGATTGGGCAATGATTGGATGGATTGAATTTGTTCTGCTTTTTGTGGACAGGATGTGCCTGGATAATTTTCTACTTTTTGAACTAGTGTAGCGATACAGGCACATTTTGGCTAGAAGCAGGATTAGTTCTGGAGCACAAGCCTTTAGCACTGCAGTAACGATATTGTCAGGGCACAAATTCCCTGCTGTACCTAGTGTGCTCAGCCTTTTTGTGATATCACTTGGAGTGAATCGAATTCACTGGAGACTGTCACCTGTGATAGTGGGGACCTCAGGAGAAGGCCGAGAGAATTCATCCATTCAGTACCTCGGGCTGAAGATGGTTGCAAATGCTTCAGCCTTATCTTTTTCATTGAATATGGCATGCTACATACTTCTAACATTGAATGAATATGCACACATCACTCACAGGTGGTTGTTTTATGCTAGTTTCTTGACCATGGTCACAGCTTGCTAGTCTATTACCGTAATCATGAGGGCCAGGATATTGAGTTTGGCGAGTGGGGGGCGGAGCCCGCTCGCCGATGCGTAAAATGACATGGGATGATGTCAGGCGGAACTCCCGATGTCACCCAGCCTCATTTTAATTTCCAGGTTGGCGGGGGTGCAGCCGAATCAGCTGTGCGCCCGCCAACCTGTGAACGGCCTATTGAGACCATTTAAAAACTAATTCAACCAGCTAATGGACCTGCCCGTCCAACCTTAACATTGGCAGGCAGGCCGGGAGCCCTGGCGGGCTTCAGAAGAAGCATGAAACCTCAACCATGGGCGGGATGATGATTCGTGTAGGTTTTTAAAAATTTAATAAAAGTTTGATTAAAAGTGATGGACATGTCCCAACTCATGTGACAGTGTCGCATGACGGGACATGTCAGGGAAATTTTGTGTCTCTACATTTACCACTTTTTAATTTGGCGGTGACCTCCATGACGCAGCCCTTAGCCTCAGGGAGATGAGTGCAATCTTTCGTGCGCATGCGCGAAAGAGCGCAGTCTGGGCTGAGGGAATTCCTTCCCCTCGCCTGCACAGGGAGTGCATAACACTTCCTGGCAGACATCACACTGGGCGGGCCTTAATTGGCCCACCCACGTAAAATGGGGGGCGCCAATCGGAGGCGCACCCACATCCGCCCGCTCCTGAACTTCTCCCCCAATTCTGCCCCAGGCTTCCATACTGCTCAATAGGCACATTAAAATATTTTTTAAGCTCTAGTTTTGTTTAAAGTCAGAGTTTATTGTGTGTTCAACATTCAGTGTTTGTGGGGCAGCATACTAGGCCATCTTGCAAGTGGTGGGATATAACTTGCACTTTACGAAGTAATGATGAACATTTCTAGTCCTGGAATCAGCCAGCGAAAGGTACTAATTGAAGAATAATCATCTTCTGAGATGAAAAGAAACAAGAATTGCCATTGAGTAATTGCTATTTCACAACTTCTAGCTGTTGGAATGTCAATGGAATCCCACAGTAGTTATGGGAATTTTGTCTATCCCATGAAGACCTAAAGAGTTGATATTAAAATAAAGACGAATAAAGACTAATGCATCAATGTGCCTTTTCTGAAAGGAAAGTTGGTGTGTGGAATAGAGTGGCACAGCTCATTCTCTAAAGGTGTTTCTTGCTTCCACCATGGTAAACAAAGAAGTCCTGCAGCACCATAATGGAGCAACAGAAAAAAAATAGCTAAGCTCAAACTGTGTTATGAACTAATGTGATTAAATGCCCCCTTACTTCAGTATGGCCAGTGCTTTGTCACCCAGAGGAACATAGGACTTAGGAGCATTTAACCCTTCAAGCCTGCTCCACCATTTAATATGATCATGGCTGATCTGGTTGTGGTCTCAACTCCACCTTCCTGTCTTCCCCCCATAACCCTTGACTCCCTAGTCTATCAAAAGTTTATCTAACTCAGCCTTGAATAAATTTAAAGACCCTGCCTTCACTACTTTCTGGGGAAGGGAATTCCAC
Organism: Cetorhinus maximus; assembly: GCF_964194155.1. Lineage (NCBI taxonomy): Eukaryota > Metazoa > Chordata > Chondrichthyes > Lamniformes > Cetorhinidae > Cetorhinus > Cetorhinus maximus. The sequence continues at coordinate 43,003,788 of NC_135882.1, read as the reverse complement.
AGACTAGTGACCTTTTGAGAGAAAAAAATTCTCCTCATCTCTGTCTTAAAAGGTAGACCTCTTATTCTTAAACTATGTCCCCTAGTTTTAGTCTCCCCCAAAAGACGAAGCATCCTTTGGGTATCCACCCTATCACGTCCCTTCAGGATCTTATATGTTTCAATAAGGTCACCTCTCATTCTTCTAAACTCCAATGGGTATAGGCCCAAACTGTTCAACCTTTCTTCATAGGATAAGCCCTTCAACCCAGGAGTGAGTTGAGTAAAACTCCTCTGAACCACTTCTAAAGCAGTTATATCTTTTTTCAAATAAGGAGACCAAAACTGTACACAGTATTCCAGATGTGATCTCACCAAGGCCCTGTACAGCTGCAGTAAAACTTCCCTACTTTTATATTACATTCCTCTTGCAATAAATGTCAACCTTCCATTTGCCTTCCTAATCATTTGCTGTACCTGCATTCAAACTCTGTGATTCATGTACCAGGATACCCAAATTCTTCTGTACCACTGACTTCTGCAATCTCTCTCCACTTAAATAATACACTGCTTTTATGTTCTTCCTGCTAAAGTGAAGAAGTTCACATTTACCCACGTTATACTCCATCTTCCAAATTTTTGCCCACTCACTTAATGTGTCCATTGTTATGTCCGGTCCCCGGGCGAGGTACCCAATTTGTTAACTTCCGCAGTGGGACCCAAAATTGTTACGCTCCAAGATCAGGAGGAATGAGCTGGATCCCATTCTTTATTCAACCCTCTCAGTTGGTCACAATAAGGTTAATTTAAAAAGGACCCCTTCCCCATGGAGACCTTGTCCCAGTCCAAATGCATTTGGTTTTTTTTAGAAGGAGCCAATTTAACCAAGCTTTATTGAGCCAAAGAAAGAATAAGCTTATTAGTTACTAAAACCCAAGAAGAATAATAAAAACATAAAACACATACACATTGATCAGAAATGGCAGTCCAAATTAAAGTTAAAAATTACACATCAGTCTTTGGCTTGTCCGTGAGGCGTAGATGGCAGTATGTTGCAGCTGTTAAGTTGGGTGATTCCGGTAGAGCTGACTTTGGTAGTTTTGCAGTTAGTTTGGAGACACTTGGTTCTGCAGGATGGCTGAAAAGCTGTTCTATTTCCTTTACATTGTGGCTTCTGCTGAGCTTTGCCTCCAGCAACAGAGAGAGAGAGAGAGATCCTTTGTCTGCAGGCTGCAAGGACGTAACTGATTTGTTCTTCTGCTTACTGTCACACACCAGCACACTGATTTTTCCTTGTGTATTCTGGAAGGGAAAAACACTATGACTTACATCCAGAGTCCATGTTCTTTTCATCTCAGACCATTTACACATTCTGAGATATAAAACAACAGGAGATGAATTTCGGATGTCTGCTGAGACGTGCAATTCAGTCTTTTGTCTCCATAACTACAGGAGATTAAAGTTCAGTCATTTGCATCTTTCCTAGCTCTCTTTCAAGAGTTTCTGTTTAAAGAAGGCCATTACAGCTTTCAGGCGCAACATTCCATGTCCCCTCAAGATCAGCTGGTCAAATATAATCCACATAGGAATTTTCCAAAAAGTAGTCACTTTACATTATCAGCCATTGTTTGCTCAGTGGCTTTACTTGTACTCCTTTAAAAAAAAACACAGGTCTTCCTTAAAATGTTCAAATTACTTGTAGGTAATCGGTACCATTATTCTGCTGTCGTAACAATGTTCCTTTGCAGAGTCTCGACCTCCTCTTGACAACTTACTTTCCTACCTAGCTTGGTGTCATCCAATTCAATCCAGTCTACCAAAGGTAGTTCAGTAACCCTATGCAGTCTTCATGCTTGATTCATCAACCAACTACACATCCTCAAACCTTGTCACAGATGAATTGAATCCTGTCTCTTTGTTCTGACAGTCCACAGCAATGTGAAATATTTAACTTTTTTGCCTGTTTGCTTAATCAGGGACAACATTGACCACTTATTTGGAGCTTAGATTACTGCCAGCATCCATTCTCTATGATCTCATGTCCTATATGTTTTGACTGTGGGTGTACACCTCACCATCAAGGATTAGCAGCTACTCGGCGAAAGGCTATTGATAAAGAACCAGATCTGATGATACTCTGTTGCAATATTTTGCATAATAGACATATTAATTTGCATGCTGGAATGTTCCGTGTGTTGCTTAGTATTTTTTATGAAAATGAACCTCAAAGGTAAGTGTGCAAATCCATGTGACATGCATTTGTTTCCATGGTTTCTGCTGCAACCAGTTCTAGGTATATGAAGTTCCTTTCTGCAGCTCAGTACAAAGATATGGATTTTAAGAGAAAAGCTTAAATTATGAGCTGGTTATTTAGCCTTAGTGATTGGAATTCAGTAATGTGAACTCATACCAACAGTACAACTGTTCAAGCAAGAGCCCTGCTGCCTTATTCCCACCTCCATCCCGATGAGGTCCGTAGCCATCGCTGGTTGAGGCCATTTCCTCATCCCACCACTGCTCGTATTAACCCAGTGGTGGGTGGGGGGCCCAGCATGTGGGGAACACAATAGGCAAACTCATGCAGGGTAGCTTGCGGGCTTCCAGGAATTGGAGAGTTCCTCATTGAAAGATACTCAGTACATGTCCGAGGGATCGGGCATTGGAAGGGTGGGCTTGCTGAGAACCAACCCCTGCCTTTGCTGCCATCTCCCTCACCCTCTCCTCAACCCCCATCCCACGAACCCCTTCCTAGCATCACTCACCTGTAGCCTGGAATCCAGCGATGATACTAGTCCTCGAATGGGTGTCGCACCAGCAACAGCCACCACCCCCTCGGTGGTGCTACTATTCAATAGAGCAACCTCCTCTTGGGTCCTTGATCCTGGGGAAGGCCTGTCAATGTCCAGTTTAATTTGGTAGGTCTTCACTAAAAGAGGAACTCTGGGCTTTCACTGGCTTTGCAGTTGGTGGGCGAGGCTCCCATCGCCCAAAACCTTGAACCTGTGTCCCTGGGTCTTTGCACCATCAGCTAATGTCTAACTTATCTAAACCAGAATCTTGTATACCCCTATTAAATCTTCCTACAAACTCCTTTACTCCAAGGAGAACGGTCCCAGCTTCTGCCTCACCCTTGGAACTATTCTCATCTGCACCCTCTTCACATATTTTGTAAAATGCCTGGCCCAGACCTGGACGCAACACTCTAGTTGTGGCTTAACCAGAGGTTAAATATCTCTTTAAGAAGCCCAAGATCCCATATGCATTGCTAAGCACTCTCCTAATATGTTCTGCTACCTTTAAAGATAATCCACATGAACCAGGAGGTCCCTCTGTACCTGCTCACTCTTTAGAACTGTGTCATTAAGTATATACTGCTCTCAAATTCTTTCTGCCAAAATGCATATTTATCTCTGTTAAGTTCCTGCCTGCCCATCCTGCTAGCCTATCAATGTCCTGTTGCAGTTGATTGGAATCATCCCCAGTGTTTGCCACACCTCAACTTTGGTATCTTAAGCAAATTTTGAATTTTTACTCTTTTTTCATTCATTCATGGGATGTGGGTGTTACTGTCTAGGCCAGCATCCCTAATTGCCCTTGAGAAGGTGGTAGTGAGCTGCCTTCTTGAATTGCTGCAGTCCATGTGGTGTAGGCATGCCCACAGTGCTGTTAGGGCGGGAGTTCCAGGATTTTGACCCAGTGACAGTGAAGGAACGGCGATATATTTCCAAGTCAGGATGGTGTGTGACTTGGAGGGAAACTTCCAGGTGGTGGTGTTCCCATGTATCTGTTGCCCTTGTCCTTCTAGATGGTAGTGGTCGTGGGTTTAGAAGGTGCTGTCTAAGGTGGCTTGGTGAGTTCCTGCAGGGCATCTTGTAGATGGTACACACTGTTGCCACTGTGCATCGGTGGTGGAGGGAGCGAATTTTTGTGGACGGGGTGTCAATCAAGCAGGCTGCTTTTTCTTGGATGGTGTCAAGCGTCTTGAGTGTTGTTGGAGCTGCACTCATCCAGGGAAGTGGAGAGTATTCCATCACACCTCTGGCTTGTGCCTTATGGATGGTGGACAGGCTTTGGGGAGTCAGGAGGTGAGTTACTTGCTGCAAGGTTCCTACCCTCTGACCTACTCTTGTAGCCACAGTGTTTATATGACTAGCCCAGTTCAGTTTCTGGTCAATGGTAACCCCCAGGATGTTGATAGTGGGGGATTCAGTGATGGTAATGCCATTGAGTGACAAGAGGCAATAGTTAGATTCTCTCTTGTTGGAGATGGTCATTGCCTGACACTTGTGTGGCACAAATGTTCCTTGCCACTTGTCAGCCCAAACCTGGATATTGTCCAGGTCTTGCTACATTTGGACATGGACCGCTTCAGTATCTGAGGAGTCGCGAATGTTGCTGAACACTGTGCAATCATCAGCAATCATTCCCACTTCTGACCTTGTGATGGAAGGAAGGTCATTGATGAAGCAGCTGGAGATGTTTGGGCCTAGGACACTACCCTGAGGAACTCCTGCAGTGATGCCCTGGAACTTAGGGCTGAATCTTCTGGTCGGCGTGTGGGGGCGGGCCCGACACGCTGACGCATAAAATGACACACGATGACGTCGGGCGTGCGTCATCCTGATATTTCGTTCAACGAGTGTGAGCCCGAGGAGGCAGTGCGTCCGCTGAAATGTCAACGGCCTATTAAGGACATTAAGAAAGCAATTAAACAAGTTAAGAACGCTGCCTGTCCAACCTTAAGGTTGGTGGACAGACAAAGAGCCCAAGCGGCCTTCGCGTTTTTCAGGAATCCTCATCCATGGGCGGGATGAGGGTTCCTGAAGATTTTATTAAATACATAAATAAAATTTCCAAACTTCACAAACATTTCCCAGCTCATGTGATACTGTCATGTGATGGGACATGTTTAAATAAATTTTTATTTCATTTATTTAAATGATTTATAACCTATTCAATCTCCCCAAGGCAGCTCCGTGCCTCAGGGAGATTGCTGCGCTCTTTCGCGTGCACATGCATGAAAGAACGCAGGCCCCGACTCTTCCTCCTCCCCTCATCCGCACAGATGGCGCTGAGCGTTACCGGCCATGCATTACGCTGGGCGGGCCTTAATTGGCCCGCCCGCACAAAATGGCAGCACGCAGCCAATCGCGGGTGGCGATTGGCTCCGCGCCTGCCCTCACCTGCTCCCACCCAGCCCTCCCGCCATAGGAAAAATTCTCCCCTTAGATACGAACATACGAATTAGGAGCAGGAGTAGGTCAGTAGGTCCCTCGTGCCTCCTCCGCCATTCAATAAGATCATGGCTGACCTGAATGTAACCTCAACCCCACGTTCCTGCCTACCCGATAACCTTTCATGCCCTTGTTAATCAAGAATCTATCTAGCGCTACCTTAAAAATATTCAAGTACTCTGCTTTCACCACCTTTTGAGAAAGAGAGTTCCAATGACTCTCAGCCCCCGAGAGAAAAAAATCCTCCTCATCTCTGTCTAAGGAAATATCTTCTCCACATCCACCCTGTCAAGACCACTCAGGATCTTAAAGGTTTCAATTAAGTCACCTCTTACTCTTCTAAATTCTGGTGGATACAAGCCTAGCCTGTCTAGCCTTTCCTCATAAGACAACCCGTCCATTCCTGGTATTAGTCCAGTAAACCTTCTCTGAACTGCTTCTAACGCATTTACATCTTTCTGTAAATAAGGAGACCAGTACTGAACACATTACTCCAGATGTGGTCTCATCAATGCCCTGCACAACTGAAGCATAACCTTCTTACCTTTGTAATCAATTCTCCTTCCAATAAATGATAACATTTTAATAGCTTTCCTATGCTGTACCTGCATACTAACCTTTTGTAATTCATGCATTAGGACAACCAGATCTCCCTGAAACTCAGAGTTCTTTAATCTTTCACCATTTAGAAATAAGCTTCTTTTTATTCTTCCTGCCAAAATTTCACATTTACCCACATTATACTCCATTTGTCAGATCTTTGCCCACTCACTTAATCTATCTCTGTTTCTTTGTAGCCTCCTATGTCCTCTTCACATTTTACTTTCTTACCTATCTTTGTGTCATCAGAAATTTAGCAACCATTCCTTTGGTCCCTTCATCCAAGTCATTTATATTTATATAAATTGTAAAAAGTTGAGGCCCCAGCACCGATCCCTGTGGCACACCACTCATCACATACTGCCAACCAGAAAAATACCCATTTTTCCCAACACTCTGCTTCCTGTTAGCTAGCCAATCTTCTGTCCATGCCAATATGTTAGCACCTACACCATGAGCTTTTACTTTCCATAATTACTTTTGACACGGCACTTTATCAAATGCCTTCTGGAAATCCAAGTACAACACATCCACTGATCCCACTTTATCCACAGCACATGTGACTCCTTCAAAGAACTCCAGTAAATTGGTTAAACATGATTTCTCTTTCACAAAACCATGTTATTTCTGCCTGATAATCTTGATTTTTTCTAAGTGCCCTGCTATAACATCTTTAATAATAGATTCTATAATTTTCCCAATGACAGATATTAAGCTAACTGGCCTATAATTTCCTGCTTTCTGTCTCCCTCCCTTTTTGAATAAAGGAGTTACATTTGCTATTTTCCAATCTAATGGAACCTTGTCCAAACCTAGGGAATTTTGGAAAATTAAAACCAATGCATCAACTATCTCACTAACTACTTTTTTTTGAGACCTTAGAGTGAAATCCATCAGGGCCTGTGGATCTGTCAGCCTGCAGCCACAACAATTCGCTCAATACCGCTTCCCTGGTGATTGTAATTTTCCCGAGTTTCCCCCTCCCTTCCATTTCCTGATTTACAGCTATTCCCCGGAGTGTTACTTGTCTCTTCTATAGTGAAGACCGAAGCAAAATACCTGTTTAATTCATCACCATCTCCCTACTTTCCATATCAATTCCCCAGATGCGCTCTCTATAGGACCAATGCTTGCTTTGTTAACCCTTTTCTTATTTAAATATCTATGGAAACTCTTTCTATCCATCTTACTATCTCATACTCTAATTTTCCCTCCGTATTAATCTTTTTTGTCATTTTTTGCTGTTCTTTATATATTCTTTCCAATCTTCTGACCTGCCACCTGTCTTTGCGTAATTATATGCTTTTTTGTTAAGTTTGATACTGTCTTTAGCTTTTTTAGTTAACCAAAGATGATGGGCCCCTGCCTTGGAATTTTTCTTTTTCATTGGAATGTATCTATTCTGTGTATTCTGAAATATCCATTTAAATGTTTGCCACTGAACTTCTATTGACAAATCCCTGAACCTCATTTGCCAGTTCACTTTAGCTAGCTCTGCTTTCATGCCCTCATAATTACCCTTAATTTAGTTTAAAATACTATTCTTGGACACACTCGTTTCTCCCTCAAAATTAATGTAAATTCAATCATATTATGATCACTGCTACCTAGGGGTGCCTTTGCTAGATGGTTAGCAATTAATCCTACCTCATTGCTCAATACCAGGCCTAGTATAGCCGTGCTGTTCTGAGAAACTATCCCGAAAACATTCTATAAACTCCTCATCTACGGTGCTTTTGCCCATCTGATTTTTCCAGTCTACATGTATTATTGTTGTACCTTTCTGACAAGCTCCCATTGTCTCTTCTTTTATACTCTGTCCTACCATGTAGTTACAATTAGGAGGCCTGTACATCACTCTCGCAAGTGACTTCTTGCCTTTTTCATTCCTCATCTCAACCCAAACCACTGCTACATCCTGGTTTCCTGAACTTATATCATTCCTCTCTAATGTGCTAATACTGAGATGATTCACCTCCAACAATCAGAACCATCTTCCTTTATGCTAGGTGTGACTCCAGCTAGGGGAGAGTTTTTCCCCCCCCAATTCCCATTGACTCCAGTTTTGCTTGGGCTCTTTGATGCCACGCTGGGTCAAATGCTGCCTTGATGCCAAGGGCAATCGCTCTCACCTCTGGAGTTCAGTTCATTTGTTCATGTTGGAATCAAGGCTGTAATGAGGTCAGGAGCTGAGTGACCCAGGTGGAACCCAAACTGAGCATCAGTAAGGAGGTTATTGTCGTTCCGGTGCCTATGTCAATGCCTTTGCACCGGTATGATACAATTGAGTGTTTTAACAGTCAACCCCAGCAAGTCTGTAGTCACATGTAGGCCAGACCAGGTCCCCTTTAAGTGAACCAGATGGGTCATTGAATTCAAATTTCACCATCTGCTGTGGGATTTGAACCCAGGTCCCCAGAGCATTGTTCTGGGTCTCTGGATTACTAGTCCAGTGACAATGCCACTACTCCACCACCTACTCTGTTTTGCAAGATGTAAATCATTTATATACATTGATAAAAGCAGTAAATCTGCGGGAAGTTCACTGTCTACCATCCTCCATTAACCAGAACTTGCTGCTTTCTGTCCTTTGTGAGGTGGTGAATGTAAGTTAAACAAAGCCAGGGCTCCCTGGATAACGAAAGAGATAGAGAGTAAGATGAAGCAAATAAAATGTGTATACCAGATGTCAGGTTGACAATATAATGTAGAATGTTGAGAGGGGAAATGAGATATAACAGCAGCAAAGAGTGAGTATGAGAAGAGACTGATAGCCAACATAAAAGGGAATCTAAAAGTATTCTATAGGCATGCAAATATAAGGTAAAAGGAGGGCTAGAGATGATTCGGGGATTTATGCTTGAAGACAGAGGGCCAAGGTGCTAAATGAGTACTTTTTATCTGCCTTTACCGTGGAAGAAGTTGCTGCCAAAGTTGTAGTGAAAGAGGAGGTAGTTTAGACACTGGATAGTCTCATAATTGATATAAAAGGGTTATTAGAAAGACTGGCTGTACTTAAATTTGATAAGCTACCAGGACTGAATCAGATGTATCCAAGGATACTAAGGTAATTAGAGTGGAAATTGCTGAGGCACTGACCATAATCTTCCAATCATCCTTAGATACAGGGGTGCCAGAGGATTGGAGAATTACAGATGTTACACCCTTGTTCAATGCAATGATAAACCCAGCAACAATAGGACAGTCAGTTTAACCTCCATGGTGGGAAAGCTTTGAGCAACGATGGGCAGTCTTTATTACAGTTAACGGGGTCTTGTCCGCTGGCTGGAGAGCTGGCAAGAGCTCTGTGTCACCTCTTTTGGGGAAAGCCCACTGAATAAAGTGCCACTCAGGCATTTAATTGGACATGCAGCGGCGGACTTTCCCCAGGATCAACGTCACCAGTGTCGAGAATTTCCAGCCAATCAGAGGCCAGCAGCAGAGGCCAGTGGTGGATGAAATTTAATGCAGAGTTGTGTGAAATGGTAGATTCTGTTAGGAAGAACCAGGAAAGGCAATATAAAATAAAGGGCACAATTCGAAAGGTGCTTCATGAGCAGAGGGAAGCGGATAGATGTGCACAAATCATTGAAGGTGGCAGGGCAGGCTGAGAAAACTCTTAATAAGGCATGTGCAATCTTCGGCTTTATAACTAGAGGCAGAGTGTACAAAGCAAGGAAGTTATGGTGAACCTTTGTAAAGCACTGGCCTGGCTTCAACTGGAGAATTGTGTCCAATCCTGCATGGGCATCACACATTAGGAAGAATGTGAAGGCGTTAGAGAGTGTGCAGAAAAGATTGGTTCCAGATTGGTTCCTAGTATTCCTGCAGCCCAGAAAGGTGGTACCTGTGGTCTCCCTTCATCCAGCGTGGGTGCTGCACAGCAGTGCCTGATCTGTGTCACACTGGGTTCCAGTCTTTGAACTGCTGGCTGCATCAATGGTAGCAATAGCACAGTGCTTCTTCTTCACTCTCCTCTCCTTGTGTTTCTCTGAGGGTGGGCGGGGAGGGGGGGTGGGGTGTGTGTGTGTGTAAGGGGGAGGGGCAGGGTGTTGTTCCGTGAGTTGACTCTTCCCCATCCAGTTCCTCCAAAGGTGATGTGGACCTTGCTCCTGGGAACTGGAGTGATGCAGTCCAAGGGTCAGGATGCAGCACATGTGGCCACTGTGTATGATGAGGAGCTTGGGAGTGAGAATAAGTTTGGGGAATTAGGGATCAATTCAAGTTTTGGATATTAAGGAAGCTGGAGGGCTGGCATACTGCTTGGTAATATGCCCCCAGCTTGGCCTGTGGCCACGGTGCCTGGCCACACCCTCCTGATCACAGCCAGGAGCCACTGCTCAAGGGGAGTAATGTCAGGCAGTCATGCTTCCCCCCTCCCAGTCAGCTCCTATTGGTGCTTGTTATGCACTATCTTGTCCCAGAGATGCTTGAGTGCTGATTCTGAATGAGGCTATTGACAGATGTGTTTGTGTGTGTGATGCCTTACATGGTTAAAGAGCTGTGAGATATGCCTGAGAAATGAGAAATGGCTTTCTTCAGCAATACTTAAATATCTTTGCAAGATGTGTTTCATCCTGATTACAGGGTACCTCATTGAACTTTTTTTGTACAATTGTTGCCTCTATAATCATTAAGCAAGTTTTCATTCTGGTTCTAAAAACTAAAATCTTTATAAGGTGATTTGATCCATTCTTTCGGCCTGGTGGTTTATGGCAAACCATAACTGTTGTCCTGAAAGTGTTGATGTTTTGTCATCACAGATCACAGGCTATTCATTATTTTAGTGATGAATTGCTTTAGGAAAGCGTGTATTAATTCAGTGTCGCTCAGATCAAGCACTCACCCTGGCTCCCTTGTAGTCTAGATGAACATATTTTCTCCTCTCTTGCCAGAGAGCGGCAGGCAGAATGAGTATGAGGCATTGCGAGGATTGCAGGCTTCCCATGGCTCCAGGTGCCATTGAATGCATGCACGTTGCTTTGTCGGTGCCATGTGTCAACTCTGACGTACCACAGTCCAAGGTGATAGGGAGAGATTGGGCAGGTCTGTTAAATATAACATCAACAGACATGTGGAGTGGTGGGCACATCCTAACTGAACCTAGTGCAGTGCAATGGGCTTCTAGCTGTAGTTACAGTGTGATTAACGGCCAATTATAGTATTACTGATATTTATACGTGGATATTAAGGTGTAGGATATTAAGACATTACACCCATTATTACCAGTTACATATGGATCATCAATGAGTTATTGTATTACTGTTAATAATGATTATAAGCGGAATTTCAGTTTTACCTCTATTAATGTTAGTTATCGATGCAACTGCAGTTGAGTTCCACAAGTTACTGGTGGAATAAAGGTTCTCCCATCTCTGGTTTTCCCTCTGCAAATCATCCCCATCTTCTTTATCCTGGCTTTCCTCTCTTCCTCATCCTCACTTCCCCCTCTTTCCCCACCCTGACTTTCCCCTCTTCCTCCATCCCACACTTTCCCATCTTCGTCCACCCTCACTATACTCTCATGCCCCCGCCTATACTTTCCCCTCTTCTTCCGTCCTCACTTCCACTCTTCCTCCTCCTTCACTTTCCCCTCTTCCTCCATCCTCACTACCTCTTTTCCTCTGCCCTCAGCTTCCCTTCTTCCTCCAACCTCATTTCCCTCTTCCCTCTGCCATCGCTGTCCCCTCTTCCATCCACCCTCGTTTTCCCATCTTTCTCTGCCTTGCTTTCCCCTCTTCCTCCATCACCTCTTCCCCTCTTCCCTCTGCCCTCACTTTCCCCTCCGTCCTTGCTTTCCTCCTCCCTTTGTCCTCATTTTCTCCTCTTCCTCTGCCCTCACTTTCCCCTCTTCCCCCATATGTGTGGGGGAGGGGTTGATTAGTGTGTGTGTGTGTGTGTGTGTGTGGAGAGGGTTGATTACTGTATGTGTCTGTGTGGGGCAGGGGAGGAAGGGTTGATGTATGTGTTTGTATGTGAGGGGGAAAGGGTGGATTTCATCGTGTGCGTGTGCGTGTGTGGAAAGGGTTGATTACAGTGTGTGTGTGTGTGTGTGTGTGTGTGGGGGGGGGGGGGTGGGGAATGGGTTGATTACAGTGTGTGTGTGTGTGGAGAGGGTTGATTGTGTGTGTGTGTATGTGTGTGTGTGTGTGGAAAGGGTTGATTACAGTGTGTGTGTGTGTGTGTGTGTGTGGGGGGGGGGGGGGGGGGGGGGAATGGGTTGATTACAGTGTGTGTGTGTGTGGAGAGGGTTGATTGTGTGTGTGTGTATGTGTGTGTGTGTGTGGAAAGGGTTGCTTACAGCGTGTGTGTGGGGAGAGGGTTGATTGCAGTGTTTGTGTGTGGGGAGAGGGTTGATTACAGTGTTTGTGTGTGGGGAGAGGGTTGATTACAGTGTGTTTGTGTGTGGGGAGAGGGTTGATTACAGTGTGTGTGTGTGTGTGTGTGTGGAGAGGGTTGATTGTGTGTGTGTGTGTGTATATGTGTGTGTGTGGAAAGGGTTGCTTACAGCGTGTGTGTGGGGAGAGGGTTGATTACAGCGTTTGTGTGTGGGGAGAGGGTTGATTACAGTGTGTGTGTGTGTGTGTGGGGGGGAGACGGTTGATTACAGTGTGTGTGTGTGCATGTGTGTGATGGGAAATGGCGGATTACATTGTGTGGATGTGTGGAAAGGGTTGATTACAGTGTGTGTGTGTGGGGAGAGGGTTGATTACAGTGTGTGTGTGTGTGTGTGTGTGTGTGTGGGGAGAGGATTGATTACAGTGTGTGTGGGGTGGGGGAGACGGTTGATTACAGTGTGTGTGTGTGTTGGGGGGGAGTCGGTTGATTACAGCGTGTGTGTGTGTGTGTGTGTGTGTGGGGGGGAGACGGTTGATTACAGTGTGTGTGTGTGTGTGTGTGTGTGTCGGGGGGGAGACGGTTGATTACAGTGTGTGTGTGTGTGTGGGGGGTGGAGACGGTTGATTACAGTGTGTGTGTGTGTGTGTGTGTGTCGGGGGGGGGGAGACGGTGTGGGGAAAGGGTTGATTACAGTGCATGTGTGTGTGTGTTTGTGTGTGTGTGTGTGATGAAGGGTTGATCACAATGTGTGCATGTGGGGAAAGCATTGATTACAACATGTGTGTGTGCGGGGGGAGAGGGTTGATTACAGTGTGTGTGTGTGTGGAGGGGGGGAAAGGGTTGCTTGCAGTTTGTGTGTGTGGGGAGAGGGTTGATTACAGTGTGTATGTAAGTGTGTGTGGAGAGGGTTGATTACAGTGTGTATGTGAGTGTGTGTGGAGAGGGTTGATTATGTGTGCATGTGTGTGTGCGTGTTGTGGAAAGGGTTGATTGTGTGTGTGGAAAGGGTTGCTTACAGTATGTGTGTGTGAGGGGGGAAAAAATTGATTACAGTGTGTGTGTGGGGAGAGAATTGATTACAGTGTGTGGTTGTATGTGTGTGTATGGAGAGGGTTGATTGTGTGTATGTGTGCATGTGTGTGTGTGTAAGGGTTTGATTACAGTGTGTGTTCGTGTGGGGAAAGGGTTGATTACAGTCTGTGTTGTGGGGGGAAAGGGTTAATTACTCTGTGTGTGTGTGTATGTGTGTGTGTGTGTGTGGGGGGTGGGGGGTGGTGGGGGTGGAGGGGTGATTACTGTGTGTGTGTAAAGGGTTGATTGTGTGTTTGTGGGGAAAGGGTTGATTACAATGTGTGTGTGTATGTGTGTGTGTGTCTTGAGGAGAAGGTTGATTACATTGTATGTGTGTGTGTGTGGGGGGGGGGCTGAAGGGTTGATTACAATGTGCATGTGCTGGCAAGGAAAGGGTAGATAACAATATGCGAGCGCATGTGTGGAAAGGGTTGATTACAATGTGTGTGTGTGTGTGTATATGTGTGTCTATGTTTGGGGAGAGGGTTGATTACTGTGTGTGTGTGTTTGTGTATGTGTGTGGTGAAGAAAGGGTTGATTATAGTGTGTGTATGTGTGTGTGTCTTGGGGAGAGGGTTGATTACTGTGTGTGTATGTGTATGTGTGTAGTGAGGAAAGGGTTGATTACTGTGTGTGTATGTGTATAGTGAGGAAAGGATTGATTACAGTGTGTGTGTATGGATGGGTGTGGCAGGAGAGAGGGACTTTGCTCAGTCTCCTGTCACTGTCGGATATGGAGATTGTTTGAAACCTCAGTAGTCAGTAACTGGCACACGTTATGTTCCTTGCCTGTTCAGAAGCACCCCACTTTCCTCATAAAGCCCAGCTCCGGGTTGGGAGAAGCACGTTCAGGTATGTTACTTACCCTGTGAATTAAACCCATTTTATTTGAAAGTTGTATTATTTGTAGCAAAATCCACAGTGAAATTACATTTGTGACTCTGAATATTATTTTGAGTTATTTGAAATCCTCAGTAGAAAACTGAAAGCTTATTTGCCTCGTCTCATATTAAAATCAATGATGTCAAGGTGGCCTTTAGGGAACCTTGGTGTGATGTTGCTATAGATTAGTAATGCTGAATGCAAGTGCAAAAGTCAATGGTGTCCAATGCTGCATGGCCATGGTCCATGAGCTAAAGAGGCTGAAATTAAGTAATGGACTGGTGAGTGCATAAAATAATAAATTTTTTACAAAGTACTTTAAAAACACAGAGTTTCATATTTATGTGATGTATATTTTGATCAATGATGCACGATTTTATAATTATATACAGGTCCTGGACCCCATATTCGGGAACTTTGGGGACCGGAGGTGTGCTGGATATGGGAATTTTCTGGATTTTGGGTCCTGGTTTTGGAAAGGGTGGTGGAGGGTGGGGCTGGGGGGGGGTGAGGGTGTGGGGAATAGGGTAACTTGAAGCCGGGCTGATTTTTCTGCCGAGCTGGACTCAGCCAGGACATGTGGGGTGAATCAGGCTGGCTTCCGCCGTTTATCCCATACCCAAAGAGCAGGGGACCAGCGTGCCGCGACCCAGAGCGAATGACCCATGACAAAGAGCAATGCCTGATGGGGATTGTAGTTTCCAGGGTAGGATCCAGTTTTCGGGTCCTTTGGATTTTGGGGTGCCGGTAAGGGCTCCGGGACCTGTACTGAATGTTATTTTGCTGCTTTATTGCTGTTTTGTTTTTGTTAGGCCTGGGGGGTTGCATTAAATTTCAAATGTTAAAATGGGATCATATTGGAAAATAGTTTGAGATGTAATGAATTAGAAGATGAGAATCTATCACTGTTCTGATTATTTTTCTGATAAAAATCTTCTTCGTGAAAAGCTGTAGGAAGTGGGTGTAGCAATGGCTGAGCCTCAGGGTAGGCTGCTTTCAGACCAACCCATGTGAGCTTGTTCGTGATTGTGCCAGTGATGTTCTGCTGTTAGTCTGCATAATATAACAGGCAACCAGCTGGAGTCTCAGTGGTATTTGGCATCCAAATTGAAAGATGCCAGTTTGGGAGATCGATTGGCGATGCTTCATATGTGGTCGATGCAAATTTTTGGACTCACAGCATTGCAATCTGGTTTTCACCTCCTAGCATAGCAATTTTTATTAACAAAATAACCTGTACACGTTATTTATGATGACTGCTCCTATTCCAGAAATGTTCTTTACAGAATGTATGACCTTGATAATAGTACTCCCACAACCAACTTCATTGGAAATTAAAATCAGGAGAAATGTTGGCTGAATTGATATCATCTATTTAACACCATCATCCAAAATCAGAATTGCCCCTTCTGTCTCTTGTGCCTAGCCCAGAAATAGTTTGTTGTCTGATGGCTCATTCTTCTATTATCATTAGCCAGTAACTCTTCTTTCTCCAACACATCCTTTCTCATTCCTCTCTACTGATGCTGCAATAATCAGTGGCCTTCTGAATTCCTCCTCCCTACAATTCTTTCCATTAAGATCAATAAGACTCATTGCATAGTCTCACTTTGTGATCTCCCAAACTGCAGACATCATTTTGACTTTTAGTCATGTTCATCCTTCCTCCTTTAATCTCAAGACTTTTAAAACCAAACATGTTATTATTCCCATTTGCCTCAGTTTCTCTTTTATTCCTTTCAATCTTGATGAGTCTCTGTACTATGAACCTTGCTCTTTACTTTGAGCTTTCTTCATGACTTACATATTTTACTCTTTTCCATCTTGATGGTTTCATACATAAGCCACAAGAGTGAATCTAGCCATTGCCTCATGACATTCAATGGAATTACTATCACTGAATCCCCCACTATCAACATCCTGGAGATTACCATTGACCAGAAACTGAACTGGACTAGCCATATAAATACTGTGGCTACAAGAGCAGATCAGAGGCTAGGAATCCTGTGGTGAGTAACTCACCTCCTGACTCCCCAAAGCCTGTCCACCATCTACAAGTCACAAGTCAGGAGTGTGATGGAATACTCTCCACTTGCCTGGATGAGTGCAGCTCCAACAACACTCAAGAAGCTTGACACCATAGAGGACAAAGCAGCCCGCTTGATTGGCACCCCATCCACAAACTCCCTCCATCACCAATGCACAGTAGCAGCAGTGTGCACCACCTACAAGATGCACTGCAGGAACTTACCAAGCCTCCTTAGACAGAATCTCCCAAACCCATGACCACTGCTATCTAGAAGGACAAGGGCAGCAAATACATGGGAACACCACCACTTGGAAGTTCCCCTCCAAGTCACTCACTATCCTGACCTGGAAATATATCGCTATTCATTCACTGTCGCTGGGTCAAAATCCTGGAACTCTCTCTCTGACAGCACTGCGGGTGTACCTATACCACATGAACTGCAGCGGTTCAAGAAGGCAGCCCACCACCACCTTCTCAATGGCAATTTGGGATGGGCAATAAATGCTGGCCCAGCCAGCAGCGCCCACATCCCATGAGTTAATTAAAAGAAAGTCCCTTAGCCCGTCATCTTAGTTCCTCAATTTTTAATAAAGTAGTAAGAGGAAAAAGTAATGCATTCCAACACTGGGTCACTTCATTAGTGGATATCCACCAGTAGTTGTTTGTATTGTTTCCTCATATCTTGTAACACCTTGCAGTGCTTAAAGATGGAAAGTGGAATTTGGTTCAATGCACATTTGAGATAAATATTCCATTGTGGTTGGTCTTCTAATCATGCTGGCACAAAAGCACTGACAAGTTTTTGATGTTCGCTCATAAGGCTGGTCAGCAAAGGTATTGGATCCCTCAATGTCTCCCAAGTTTCCTCCAGCCTTTACTCAGAACCTTCAATACTTACTTACTTAGACTTTGTCCCACATAGAACCAGAGGAACTATGGTAGCAAGAGACCTCCACTGGCCCCGGTCCATCACAATTTCTTTCGCTCCAGCCCAGGTGGTGTCCCACCCTTGAAGGTCCTCCTTGAATATTCCTCGCCACAACTTCTTTGACAAGTCCTATCTTCTTTTTCCATCAGGTATATCCATTCTATTACTACTCTGGCATCCAGAAGGCAAAATACATGTCCTGCCAGTTTCAGTCATTTCTCGGACATGATGTCCTGCAGGCGCTTCTGACTGGTTATCTATAGCACTTCTTGATTGGTGATGTTGTCTCTCCATGTGTTGCCCAAAACCTTATGTAGGGAATGCTGGTGAAAGAAGTCCAACTTATGTGACACCTTTGCTGTTCTCTTCCATGTCTCACTGGCACAGATTGTGGTTGGTGCTGCTATATATACGTTGAGTCGCAGCTTCATAGCCGTGTTGATGGTGTTGGATGTCCAAGCTGTGTGGAACTGCTGGAAGACCAATGCTGATTTGCCTAGCCTTGTGTAGACATCAATCTCTACACCACCCTCCCTGGAGATTTTGCTTCCTAGGTGGGGTAAGTGGTCGATGTCCTCAATGTTCTGTTGCCCAATGGTGATGGGAGGGCCTTGCTGCTGTCCAGTAGTCATTGTCTTAGTCTTTTTGAAGCTAATGCATTGACCAACCTTGGTGCCGCTACCTCCAAAACTGGTGGTCATGTCTTGGAGTGCGCACGATTCTTTGGCCAGCGAAGTGATATCATATGCAAAATCTGGATCCATCAACCGGCGGTGTTGTCACGGGATGCCAAGGTCTGCATCCACCGCCTTGCTCTTAATGAAATCAATAACCAAGAGGGAAAGGAACGGGGAGGGTATGCAGTCTTTTCCAGCCTCCTGGGATGATCTTGATAGAGTCCGTGGTCCCCATGCTGGTCTTGACGTAGCATCTGGAGTCGCGGCATGAGGCTTTGAAGATGTTGTATGCCGCAATGGGAATGTTTGCTCAAAACTTACAAGTGCAACAGATTACTGAGTGCTCATGTTTGAAGTAACCCATTCGGATGGTATTTTATTTTGTGATTTTATAACATGAAAGTGGGACTGCATCACAAGTGTGTAGCATATTAATGAGGCCAGGTATAACCAAGCAGTACATATGGATAAAAGCAAAATACTGCGATGCTGGAAATCTGAAACAAAAACAGAACATGCTGGAAAAACTCAGCAGGTCTAACAGCATCTGTCAAGAGAAAGATAGAGTTAACGTTTTGAGTCCGTATTTGTGATACCTTCCAGGTATCAGACTGCCTTCCCTTACCCTGGTAATGGGGATTGTGGCCTCTGCTGGAGACACCTCCTCTGAGGAGGAAGAGAGGACCAGAAGAAGAGTCATATGGACTCGAAACGTTAACTCTATCTTTCTCCCCAAAGATGCTGTTAGACCTGCTGAGTTTTTCCAGCATTTTCTGTTTTTGTTTTGGTACATATGAGACTACTTTAAATAAAAAGTTAAAATTCAATATCCACTGAAATGATAAATTAGATTGCACCATAAAGAGATATGAATTTTCATTTATGTAGTGCCTTTTATGATCTCAGTATGTCTCAAAATTAAGAATACTGGGAAGTTTGATCACTGTTGTAATGTAGAAAATATGATAAGCAATTTGTACACAGTAAGGTTCTAGAAACAGCAATGAAATAAATGACCAGGTCATCTGTTTTAGGTGTTGGTTGAGGGATAAAGGTTGGCCAGGTCACTGAGACAAATCCCCTGCTCTTTTTTAAAGAAGTGCCCCGAGATCTTTTATATCCACCTGAGTGATCAAGTAGGATCTCAGGTTTAATGTCTCATCCAAAGTTATTGCAGTACTGCACTCTGTCAGCACCAAACTGAAGAGACAGCCAATATTATGTGTACAAGTCTCTGGAATAACTATCTGACTCTGGTGAGAGTGCTACACTCAAGTTTGAACTTGTAGTCCTGATGTCTGATACTAACCTTTAAAATTTTACTGATGGCTCATCGTGCTGTTTCTGTGGGTCTGGATATTTTTATACCTCCTAATTAATTTTCTAGCACCCGTGTAACAATGTGCAGACATTGAAAGTTATTAGTTTGCATATTTTCTCTATTTGTACTGCAGTTACCCACCTAGAGTTAGTCATAAAGACGCATGATCTATAAGAACATTTTGGAGAGGACCCATATGAATACTGTTGTCATCGGTTGCACCGTGTCGGTGCAGACTCGACGGGCCGAAGGTCCTCTTCTGCACTGTGATTCTGTGATTATATCATCTTCATGAGGAGTGCCCTTAATCAATTACCTCTCCATTACCTTTCAAGTTCAGTTTTTTTCACTCATTTTCTACAGTGCCAGTCAAACCCTCAAGGACTGACTGCAGGAACCCTGTCTCTCTGTCATCTGTCACTAGTCATTTGCTTCAAATCTATCTTCCACTTTGTCACGATTCTGCAACATCTGCCTGCCCTTCTACCAAAGGCTGGAACTTAAAATATCCAAGAACTGTGCTCTTTTATCATAAGTGAAATAGCTGACATTGTGAAGTAATATCAAGGAGAGAAAATCCCATTTTTGCACTTTGGAAATGGAAAGATAGGCATAAATTAGGATACAGTCCTTCAGCATCATAATAAGCTGCCAGGAGAATCCCAAATATCAAGACAAGGTCAAGAAGTTTCAGGAACTGAAGAACTGCCCATGGCACTAACATGCTGTTTGTTAATATGACACACATGACAACTTGGAAAATTAGCAAAAGTTGACAACAGCTTTGAAAAAGCTGGCATCATCCCCACAAAGACGATGGCTCAAAAACAGACAAGAAGTTAGGGGCAAATGGCATTGGGACATGAGCTTGAGGAGACCTGCTTTGCAGATAGTTTTTTTTCTGCAGTACACAAAGCGTAATTAGCACCGATTGAAAAATTACTGAAGGAGGATGTAAGTGCAGAATGCACAAGACTTTTTTTTTATGGGGGATGAATTCCGCTCTGCAGGACACATTAATTTCAGTGAAAAAGAGTACTTAAAAAAGTTTAAAAAGAGGCTGCCAATTTGCTATCACCCATTTTGCATTATTGGCCACATAAATTTCACCCTTACTGAGTTTAGAAATCTATTTTGGTGCATTTCAGACATAAATTTACATATAATGCACAGCACATAAACAGGCTATTTGACGTGACTGGTTCATGCTGCTGCTTGTGCATCACATGGGTCTCTTCCCGCTCCACTTCATCCCTCACTATCAGTGCAACAATCTATCCCTTTCTCCCTCATGTATTTATTTATCTAGCTTCTCCTTAAATGCTTCTGTGCTTTTGTCTCAGCTACCCCTTGTGGTCAGCAAGTTCCACATTCTAACCACCCTTTGGGTAAACACCCTTGGTCTCCTGCACAAGTGGAAGCTTTTTCTCTATGGGCAGAATTTTTAGCCTGGAGGGCGGGTGCGCACCTGACCCGCTCGAGCATTAAATAAAGCGTGTTGACGTCGGCCAAGTGCACTCTCACGATATTTCACTAGGTGGGCACGCGATGGAGATGGAGGCGCGTCCACCATTAATTAAGTGGCCAGTTAAGGCCCTTGAGACAACAATTGTCTCTGACTTTACATAGCCTGTGCGATTTTTAGGCCATCGCACTGGCAAACCAGGCAGGCGGGCAGGCCACAATTTGCAAAACCTCATCCACGGGCGGGATAAGAGGGGTCAGTGGGCTTGTCAAAGTGATTAGTGAGGAGTGCAGGATATCAATTGCTGCTGGTTGCTTCTGTGAACAAGACTGCTTCATTTCACTTCAGAACTGCATTCAGAGAATTTCGAGGCTTCAGTTCAGGACTCAGTGTTGTTTTCCAGGCCCCTGGAGGATTCACACTGCATGGGACCTTGCAGGTATCAGACAGCCTTCCCTTACCCTAGTAATGGGGATTGTGGTCTCCGCTGGAGGCACCACCTCTGAGGAGGAAGAGAAGGTCAGAAGGAGGAGGAGGCCACGTGGACCAATGCAGCTTCCAGGGCAGTGACCAGTGGGAAGAGAGGAGCAGGCACAAGGGGCGCAGTGCCAATAGGAAGTCCAAGGTGGAACGTGCCGCAGAAGACGCCATTATCCTGCTGCCAGGGTATACAGGAGCGATGCAGCTATCTCAATATGTCCGAGGTGCAATGCTGAAGGAGGCTTCATCTCTCAAGGGAGACAGTGACCTCCATTTGTCAGAGGATCAGCCCTGAGGTCAGCTCCAACCGTGTGGGTGGACACTCCTTGCCAGTGGCTCTGAAGGTCACAGCGTCTCTCAACTTCTACGCCTCCGGCTCTTTCCATGGGTCAGTGGGGAATCTGTGTGGGGTCTCCCAATCAGCTGTCCACAGTTGTGTCAAGCTGGTGACAGAAGCTCTGTTCAGGTGTGTATTGACTTTCATTCATTTCCGTATGGATGAGGCCAGCCAGACAGAGTGAGCCAGAGGCTTTGCAGCGATTGCTGGCTTCCCCCGCATCCAGGGTGCTGTAGACTGTACACATGTGGCCATCAAGGTGCCAGCAGGTGAGCCCGGTGCCTTCATCAACAGGAAGGGCTTCCACTCCATGAACATGCAGATAGTGTGTGACCACAGGATGCTGATTCTACAAGTCTGTACAAGGTACCCAGGCAGCTCCCACGACGCTTACATCCTGAGACACTCCCGGGTGCCGGGGCTCTTCAGTGCTCCAGCCTGGCTGGATGGATGGCTGCTGGGTGACAAGGGCTATCCCCTCAAAAGGTGGCTCATGATGCCTCTCCGCCATCCAAGAACAGAAGCTGAGCAGCGGTACAATAGGAGACACGCCTGCACAAGGGATGCGGTGGAGAGAGCCATCAATCTTCTCAAAATGCACTTCTGATGCCTGGACTATTCAGAGGGCGCACTCCAGTACCCCCTGGAGCGGGTGTCACTGATAGTGGTTGCTGCTGCACTCTCCACAAGCTGGCGCTGGAAAAGGGGGACGCAGTGGAGGTAGAAGACCTTGACGCAGCTGCACAGAGAACAGATGATGAGTCCAGTAGTGAGTCTGAGGACGAGCACGATGAGGAGAGCACTGAGGGCATGGACACTGATCTGGGCAACCTCCAGGGAGATAGGGACACAGGAAGCTATGATCCAACGTTCCTTCAGCTAGCCTACCAAATAAGCCGCCACCACATGCCAGGGCTGCAGGTTCCATACTCGATCCTTGACAGGACCAGTTCCTTGGTCAACAATATACACTATGACACTATATGCCCTTGCAATAAAGGCCAGTTGCAAAAAATATCTCATTTACTTGTGAATGTCAAACATTGCTGAAATGAACTTTAACCGGTGTTTTCAATCGCACCATGAAAAATGTAAAGAAAAATGGGGGAACAAAATATCACCCGTGATAAGGCCGTGCTGTGCTAAAGGTGCTTTAAGTTTTCGTTCACGGGTGCTATGTCCAGGTGCTCCCCCCTCGTTGGCATTGGAGACAGCCGGCCCACTCTGCTGTCCTGTTGGTCTTGATGATTTGGCGGTCGTCCTCTGGCCAGTGGAGCCTGTGCTGGCCCCGCCTGGGAGGGAGCAGCCAGTGCCACGGCTGGCATCTCCCTAGTCACCACAGCCTCATCAGATGCCACGGTGACTGGCAGAGGGGTGGAAGAGCTGCTGCTTTCATCCAGAGCACCCTGACAGGATCCCGCAGAGATGACAGGCAGCTCGTGCGCCAACGTGAGGTCGCTCTGGAACGGCCTGCTCACCATTGATGGACAGGCACCTAGCTGGGATGTCAGTGCCCAATCCATCTCCCACACTGACACTGACCACCTGAGGTCATTGCCGGCGTGTGGGCTTGCAGGTCTGAGCGCATCCCCAGGAACCCCTGATTGAACAGCCTCTCCATGAGAGTCGCCACGGAGGAGTCAGTGCGCTCGGCCATGAGGGTCAACGCAGTGCTTATACTCCGCAGGGACTCCTCCACAATGGACACCATGGCACACATTCCCTCATGGATCTCCGCCAGATCCTTCCGCACACCCCACTGGACATCCAGTACCTGCCGCCTAATGGACGACTCCAGAGGCCCATCATCAGCCTTTGACTGAACATCATCCTGGTCCCCAGTGGCCCTCCGACTGCTAGCGCCCTGGGCACTCTCTACCTCCGCCTGCACCTCAAGCGAGTGTGAAGTGCCCTCACCAATGTGTACTGAGATTCTAGACAGCAATGTTATGCCCACTGAGCTGCTGGCATCTGCGTAGATGTCTGCTTGAGGGAGTGGGTGTCACGCAGGTGCGTGGTGAGCATGGTGGTCCTCAGGGGTTGACGGGCAGGTGAAGAGCCCAGGCGGCCTTCACATTTTACATGAAACCTCATCCACGGGCGGGATGAGGTTTAATGAACGTTTTTAATGTGTTTTAAAATTTTCAATAAAATTAATGGACATGTCCCAGCTCATGTGACAGTTTCACATGAGGGTACATGTCCTTAAATTTTTTTTTAACCTTTCTTCAATGTTTCGTGTGTGAACTAATCTCCCCGAGGTACCGCTGTGCCTCAGGGAGATTTCTGTGCTCTTTCGCACGCATGCACAAAAGGGCGCAGGCCGTGACGCAGGGAACCCCCTCCCGCCCGCAAAGGGAGCGCTCAGCGCTTCCGGGCACGCGTGATGCCTTAATTGGCCCACCCATGTAAAATGGTGGCGCGGTCCCGATCAGGGTCGCCGATCGGGTTCGTGCCCGCCCCCGACCCCGCCCCCTCACAAACCCCACCCCAGTGGGGGGGAAATTTCTGCCCATAAAATCAACTTCCATTGGCTCCTTAACCATCTGAATTGCTTCTTAATTGCTCATTTTAAAATTGCGATCAGACTCTCCACCTGATTCGCCCTCTCCCATTCGTAAAACTGCATCCTGGCATGATAGTGTCGAGGGCCCGACCCCAGGCTATCCCACTCAATATACAGCCCCCTCCCCCACCTCCATTTCTGCGCTGTAAAATCCCAGCCAAGAATTGTCAAATTAAGCCAGTTAATGCCAGGGATCATCCACCTTATCTCACAAAAGCAGCTGCAAAGAATATTACATTGCAACTAGTATTAAGGAACATAAGCCATTTATATATGGCAACAGATTTTTCATACTCTTATTTAAAAATGGAAAGTGACTTCATGAATATGGGTGATGCAAGGGTCAGTGCACTGTTGATTCATTTCTTGGAGCCAAATTCAAATCCAGTCCAACCGATGAGATGAAAATGTTTTCTGTTGACTGTAAGATCTTATGTAAAATGAGTTAGGCCTGCTTCAATCTAATTCCAAATCGACATTAGACCACAATACAAAACTGCCCAGAATTTGACAATATATAGGAACAAACCGGCATGGCCCCAGAAAGTTTTTGTGGAAAATCAAACATTTTTTAGAAACTACATTTTATAAGTGACTACCTTATATTTAAGATCCCTAGCTCTAGTCTCCACCACAAGTGGAAATATCTTCTATGTATCTTCCCTATCAAACCCTTTCATTATCTTAAAGACCTCCACTGGGCCACTCCTTAGCTTTCTCTTTTATAGAGAAAGGAGTCCAGTCTCTTCAATCTTTCCTGATAGGTATAACCTCTCAGATCTGGTATTATCTGATAGGTATAGCCACTTTAGGAACAAGCACTAACTAACTATCTGAAACTAGGGCCAGGATTTTTGCAGAGTCATGGAGCCTCCATGGACCTTCAGAAAATGGAGGGCGGGACCAGATCTGGAAATTTTGCCACCCATTTCTGACCCATTTTTGCCAGTAGGGGAATAGGAGTGGGTTGTGATTCACACATGATGGAAACCAGACCTCAGCAGGGCCATTTGAACCAAGTGCTGACTGCATTTTCACTGTAGCAAGGGTCTTAATCTTCAATGTGCGAGTTACAAATTTTTAGTATAGATGTAAATGCTCTTGAAGGGCAAATAAGATATGTAGAATTGTCAAACTGTCAAGTTATTTAAATCCCCAACCCTTTTAAAAATTAAAAAAAAGACAGCCTGCCTATGTCAGTGAGATAAATCTGCCAATAAATCTGTTCTAGCAGTTACAGTAGCTGTTTGTTGACATTACCTCAAGGGCTATCATTATATCAATAGTAATGCAGCTTTCCTCAACCTACCAATTATATCAATGGTGGAAGGGGTTATAGATTCACAGTTTGATTGATATCCCGAAGATGGTATTAAAGGATTAGCTGTCTTTGATGTGGGGTTATGAATACAAGTCTGTTTTTTCTTTTTATAAGGGATTACACACTTGAGGATCTTTTAAAAGTTTGAATGGGTTTTGATGAATGGGAGTATTTTCTTTATTATAGTGGAAGCTGCAATGCATATTTAAGTCTTTATTTTATTTCATCTAAACATGGCTCCTGAGGTCTGTCATTGGTGGATACTTGGTGAGTTGATAAGTAGGATTTAAGGGTAAAGGATGGTGGGTAGGGAAGGCCTGAGTAGACATTGCATTGGCATGGGGTCTGTAAGAAGCCATGGGTTGACATGAGTGGCATAGGCCTATAAGGAGCCATGAGGGTTTCTGTAGGGGCATGGTTGGCTGGGTAGGTAGCCATGAGGGACCTTGGGGGTGGGGGAGTGTCTTGAGTTGGCATGGAAGATATAAAGGACCATAGGGGTGGGTGTGCCATGAGTTGGCATCGGTGTGGTATGGGAAGTGGGTGGAGGCTGATGGGGTGTTAAGGGTGAGGGCAGAGGGCCTAATATTTAATAAAACAACTGGGATGAAATTTCAGAAAACTGAGGCAGGTCTATTAAACAACTCGCCTTGGAACTTGGCAGCCACAGCGGCCAACTCCAGTCTGTGTCAGGGGACAACAGGCCCAACTCCATCCTGCATCCACCCTCCCGTGTGAAAATCGCACCGCTCGGGCTACATTTTCCCGAGTGGGTGCACCAAGCCGGCAGATTTCCAGATTTGCATTACCCAACTCGGGAGTGAAAATCTGGACCTGGGAATTTTAGAAACCAGCACCTCATTTTACATTTTTCTGCCTCATGTTTTTACCCTACAAACAATGGGAGATAGTAATGTTTAGTTTCATTTCCAGATTCCACCCTTCTGGTTGTAATAGATGTACCTTTGCCTTCCAAATAAACCAGCTCATTGTTACCAACAATCTTCAATTTCAATGAAACGGTTAATTTTTGTTGAGAAATGTTGACAAGCTGACAAGAGTTGAAATTCTGACAGATATCATGTATGAACATATTCTGTCAGAAAATTATGGACAATGTTAGGATTGATGGTTCATCTTAATCGCTTTTATGGTTGATTGTTCGTGGAGCTCTGCCACTAAGCTACACTAGATCTATAGAATCCAAAAAAAAATCTAACCTTCCTAGCCTTCCTTCCCCCGTGGCATGTTAGTGTGTAGAACAGTAGCTACTAAGATGGATACAAGGATGTCTGATCAAGTGGCACGGGTGATGTGTTAAACATAAGAACATAAGAACTAGGAGCAGGAGTAGGCAATTCAGCCCCTCGAGCCTGCCCCGCCATTCAATACAATCATGGCTGATCTCATTTCAGCCTCAACTCCAATTTCCCGCCCTCTCCCCATAACCTTTCAACCCATTACTAATTAAAAATCTGTCTATCTCCTCCTTAAATTTATTCAGCGTCCTGGCATCCACTGCGCTCTGAGGTAGTGAATTCCACAGATTCACGACCCCCGCGAAAAGTAATTCCTCCTCATCTCTGATTTAAATCTACCACCCCTTAGCCTAAAACTATGGCCTCTTGTTCTAGAATGCCCCAGAAAGGGAAACATCCACTCCACGTCTACTTTGTCTATCCCCTTTAGCATCTTATATACCTCAATTAGATCTCCTCTCATCCTTCTAAACCCTAGCGAGTATAGGCCTAAACTGCTCAATCTCTCCACATAAGACAAGCCCTGCATCTCTGGAATCAATCTAGTGAACCTCCTCTGAACCACCTCCAGTGCAACTACATCCTTCCTCAAGTAAGGGGACCAAAACTGTGCACAGTACTCCAGGTGCAGTCTCACCAATGCCTTGTACAGTTGCAACAATACTTCCCTATTTTTATACTCTGTTCCTTTAGCAATAAGTGCCAAAATTCCGTTCGCCTTCCTTATTACCTGCTGTACCTGCTTACTAGCTTTCAGCGATTCATGCACGAGGACACCCAGGTCCCTCTGCACTGAAGCATTCTGAAGTTTCTCTCCATTTAAATAATAAGTCGCCTTTTTATTCTTCCGACCAAAATGGATAACCTCACACTTATCCACATTAAACTCCATCTGCCAAATTTTGGCCCATTCACCTAACCTGTCCACATCCATTTGTAAATTTCTTATTTCTTCATTGCAACTTACTTTCCCACCTATTCTGGTGCCATCTGCAAATTTAGCTATAGTACCTTCTACCCCTGAATCCAAGTCATTAATATGGATTGTAAATAGTTGGGGCCCAAGGACCGAACCCTGTGGCACCCCATTAGTTACAGCTTGCCATCCATAAAAATCCCAATTTATCCCGACTCTCTGCTTTCTGTTGGTTAGCAAATCCTCTGTCCAAGCTAATATATTACCCCTAACTCCGTGTGATCTTATCTTGTATATTAATCTTTTGTGTGGCATCTTATCAAAAGCCTTCTGGAAGTCCAGATATACCACATCTACAGGATCCCCATTATCCACTTTGCTTGTCACATCTTCAAAGAACTCTAGCAAATTAGTCAAACATGATTTATTCTTCATAAAACCATGCTGACTCTGATGGATTGCATTTTGACTTTCCAAATGCCCCATTACTACTTCCTTATAATGGATTCCAACAATTTCCCAACGACAGACGTTAAACTAACTGGTCTATGGTTTCCTACTTTCTGCCCCCCCCCGCCTTTTTCAATAAGGGCATTATATTAGCATTTTTCCAATCCACTGGAACCTTTCCAGAATTCAGGGAATTTTGGAATATTATAGCCAATGCATCCACTATCTCCGCTGCCACTTCCTATAAGACCCTGGGATGTAGGCCATCAGGTCCTGAGGATTTGTCACCCTTTAATCCCAATAGTTTGCTCAGTACTTTTTCTCTAGTGATGGTGATTGTTCTAAGTTCCTCCTTCTCTTTTCCTCTGCACTCTCCTCTTAAAGTATGAGTTTATATTCGTTATCTGAACCTTGAGAGCATAACCTTGAAATCTATCTTGTATATATAAAAAATAGGCTTTTTTTTAGCCTTTCTAACTGTAGACATGGACTGGGGTGGGGGGTTGTACATGTTGTACATGTTGTGCTATTGTGACATTCCTGTTTTCTATTTCTAATAACCTGTTGGAGGACAAATTGTCAGACTGTTGTAAGACCCAATCCACCCCCATGATGACGGCAGTCTGAGCTTCCACTTCATCCAAATGTTAGGAATGCTGCAATGGAAGCTGCAACATGGCCAACTGCCACTGCATAATGGATAGACCCACAAGTGTGGAAAGGATGGGTTTGCAGCTTTTTGCAAATTCCTATGCCAAATTGGTGCTGAACTCCTTCATGCTTCATGACCTTGACCACAGGCATCAAGCAGGCTTCCTATTTCGTTGTGCATGACCATCAGTGTTTCTCTGTCGGCTGCTCCAGCTGAATGTTCTACAGTGGCACACGTGTGCGACTTCACTCTCCAGTGAGCTGGCACCTGCACTATCCTTGGCCTGGCTAGGGCCCCCTTATGCCCATACCTCACCACGTGCAGATCCTGCCTCTAATCTCTCCTCTATGATACATGCAATGTTGGTAGCAATGTTGGTATAGTGCATGCGAATGTGAATTCAAATGCTGGAGCTGTGTCTTCAACATCATTCTTCTCTTGATGTTGCTCCACTGCCTGGCCAGGTTGCATTGTTTTGGGTAGTTAAAAGGAAAAAGACACAAGGGCGCAAGGGTAAGGTTATGGTACAAGGAGTTGGGGGTTGGTGGGTGTGTGGTGGTGGAAAGTAAATGGTGCATAATTACACCATCTGCAGCTTCCAAATCAGAAGAGTGTGTGTGATAATAGGGAAGTGAGATGTGAGAAGGAGGATTAGGTAAGAGGATATTGTTAGCTGTGGCTTCAGTCCTGCTGCTGGTCATGACCTCAACAATTCCATCCAAACAATGGCCAGCATTGGAGGGGGCGGATTAGGACAGGCGTCACTATTGCTACCCTCCAGTTAGTTCCTGCTGCCTCTGGTTGTGCGCAACCTTATCCTGCAAGGGTAGGGTGTCAGTGAGAATGGTGCAATCTGTTTCGGTGATGTGGCTGTGTGTGCAACCCATGAGATATGGCTGTGAGATTTGCAGCAGTGATGCATGTGAGGGTGAGGTGAAGTATTTGAAGTATGAGGCCTAATTGACAAAGATTATGCTAGGTCAGTAATGAGGCTGTACAATTTAGCTCCCAGCCCCCCTATTTTTACCTCTGGTACTGAGGACTATTTTGTAAACTTGGTAAAATATACATGGACAAAATGTTCATTGCAAGTTTAGTGTGAAGGTCTCTGTATGTGAATTAATCAGTTCTCATAATTGAATTGAACCTATAAGAAACAGATACATGTCCATGTTCTTGTACCATGTTGGGTAGGTGCAGGAAGGGAAATCAATGGATCACTGGTAGACCAGCAGCAACCAACTTACAGAAAGCTCTTTCAATATTAAAAAGGAAAATATTGGGAAGATGCTCAACTTCAGTGGTAGCACAAAACAAATTGACAGACTGTTTTAACTCCAACTGATTTCCTTCTCTATTGACTGAGTTTAAAGCAAGCTGCTAATTTATTATTGCCTTTTTTGCATTATTGCTGAACATAATTTGAACTCCATGAATTCAGTCATTGGACAAAAGAAAGAGATGATAATTGAACTTAACATAAGGTTAAATATCTTGGCAATGACTTGCCATAGTATTTGTTAAGTCTACATATTTTTTGAAAGTTAATGAGCTGGATTTTCAGCTTGGCATGTGGGTGCACGCCTGACATGCATGAGTGTGAAATAGCGCATGATGACGCCGTGTGAGCGTCCCAATGTCATCGCACACTCGCACAATATTTCGGTCGGCAGGCACACACAGGAGTCAGCAATGCGCCCGCTGACAATTAAGAGGGCTGTTAGGCCCATAAATAAATTAATTAAACTGAATCCTCCTCGCCCATCCAAACTTACGGGTGGGTGAAGAGGCTAAGCAGCCTTTGGATTTTTGAAGAAACCTCATCCACAGGCAGGATGAGGTTTCCGATGTTAATTAAAAATAAAATTAAAATTTTTAAATCTCATTTTTAACATGTCCCTGCTCATGTGATAGAGCCACATGAGGGGACACCTTTATCTTAATTTTAAAACCTTTGTTTTGAATGTTAGAAATCTTCAGCTCCCTGAGGCAGCTCTCTGCCTTCAGGGAGCTTTCATTGTGTGCTTCCCCTCGCCTGCACTGACTTCCACGCTCCCCCCACCAATCCAAGCAACGCTGGGCGTTTCAGCGCGCAATTCACACTGGCTGGCCATTAATTGGCCAGCCAGCATGAAGTGGCGGTCAAGGCTGCCCCAGGGCCTGCACGCGCGCCCGACCAGGCGAAAATCCTCCCCAGTGTCTGTTTCAGGTTTCTATGCGGCACTACAGAGTCGACCTTAACTTTTTTGAGGACTATATTGACATTCCTACCTCTTTGTGCTTTAGTTGTAGACAAATATATGTTCTGTGCTTCATTTTCATTATATTCCATAATGCTTTATTTTTATTCATTCGTGGGATGTGCGCCTCGCTGGTAAGGCCAACGTTTATTTCCTATCTCTAACTGCCTTGAGAAGATGGCGGTGATCCACCTTCTTGAACCACTGCAGTCCATGTGGCTTAGGTACACCATGTGGAGGGAGTTCCTGGATTTTGACCCAGCAGCAGTGAAGGCACGGTGATATCGTTCCAAGTCAGAGTGGTGTGGGGCTAGGAGGGGAACCTGTAGGTCTTCCTGTGCATCTGCTGCCCTTGTCCTTCTAGCTGGTAGAGGTCAAGGGATTGAAAGGAGCTGTCACAGAAGCCTTGGCGAATTGCTGCAATGAATCTTGTATGTGATACACAGTGTTGCCACTGTCCTGCTGGTCGAGGGAGTGAATATTTAGGGTGGTGGATCCAGTGAGACATGGAGGCGTAATATTATGTAGAAGATATGCACAGAAATAAATATGATGCATTCACATTTGAAACAAAAAAAACTAGTTAGTGGCTAAATAAGGTGTTAAGAAAATTACCCATAGGAGAAGTTTTTAAAATAAACTCAAATTAAGCATACAGAAAAGGCAAAGAGAAGGAATGTCTCACTGGTCTTTTCACCTTCACGGCATAGCATCAGATGGACTACAGAATGAACTAACTAAGCTAGTCTACTGGTAAATGGATTTAATGTGGTTTGGGCTGGCTTAGACATGCCTTCTGCTGCCGTTGAGTCTTCCCTATTTTACACTTCTCAGTGAATCTCATGGTTGCTTGGAGGAAGTGATATGTCATTTCCTCCTCCTTTGGGTACCATGTTCTAAGAGGGCATTGGTAACCATGCACTTCCATTGGGTTGGTCCATAATTATGCTTGGCAAAGTACTGCAGTGGTTTGCTGTTGCCTTCTGCAGTATGGATGACCAGGAGACTCTCCTGCTCTTACCACCTGCCATCAGACACATCGGAAAGATTTACAGGTTGATAATCAGTCTGCGTGGCCGCATTACGAACATACCTTCCATGCTCATGAAGTTCTGCAGTGGGACTTGAACCTGGAGCTTCTGGCCCAGAGGTTGGGACGCTGTACCAAAGACCTCCCAGTATATCATTTAGCAATGTTTATTGTAACAGGCTAGGTTAGGTCACAGTGCCACCAATGCAGCCGAGAAAAATAACTGGTACTTTTTACCCATATTACACTAATTTTTTTAGAAGTTGTAACACCACCTTTGGAGGATGTAAGAATAGGGAGCATTACTCTAACAGTATCAACTATTCATTCCAATGAAATAGAATATTACATAATTATCAATTCAAACATCACAGCTTGAAGCTCTCCACAGTTAGGTTTAGCACTATCAGTTGCAGATTAAGTTCTTTACTCTGCTACAACATTAATCCCAGCCTCAGAGGAACAGCACCTACAGAATCAGTAACCAATTTTTCTCTTACCGCACTTGCCATCCTTTGTGAGATTATCATTTTTGTGTCAAATTATAGCCAGATTGTGCTGTGGACCAACGCCTGGTTAAAAAGTAGGCTAAGGCTACCAAACCTACTTTAAACATGAGACTTCAATTCCACTAATGTGGGCTGGATTAAAGATATATGGTTAGAGGCAAAGGATAGAGTGTTAAGCCACGAACCTACCCTGAAGCTTGTGTTGGAGGCTCTTGTAATTATTTTTCCTTCATGGGCAGAGGGAGGACAAAATGTTTGGAGGAAAGCAGGGAAAATATCGGAAGAGAAAGGGCAGGGGCAAAATAAAAAATAATTTAATTGATCAGTGTTTCCCAAGGAAACGGAGTGAATTTTATGGAGCTATGTTTTGGATATTTGTGATGGGGGTGGGTATCTGGGTTTGCATGCAGGAAATAAACAAAAGGAAAGTGACTGGTCTCCTTTCCAGGCAGACTCTCCAACTCACCCGATCTTCTGATATTCTCTCTGCCCAGGTGATCCACTGTGCCCAGGAACCTTCCCTTAGTTGTTTGACTGCAGTAGATATGATTTGGGGTAAGTGGGTTATCCTATCGGTGCTGTTATTGCTTGGTTCCCGTTTATAACAGAGGCGCATTTCTGGGTATGAATGTTAATAGGCACAAAATGCATTAATTAGCCATTGTAATCACTCATTACTTTTTTAAGGTGTGTAGCTATAAACTGGATACTTGTCCTGAAGCTGATTTACAGGACTAATGATTTTTTTTTGTTTCCATGGGTACCAGTTTTTTTTAACAAGGCTGCACTGTATTTAGAAAACCAGCTTTTATGATCATTTCAGGGTTTTTTTGTTTTGGACTTGACCTGTAGTTATACAGTACATGGGAGGAAAAAAAAATCAAATTGTTATCAGTCTTTGGGTAACAAGTGCATTGCTTTAAGCTATATAAGCTTCTCTTTTGTTGAAACCTTGTGAATGAACAGCACGGCTAGTTGTAGGTGAAGCAGTTCTTTAAAGATCCAGCGACCAATGGCTATATACCAGACAATCATCTGCCTCTGAAGCGTCATGACCAAAACTGGTTGTGAGCAAGAGGATGGTTATCACATAGCTACAGTAGACTTAACAGCCCTGTGTGTGGGTGGAGTGAGCTCTCATTCTTGAGAGCAGCAGGGGGGGGGAAGGAAAAAAATCATGTCTTCCAGGAAGGCAGATACATAGCAGCGTTGAACTGTGAGTTTGTGAAAAAAACCTTGGCTTCTGAGATTTAGCTGAGGTAAGTAATGATATTCATTTTTGCAAAGTGCTTGTTAGTTTTCTTGTAGATTGGTTTTGTAATATTGCATGTTAATAATGCTTCAGCACTAGCATTCAAAAACCAAAATAATATATGAATAGTAGTTCATAAGTTGTGTGCAGAATATGGTAATTCCTTCTCCAGATTTGATGTCATGTTAGTTTTTAATGCTGTTCTGTCAGTGTATTGTAAGCACAATCTGCGTAACGAAAACTGTTGAGAGAAAAAAAAAAATGTTTTTTCCTTCATTTGCTGTATTTCATTGTCTTTTATTCCGGAATCTTATCCTCCTAGAGTGCCCAGTACTGTTCCATACTGAAAGCTGAAACACAATAATAAGGTCAGCTCCGCTTGCCAAGCCACTGTCGCTGTCGCAGTTGCAAAACAGGCAGGGTCTCAACTGTTCAAGATAAATGTGCTCAGCCAATATTTATCGAAAATTGTGAGAATAGAACAGTATATAAAAGTTGTTTATGGCACCACTCCCTTTATGAATTTCAGTGCCTCAGTCAGTGCTTGTTTGGACTTTGTTATTCAAGATTTTTAGCTCTGAAGATCTCT
Source organism: Cetorhinus maximus (assembly GCF_964194155.1). Lineage (NCBI taxonomy): Eukaryota > Metazoa > Chordata > Chondrichthyes > Lamniformes > Cetorhinidae > Cetorhinus > Cetorhinus maximus. Next base: position 42,969,663 of record NC_135882.1, on the reverse strand, counting down.
GATGAACAGAAAAATCTTTCATTTTATGCAACACTTCAGACTTGCTGATCTTAGAAATTAATTTGTTTGAAATTTCCGTCAGAAAGAGAAAAGGTAATGTGACATAAATGGATGCTGTGAAGTTAATAAGTAATGGTATATCATTTCACTTAAATCGAATAATTTATTTTACTAACTGAATGGTCAAACATTATAACAGTATTGTGTAGGAACTACAGAACTTGCGATAGCAGAATTTATTCTTTGCTCTGCATTGCATTTGAATTATCATGTGTGTTAAGAGTTTTGTTACCTAGACAACCATGACATCTTCATTTTCGGAGCAAGCTGTACTTGAACATCCACCATAGTAAAATTTTTAGTGTTGTTTAAATAATGTAGGACCATGTTGTGCAGAGGTTGCAAGTATGAATGAAAGAGGCAGATGATAAATGTATTTGAGTCATGGGAAAGGTGCAAATGAGGTTTAAATGAAGCAACTCTTGTGATAGCTATCAATCATCAGCATAACTTTGACACTGCAGAGTTGTTATCAAGTCTGCAATAACAAGGTGTTAAGCTTGCAACTTCTTGAAGTTTGATTCAAGGTGCCAAAGGACTATTGTTATGGAACATTAAATATCTTGCGGCGTATTGTGCAGGTAGTATGTTGTTATATGTACTAGCTCACTATTCCTTTTCAAAAATATTCCACAAAGAAATACATTCTACCAGCATGAAGGGGTGGCAATTGAGGAAAAATCCAAGTCTTACTGAAAAATATCATTTTGTTCTACGTTTCTCTGAGAAAAACTAAAAAAACTATCTGTACAAACAATAATTTGCTGCATTACCTTCCTTTTTCCCCAATCTTCAAATATACACGCGGTGCTGGTATTTAACATGTTAAACTAGGTGGAATCAGTATTGAATTTCTAGTAGTTGATTTAAGTTTTTAGGGCTTAAATTTAAGTTTTTAATGATCTGTGGCTGAAACATTTTTTTTAAACCCACAGTGGTTTAGTTTAATTATGTGAGATGTTTGTTTTATTTTAATATTCCGTCACAGTCAGCCATATTATTTTTGTGATGTCAATGACCAACTCCCTAAGAATGATCTTGGTAAAAAATTTAAGTCCGCAATAATGAAGAATGTGGCTACACATTATTGTATTGTAGTCCCCTGCTTCACCCTGCAGTAATGAGAAATGTTTTTAGACTTATTAGATTTATTCATGCATCAAGAATATGCGACAATCATTACCAGTTCATATTTGTGGTACGTCCTCTTTTTTAATTTCACTGACTATACTTTTGAAGAGAGTTGCAGGTCAGTATATTTAAATGTTCTAAAATATATTATGAGTTTGAACCTTGTCCACTTGGCAGCAATTTCACTAGTGTCCTGAGGCTTTACACACACCTTTAGTAATAGAAACACCCCTTTTCAGCAAATTAATTAAAAATTGGTAATCCCTTAACCTAGGATAAGCACTGCACTGCACCTGAAATCCTCAGTAACAAATATTAGTTTGGTAATTGTGTACTAATATCACCTGAGTAGAATTAGTACCTTTTTCTCAGGCTCAAACAGTTCAACAGGGACTTACATCATAATGCAAATAGGTCATGAGAACACCATATATAATTGGCAACTAACCAGAATACATGTTACCGAGAGTTTTTATTTTGTTTGGGAAAAGCTGATTAATAAAGAAAGTCTTTTATTACTAGTTGTGGATTTTTAATATCCTGCAAAATATCAAAATTGTGTCTGTTAGTTTATGCGATGCAATATCACAAGCAGCTGCGAGTCATAGAATTTAACAAAGTCCACTAAGGATTGATGGCTGTATTTCTGTTAGGAATCATAATGAGTCTAGGTGGTAACGAAGGAAAACAAAAGTAGTTTTGCTCTTTTGAGGGCTGTCATAATGTTCGCTAAGCAAGCTCAACTGCAAATTCCTTAAGGTGAATGAAGATTCCAACTCATTGATGTCTCCATCAAGAGAATGATTTTGTAAGTTTTTGGGAAAAAACATCAACATTGGGTTATCATTCATTGTGAAGCAAAATTCAGAGCTGATTGCTGTTGTAAATAGTGATAAAAATCAAAGGTAAAAAAAATGAACTGCTTATAAAAATTGAGGTTTAACTCGACAAGGTACTGTAAAATCTAATGTAAGAGTTCCACCTTAAGGCAGGTTTTATATCTTTCATGCAATTATGACTAGTGCACTGGCAACTTTGTAGTTATTGTTGCCAAAGTAAGTCGATAAACTACATTTTATGGTATCTATTGTGCATTAATTGTGTATTAATGTATAGGTTTTCAAAACATAATCCCCAAACCCAGTGGTTTCTATAATTCAGGGGTCCCTATACTCACCTAGGTAAGTAGATACTTTGTCCATTTGGGGATTGACATATGGGCAGCGTAGCATACTGGAAATTCTGTGTTCTATATATTTTTTGCACTTGTTAGCTTACATTATTTCTGAGTTACACTAACAAAATTATCTTTCTGCTACAGAAGTGTTATTTTCTTCTAGATAGCTGACTCTGCTTTTTTGAAGTTAAGACAGGAGAATATTTACAGGGTGTCCATGGGAATGTAGCAATATTTACAGAGGCCCAACCCACCTCTTCCGCAAACCCAGAAAGGTTTGAAAACTACTGACTCAGAAGCATTTGCATTGCAATGGTGAAATGCTGACATTCTTTGTAATTTGTTGGCGATGCTGCAATTTTTGATGCTGCTCACAAATACTGCTAATCCTCCTTTTTATTGTGTTTAGTCTTTTCAATCAATTTGCCTTTCATCAATTGCTATTCTGTCATCAAATATGCAATTTTGAATATATTTTGAATTGTCAGCTGTGACTCAGTTTGTTGCACTCTCACCTCTGAGACAGAAGGTTGTCCCACTCAGAATTTGACCACAACAATCAAGATACTGCTGGACTATTGGAGGTGTCACCTTTTGGATGAGATGTTAAACTGTGTTCTGTCTGCACTCTCAGGTGGACATAAAAGATCCCGAAGCACTGTTTTAAAGAAGAGCATGGGCGTTATCCCTGGTGATCTGGTCAATGCCCACACATTAATATAGAACATTGGGGGACAGTTATGAAACGTTAGTTCTCATTGGTGTCCTTAAGATTTAATTTGAGCCAACACACTTTTTTTTTCAATAACCCTTCCTCTCCCAATACACTTTCAAGTTCTTGAGGCTGAATGCTCCTATATTAGTGGTGCCTTTTATGATCAACTTTTTTCACATCTGTTCTTGTCAGGTATTCAGGCTATCTAGATAAGCGTCCAATCTTTGAACGGGACATAAGTGTACCAAGTTCATAACTGAGTTGGGCTGGTCATGTATTCAAAATGCCTGAAACTGAATTACCAGCGCAATTCTTCAATTGGAGAGCTTGAGTCTGTGCTATGGTCTCATGGTGGTCAAAGGAATCACTACAAAGACAACCTGAATCTGTGAAAAAAAAATGATCTTCAGCTTTTACTTAAAAAAAAGCAGCCATCAACTCTGGGACTGTTTTGATTGACAGGCCATCTGGTGTAGCTTAGGAAGAACATGACATCTGTTTTTTTCAGTTTTGCTAGGCTTCTTTATTTGCAGCCACAATGTTTTTTTTTCCCTCAGCTGAGCCCATTATGGATGTTTGGCTGAGTTTCAAAAGAAGATGACCTATTTATCTTAGCAGGGAGGTTTGTTCACAGCTTGATTGACAATTTTAAGAAGTTATTAAAATAATTTATTGTCTTTGATGTGCTTACTGAATAGATGTTTGCTTATTTCTATAACTAAATGACCACTTGAGGGGATTTATGACTTTTTTTCTTTGGATCTGGAGTTTTTTTTCCTCAGTATGAATGGTTGTGTTTGTGAATTACAGCTCTAAATGATAGTTAGAAGTTTAGGTTTATTTTCATGCCCATTTCAAATCCTTCCCATTGCTATTACATAGCTCCTGATGTCTGCCCATAGTGGATACTGGGCGACTGACTACGGAGGATAGATGGGGGCGGAGAGAGTGCATGGGGGGTAGGCAAGGACATGAGGGGTATGAGGAGACATGGAGGAGGCATGTGATTTAGGGAGGGGGAATGAGGGTATGAGTGGGCATGGAGGAGATATAAGGGTGCATGGGGATATGAGGGGTATGAGGGGGCATGTGGATATGAGGGGCTTGGAGGTGGGCATGGGGTGGGTGAAGGTTGAGGGTTTGAGAACCTGACATTCATCATTACAACTGGGACAATTTCCCGGTAAATGGAGGTGGGTGTTCTGCCTGGCCATCCGCCCACCTCCATTGTTGTCTCAGGCTTGCTGCCAGAGGCTTAGGGCCTAACTCCATTATGTCCTTGCTTCTGCAGAACAAAATATGGCAGGATGGGGCCTTTTAAAAGGAGCCGAGTCTGCTGAGTCAAGAAGTTTCACGACTTGACCTTCCCATCTCCTCCACAAAAATCTGTCCCCATGTTGTGATTAAGATAAAATTCTTTCCCAGGCACAAATCGGTGTCCTTACAATGAAAACATGAATTATAAGCTCTAACCCCACTTAAGAAAAAAACATTTTACTTTGTGCATAGATTTTTTTTGTGTGATTCAGAATAATAACTAACATTATTTTCAATATGAAATAGCAAAGTATTTGTATGTAACATTGTGCATCATGGAGCATAAACAGAGATTTAAAAATATGGGTACCATTCACTGCCTTGCATCTGAAGAGATAGCTTTGAGGAGGTGGCCAACAGAATTTTAAAGGTGCAATTTTTGTTACAATGCACAGACACCAAGAATGAGTTTGGCCAACTTGCAAATTTAGAAGTTAGGAACACAACCTTAAACAATTTTAGAGGCTCCAAGAACTATTGACACATGTCCATCTTGCCCACTGACAGGAAGATTTTGCCAGATTTTTTCTCAATCACCTTACCACCAATATCTTCATTGATCTGACAAAAATATTTGACACAACCAATGGGCCTGATTTGTAGTAAATGTGATCCAGGTTTAACTACCCATAAACATATGTCTAGATTGTTTATTAATAACATCATGCTATCCAAGTGTATTGTACAGTTGGTTTTCTTTGCAATCCCTTGAATATTTCCAATGGTGTTAAACAGAACCAAGTTTTTGTACCAGGTCTCTTTGAAATATTTTCACAGCAATGATTGTTGAGGTCAGAAATAACCTGATTGCAGGTGAGCATGTTGGAATTTGGAAGCCAGTTAGAAGCTGGAGAGCTCTCCACTGGCTGGAGTCGTACCTAGCACAAACAAAGATCATTGTGGTTGGTTGAGGCCAATTATCGCAGCCCCAGGACCTAGCTTCAAGACTTTGTCAGGGTAGTGTCCTATACCCAACCACATTCACTGCTTCATCAATGACCTTTCTTACATCTAAGATCAGACGTGGGAATGTTCGCTGATGATCGCACAATGTTCAGTTCCAATCACAGCTCCTCAGATAATGAAGCAATCCTCACCCACATGTAACAAGACCCGGACAACATGCAGGCCTGGACTGATAAATGGCAAGTGATTCAGTGCCAGGTAATGACCACCTTAAATAAAAGTGAGCCTAGCCTCCCTCTAACATCCAGTGGCATTACCATCACCGAATCCAGCATCATCAACATGCTAGGGGTCACCATTGACCAGAAACTGAACTGGACTATCCACATAAATATTGTGGCTACAAGCGCAGGTCAGAGGCTAGGAATTCTGCACTGAATATCTCACCTCCTGACTCCCCAAAGCCTGTCCATCGTCTAGAAGGCACAAGTCGGATTGGATGGAATATTCTCCCCTTGCCTGGATGAGTGCAGCTCAAACAAAACTCAAGAAGCTCGACACCATCGAGGACAAAGCAGCCCTCTTGATTTGCACTGCTCACACCACCTTAAACATTCATTCCCTTCACTGCCAACAGACCGTGGCTGAAGTATGTACCATCTACAAGATGCACTGCAGCAACTTGCTAAGGCTTCTTTGACAACACTCCCAAGACCTGTGACCATTACCATTTAGAAGGACAGGGGCAGGAGGACACCGCCTCCATGCCCTCCACTCTGATATAATTCTATGTCAGGACTGTGTGTCTCATTGTTCCTTCATCATTTCTGGATCAAAATCCTGGAACTCCCTATCTAACAGAACTGCTAGAGTATTTTTACCACTCAGGCTGCAGTGGTTCGAGGAACTGACTCACCACCGCCTTCTCAAAGACAATTAAGGATAAGCAATGCAAGCTCCAGTGACACCCACATCCCATGAATGAATAAAAAGGAGAGATTGTACATCTGGCAAGCTCTTCAATTTAAGCACACTGTGTTCATTCACCAAGTGTTGTGGAAACTCACTAACTGACTCCTGTTTCTATTGATGATATATTTGAAACACACACCCAGAAGGATTGAAAATTGATTGTAGATAGGATTGTAACAGTGTTAAAGAATTATATGCATGCCATCAGTCTAAGCAAAACAGAGATGATGTACCAGTAAAATGATATATCAAATCATCTGTCAACGTTAACAATGCTGAACTGAATTTCACCTAAGCAGGAATCTTTCTTAAGTATCGCTGAAAAAAAGAGACATTTTTTGTCAAAGCTTTTTGTCTTGCACTCATCAGGACAATTGACAAGAAAATACCAAAGTCAGGGGAAACAACATATTTATACTGTATGAGAAGAGAGTGCTGATTGGTTGGCAAGTGAAATCTGATTGATAGAGGCGTTGCCATGGAGGATGCACCAGTGGATGGTGATTGACAGTTAACTGTCTAGCATTTCAAATTTAAACCAGACAGCTTGACTCTGCCCAAGACATTGCCCTGGGGAATGAAACCAGCGAAAGGCCGTCACTTACTTTGTTTAGCTGAAACAGGCACAATGTGTGTACATGTTCTTTCTCTTTGCAAAGAACAGGGTCCTGTGTATTAATATATGTGGTAAATGTGCCACACTGCGAGCCTGACTGACAATCTTAAATTGGTTCTCAGTGTAATTCTGAGGATTATTTAGCAAATGTTGTCCAATCACGAAATCACATATGATGTTGGATACTGTGTTTTGAGTTTTGCAAGCACAGGCTGGTTGGATATGGTATGTGCCTTGCCCACTGTGAACAGCAGAAGGGATATGCAGTTTGATATGATCTGCCAGTCTTTGGGACATATGGCCTACATACCTAACATCACACTGGTGCTGAAATTCATATACCACATTACTCATTTGTGTGATAGGCAGAACATCCTTTTGGCTTGACGGCAGCAAACTCTTAGTGGCGAGTACCACTCACTTTGCTACTGCATAGTAGCAGCGTGAAACTTTCTGCCGAGCCCCCCTCTCATTCAACACGAAATGCTTTTCCCTACCAAGAAGGACAGGTGTGCTTTAGGCAAACTGGGGGAGTGAGTTATAGGTTACACCCTAGCTCCAAATTTTTCATTTTTCTGCTATCTTGCTTCTTTGCAATTCCAATACCTTGGCTGAAATAGGCAGTCAATAGCATAATGCATTCTGTCTGGGCCAAGTCAGTTTCCTCATGCAATATCAAATAAGAGGATTAAGATAACAATTACAAGGTGCCGAAATGTGGAAAATTAAACAGTAACATAACTATGGGATCACAGCTGTGCCAGACAGAATATGTTGAGAACAGCAAAACTTTAATCCATTTTCTGTGCTCATCCATGATAAGCTTTAACAGAATGGGCAGAGGATGCATTTTAAGTGTATCTGTGGAAACAAAGCCAAAATACTGCAGATGCTGGAAATAAAAACAAAACTAAATGCTGAAAATACTCAGCAGACCAGGCAGCATCAATGGAGAGAATTTTCCTGGCCCCAGAACGATGGGCTAGCAAGCTGTGTGGGGCATCGGGAAAATAGCAGGGAGCCCCGTCAGGATGGCTCCCTGATGCATTCCAGCTGCCAGGGAAGTTTCCCAGGGCCGGGCCAGGATGCAGATCTGCTGCCTGCTGATTGGAGGTAGGCAACCAATTTAAATAATTAAGACCCCAATTAGGGGTGATTTAGAGGGCCATTAACATTTTGCCAACAGTGGAGCAGCTCTCTGCCACCCAGAGAGACCAGCACTTCAATGGAGACTACCTCCCTGCAACAAGCTGGGAGGCCACTGGACCCAGAGGCTTCACCCCAAAGAGGGGACCATCAGCAGCAAACACCACACCCACGGCCCAGAGGCTACAGCTGGAAGGGTTTCCCCTCCTTTCTGAGGGGCCTGCCTTTTTGGCCCTGGTGAATTTATAGCTTAAATGTATGCCTCCATTTTGAGGTGCCCTTTTCGTTTTCCTACCTTTCTCAGCAGCGCCCTCCTATCCTAGTAAGATGCTGAAGCTCTGAGGCTACAGGCGCTGTATCAGGAGCACATCCACCATCCTTAATAGGATGGTGAGTACAGAGATGACCAATTAGGAGGCCATCTCCAGGAAAATAGCTACCCCAGCAAGCTCAGGACCCCCATTTGGTCCCAATGTCGGGGTCCCGAAGGCATGGGAAAATCCTGCCCAATGTTTCAGGTTGATGACCTATCGTCAGAAAGTTTTGATGAAAGGTGATCAACCTGAAACATGGGGCTGGATTTTACATGACCCCACTGGGCATTTATTTGGCGGGGTGGGGGGTAGGGGGGAGGGGGCGGGAGGTCACATAAAATAGGGCAGATGCCAACCCGACCACCTTACTGCCCATCTCTGAGTTCACCCCCAAAATATGGGCAGGAGGGGTGGTGCCCACCTGCTATTTTTAAGGGATAATCAAGGATCAATTGAGCTTATTAACAAGTCAATTGACCCAATAATGCACTGCCCACGACATAACACGGTTGGCCTGGGCAGCCGGGCAGGAGTGGGTGGGCCGTAGTTTTAAAATAAAGGGTATAAAGGGTAAGAGAGAGGCAAAAGTGGACATTGGGCCGCTGGAAAATGACGCTGGAGAAGTAGTAGTGGGGAACAAAGAAATGGCGGAGGAACTGAATAGGTACTTTGCGTCAGTCTTCACAGTGGAAGACACGAGTGACATCCCCAAAGTTCAAGAGAGTCGGGGGGCAGAGGTGAGTATGGTGACCATTACCAAGGAGAAGGTGCTAGGAAAACTGAAAGGTCTGAAGGTGGATAAATCACCTGGACCAGATGGATTACACCCCAGAGTTCTGAAGGAGATAGCTGAAGAGATAGTGGAGGCATTAGGGGTGATCTTTCAGGAATCACTGGAGTCAGGGAGGGTCCCAGAGGACTGGAAAATTGCTAATGTAACCCCCCTGTTTAAGAAGGGAGTGAGGCAAAAGACGGGAAATTACAGGCCGATTAGCCTGACTTAGGTCGTTGGTAAGATTTTAGAGTCCATTATTAAGGATGAGATTTCAGAATACTTGGGGAGGTCAAGGGGAGGTCATGCCTGACAAATCTGTTAGAATTCTTTGAGGAGGTAACGAGTAGGTTAGACAAAGGAGAGCCAATGGATGTTATCTACTTGGACTTCCAGAAGGCCTTTGACAAGGTGCTGCACAGAAGGCTGCTTAGTAAGATAAGAGCCCATGGTGTTAGAGGCAAGGTACTAGCATGGATAGAAGATTGGCTGTCTGGCAGGAGACAGAGAGTGGGGATAAGGGGGTCCTTCTCAGGATGGCAGCCAGTGACTAGTGGAGTTCCGCAGGGGTCAGTGTTGGGACCACAACTTTTCACTTTATACATTAATGATCTAGATGAAGGAACTGAGGGCATCCTGGCTAAGTTTGCAGATGATACAAAGATAGGTGGAGGGACAGGTAGTATTGAGGAGGCGGGGAGGCTGCAGAAGGATTTGGACAGGTTAGGAGAATGGGCAAAGAAGTGGCGGATGGAATACAACGTGGGGAAGTGTGAGGTCATGCACTTTGGTAGGAAGAATAGAGGCATAAACTATTTTCTAAATGGGGAGAGAATTCAGAAATCTGGAGTGCAAAGGGACTTGGGAGTCCTAGTCCAGGATTCTCTTAAGGTTAACTTGCAGGTTGGGTCGGTAGTTAGGAAGGCAAATGCAATGTTGGCATTTATTTCGAGAGGACTAGAATATAAAAGCAGGGATGTGCTGCTGAGGCTTTATAAGGCTCTGGTCAGACCACATTTAGAATATTGTGAGCAATTTTGGGCCCTGTATCTCAGGAAGGATGTGCTGGCCCTGGAGAGGGTCCAGAGGAGGTTCACGAGAATGATCCCAGGAATGAAAGGCTTAACATATGAGAAACGTTTGAGGACTCTGGGTCTATCCTCGATGGAGTTTAGAAGGTTGAGGGGGGATCTGATTGAAACTTACAGAATACTGAAAGGCCTGGATAGAGTGGATGTGGGGAAGATGTTTCCATTAGTAGGAGAGACTAGGACCTGAGGGCACAGCCTCAGAGTAAAGGGAAGACCTTTTAGAACAGAGATGAGGAGAAACTTCTTTAGCCAGAGAGTGGTGAATCTATGGAATTCATTGCCACAGAAGGCTGTGGAGGCCAGGTCATTGAGTGTATTTAAGACCTAGATAGATAGGTTCGTGATTGGTAAGGGGATCAAAGATTACGGGGAGAAGGTGGGAGAATGGGGTTGAGAAACTTATCAGCCATGATTGAATGGCGGAGCAGACACGATGGGCCGAATGGCCTAATTTCTGCTCCTATGTCTTATGGTCTTATGGTCTTATGGCAGGAAGGAAGGGTACTATCTTTGGGGGGTGCCCTTTGCACATTGGGCATGCAGCTCCCCTAAGATAGCAACTCCTACCTGCCTGCTGTTATGATACACACCACCCTCGCCCTTCCTCCCTAAATTTCCCAAACACTCCTCGCCCAAGATGCTGGACTTACCTGGCTCCGGGATCCATGGGCCGCTTTCTTGCAGTCTTGGCAGCACCAACTAATGTCCTCTTGGCACTGCCGGGACTGCTGGAGCTGCCGGCCAATCCAATCCCCAGTGAGGGGCACAGGCCCCACTGGCAGTCTGTTTAGCCTGCCCACAGCACATTATGGCTGAAGGACGGGCTGGCGTAGAGCGAGTCAGCTCCACACTGACTTTACTTCCCGTGTGATGGGCGGTGGGGGGGGCCTGTAATACGCATCCTGTAAACTCTGTTTTTCTCTCCACAGATGCTGCCTGACCTGCTGAGTACCTTTAGCATTTTCTGTTTTTATTATCTAAATTGGTGTTGCAATGCTACAAGCGACAAAGAGTTAATTGCAGCAGGTAGAGTAGATTGGGCATATGACACAGAGGGGGCAACTTAGAATATCATCAGGAAGGAATGCCACTGCAGAAGAAATGGCAGCAGCCATCAAATGACCAAGACAAGTAGTTTTTAACACATTGTGAAAGCCTGATGCTTCAGGGATTGGGCTTCACAGCCAAAAGTGGACCCGCAGAAGATAAATATTTTGGTATTTTGAAGGATATCTTTAGATGGAAGAAAATCTGCCAGTATACCAGTGGTGAGGGTCACAATTCTTACTGGGGAAGGCTATGGGGCTCTCTATTTACATTTTTATTTGGTGTTTCGTCAGAATACACACAAAGATTTTCTTGTAATTTTGCCCCGTGAACATCTAACATCCATGATTTTAAATTATAAACTCTCTTCTTCCCCATTGAGCTTTGAAGTGCTGAGCTCAAAGAATTTATTCTATACTCTGAAATAAAACAACAGATTGTCAGGAAAGTGTTGCTAAGGTCCAGCATATGCTCCTTTCTCTGGGTTCAGGCTTCAGTGAGCATTCACTGGTTGTAGCAGTTGTGCCCATCATAGTCTTGTACCACTTAGAAGCTGTAAATATACCTGTAATGTATCTCACACCAGCCATTGTACCACATTTAAAAACGCAAAGGTATTTTAGCAGGCATTTAAATAGTATCAAAATGAAAATGTATGACTAAATAAACTGATCAATCAGACTATGAAACTGAATATATAAAATGTATCTCCTCACTTGACGCTACATCCATAAACAATATATAGTTATCATGCTACCAAACTTGAGCAAGAGTCAATAACTCAAATTTTGAATTATCAGAAATTTTGCTTCCTGCTCTTCAATTTACCAGACAAATGATGAGCTCAGAAATGCAACAGCTCTATCTGTATGTGGCGGTAAAACTTCTTCTGCTGCAGCAACTGGCTGATTCTGCAGAATTTAATTTTTAAATATTTTTGTTTAATATTTAAAAGTTTTAAGTTGAATGTATTGTTTTATTCTCTCACTTCGTAAGTTATTGTTATTTACAAGACCTCTTCATTGAGCTCTGAGTACTATACCATTTCCTTCATAAGACAGTAAGGTGCCATTAGTTTAGTTGATAGCATCTGGGATATTTTGGGTTTGAACCCAGTATTGGGGGTTGCACTCATAATGTAAGTTGACATACTAGTTCAGTATTGAGGTGCTACATTGGTGGAAATGTTTAAGTCCCTTAAGGTTGGCGGGCAGGCGAAGAGCCCAGGCGGCCTTCGCATTTACCATGAAACCTCATCCACGGGCGGGATGAGATTTCATGAAGTGTTTATAAATTGATTAAAACTTTTTATTACAGTTCATTGACATGTCCCAGCTCATGTGACACTGTCACATGAGGGGACATGTCTTAAAATTATTATTTTTTCTTTATTAAAATTTTTGATAGTCAAACTAATCTCCCCGAGGCAGCTCTGTGCCTCAGGGAGATTTCTGCGCTCTTTCACGTGCCTCCTCCCCCCGTCCACATAGGAAGCGCACAGCGCTTCCGGGCGCGCAACACGCTGTGCGGGCCTTAATTGGCCCGCCCATGTAAAATGGCGGTGCACAGTTGATCGCAGGTGGCAATCGGCTGTGAGCCCGCCCACGCCCGCTCCCTCTCAGCTCCCCCCGATGGGGAGAAAACTCTCCCCCTAGTGACTAATTTCACCAAATTCCTCTCTCCCTTCCACTTCCTGATTTACAGCTATTACTGGAATGCTTTCTGTATCCTCCATAGTGAAGACAGAAGCAAAATATTTGTTCATTTCATCTGCCATTTCCTTATTACCTACTATTAACTCCCCCTTCTCACTCTCTAGCTGACTAAAACTCAGTTTACCTACTCTTTTCCATTTTAAGTACCTGTAGAAACATTTGCTATCTGTTTTTACATTTCTAGCTAGCTTCCTCTCATTCTCTAATTTCTTTCTCCTAATTAACCTTTTAGTCATTCTCTGCTGTTCTTTAAATTCTGACATATCATCTGTCCTGCCACTCATCTTTGTGCAGCTTTATGCTTTTTCATTAAGTTTGATGCTTTCCTCAACTTCTTTAGTTAACCACGGATAGCTGGTCCTCCCCTTAGAATTTTTCTTTATAGTAGGAATATACTTATTCTGAATACACGGAAATATCCCCTTAAATATCTGCCACTGCATTTCTATTGATCTAACCTCTAGCCTAGTTTCCCAGTTCACTTCAGCTATCTCAGATTTCATGCCCACTTAGTTGCCCTTATTTAAGTTTAAGATTCCAGTCTTAGACCCACACTTCTCCCTTTCAAACTGGATGTAAAATTCATTCATATTGTGGTCGCTGATACCTAGGGGTGCCTTTACTCTGAGGTCATTAGTTATCCTGTCACATTGCACAATACCAAGCCTAATATAACCTGCTCTCTGGTTGGTTCCAGAATGTGCTGCTCAAAGAAACTATCTCGAAAGCATTCGATGAATTCCTCATCGAGGCTACTACTGCCAATCTGTTTTTTCCAGTTTATATGTTGATTATAATCACCCACGATTATTGCTGTCCCTTTATCACAAGCACCCAACATGTCTTCTTATATACTTTGCCCTAAATTATGGTTACTGTTAGGGGGCCTGTAGACCACTCCCTCTAGTGACTTCTTTCCCCTACTATTCCTCATCTCCACCCAAACCGATTCTACGTCCTGATCCCTCGAAGAAAGGTCATATCTAACTATTGCACCAACGCCATCCGTGATCAACTTTTTCAAAATAATCTGCAATACTTTTGCTGCTCCTCCGAGCTTCCTATTCTTCTTGAATATCATATACCCCATAATATTCAGGACCCAAACCTTGTTATTCAGCAACCACGTCTCCGTAATGGCTATCATACCATATTTATTTACTTCAATATGCGCTATGAATTAATTTACTTTGTTATGAATGCTACACACATTCAGAAACAGAGCATTTAGTTTTGTATTTTTGCTATCTTTGTAAAATCTAGTCTTGACTATTGGTGTATACTTAAGTTTTATCTCTCTAGCCCTTCCTGCTATTTTATGACCCTCATTTCCTATTTTACTATTATGTTCTCCTGTCATGAATCTACCCTTTGATTTGCCACATCTACCCAAGCTTGATCCCTCACCCGCCTTGTTTAATTTAAAGCAGGTGCTTAACTAAAAGCAATATAACTAATCACTGCACCTATGAGATACCTATATTGGATGTGCAGCTGAACAGGATCCCTTAAATTTGGAACAAACATGGGCAATTTTCAGCTGGCACTGTCCTGCTGAAAATCGGGGTGTTTGAAGATTGTTGAGGGGGTGGCAGAGGGGTCACACCCATTGCCCGTCTGAGACTTGCCTAATTTTGAGTTTTGAGCAAGTCTTGAAATGTGAAGCTCCCAATACAGAACAGGTAATAAGACATCAATACATCGTTGAAATTTAAGTGTGACCGGAAGCCAAGTATATGTAATCTGTCCTTATAATTTAACATTTTAAGCCCTGGTATCATTCTGATCAACTTGCTATATACCCCGTACCTTTCCTAATATTCAGTGCCCAAAAGAAAATGCAGTGCTCCTGATGCTGCCTGACTAAGGCCCTGTACATTTGAAGTATGAGTGTGAGTGCTCTTTGTTGACCCACAAAAATCTTCAGGCATGCTTTCTGCTGCTCAACCAGAATAACCCATCCCCCTTTCTTCCCCCCAGCCCCCACACCCCACCCCCCCAACCCATCTTTCAGTCCTGACTTGCAGCTCAGCTTGATGGAGGAAACAGCCGATAACCAGTCCTGTTCGCCATAGCCGAAAGCTCATTGTGTGCTCTTTCTGAGCATCAGAAGCTCACCCAAAATACTTAGTTGAGGCACAATCATAAAAATGCTTTTTCTTTGATGGAACCATTGGACAGATGGCATGATAGGTCCACCACATGTGTACTCTAGTTAAAAATTATCCCCCCACCCTTTACCTTTTTCACTAAAATATTTTTATACATGCATGAAGAACCCTGAAATGTGATGTACTTTTAAAATCAATTCATACTAAAGCAAAAGCTATTTGCAATGCATTTTGAGATGAGTACTGTAAAACCTAGAGGTTTGCTGTATAAATTTTTGTTTCATCTTGACATGACTGCACAGTAAATTTGCTCTATAAAGGTACAAGTTTTTCATTCCAGACTTACAGATCACCCTTAAGGTATGAGGAAAACCCAATTTGGTGAAAGTTGCCTTTGTATTCCACTTATTTCGCCCCTATAAGCAGAGGCATCATCCCACTGAGTACCGTTAAGTAACTTGCATGACCTCAGGATATCTCAAATCGCTTCACAGCCAATCATGTGTTTTGAAGATTACTCATTTCTCCAAATGTATTGAAACATAGTCACAGTAAGGTCTGGCAAGCAGCAGTGAGAGTGTAACCATATCATCTATTTTTGGTCGTGCTGGTTGAGGGATAAACGTAGATTAGGACACCCCCATTCTTCTTCAAATAGTGGCATGGGGTCATTTATATGCACCTGAGGGAGTAGGCGGACTTCAAACACATGTCTTATCTGAATGATGGCACTTCCAGCAGTGCAGCACTCCCTCAGTAGTGCATTGAAATTAGAACAATGCATCATTTACTGCCATCTTAAATGTTAAATTATTGCAGCAGAAGTATTGCAGTTTTTTTTGAAGTTGGTCGCTGTAGGGTTTTTGTTTCTCCTTGTAGCTGTGAGTCGTACTTTGTAGAAAGTAGATGAGATGAGCTGCAGATGTATTGACAAAAAATTATGAACTTCTATAATTTCTTGTGTGGACACCTACAAATGCTTCTCTCAATTAAAAACAATGGATGCACTTCTTGGAACAGCTGAGGGTTCAGGTTCAATCCTGATCAAGGTCCCATTTATTGAATTCAATGTTCCCTCTAACCTTTAATTGTCGGAATACGCCAGTGATTTGTTTAAGAGCACGGCCCCTTTAAACTTTTTGGTGTGGTTACGTGTATGCAGTAATTTAAAGGGACTGGCTTGTGTTCAGTCTGTGCGGGAACTTTCAGATTGTTTTCTTTAAGCTGCGTGTGCAGCAATGAAGTGCTTTGAAAGTTCTACATTTAGTTCAATTGTATTGATTATCACATCATCCTAAAATAGTTACCCTGCACAGCTTAAGCTGATCATTTATGACCTATTTTGACATATATCGAAGCAGGTTGCCAGTGTCATTGGATGATGGAGGGATTGTGAGGAATATTGAAGGTGAACTGTGAAGTTTAAAAACTGTGGGCCCCAAATTTCATGGTCTCTCTGATGTACTCCAAACACAAGTGTGGTGCAGAGGATGGAAGTCAGTGCAGGATCAAAATAGGCTTACTCTATCTATATCATGGATCCTTATAATGGGGAGAACCTCCATTGCCCCTTATAACTGGTCAGAGAAGCTGTGGACTCCCTACACTAGGAGCGTCCATGTCCTTGGCCTCCCAGAACCCACCATAGCTTTGAAGTCCACTATGCTTAAGTAAAAGGAGCCTCTTGAATGGTGGAAGTGGGGACCAGCATGCTGGTCCAGGCCATTAAACTGGCCCATATGAAAGCTCATAAAAGACCATTCATTTGTTTTTGATCAATGCGCCTCCTTACAAAGGAAGTTTGAAGATGATTTTCAAGGTTGCTGGCTGAGGTTCTGAGTGGGAAATATTTTGCCCTCAACAAGACAAAGCAGCAGGGATCAAATTTCTTGGTTGCTTATGGTAGGCAGGATGTGCTAGTGCAGAACCCTTCAGTCTCATGCAACCCCCACCCCTGCCCCTCCCTCCAACCTCCCCCCACCTGGCCCCTTACATGCTCTGCTGGTTTATCATTGAAGGCCACCAGTGGGAACAACTCTGGCACAAGTGGAATTTCAGGCTCTGCATCCTTGCCCAGGCTTGGGTATCTTGTTTCTGATTGATAGAAACATTTGCAAACATTGAGGGAGAGAGAAGAACCTAACTTACTGTGGAATCACCAATTTTATGATGATGATATAAAAAAAGACATGACAAATCCCCCCACCCTTTACCCCCCAAATGTATAAGCCTATTAATTAAACACTGTTCTAAGAAAATGATTTGGGGATATCCAACAGATGAATACCTAGGCCAGAATCTTCTGTTCAGCATGTGGGGGCGGGCCCCACATGCTGGCGTGTAAAATGACGTGCGGTGATGTCGGGCGTGCGTCCGGACGTCACCGTGCATCATTCTGATCTTCCATTCGGCGGGTGGGCAGCAGAGTCAGCTGTGCGCCCGCCAAACTGTCAAAGGCCTGTTGAGGCCATTAATGAAGTAATTCAGCCTATTGAGAAAGCTGCCCATCCAACTTTAAGGTTGGCGGGCAGGCGAAGAGCCCAGGCGGCATCCACATGTTTCATGAAATCACATCCACGGGCGGGATGAGGTTTCATGAAGGTTTCATTAATTAAATATAAATTTTTATGAAAATTCATTAACATGTCCCAGCTCATGTGACACTGTCACATGAGGAGACATGTCTGAATAATTTTTTTTTCCTGTTTTTCACTGTTTCATAATGAAATTAATCTCCCTAGGGCAGCTCCGTGCCTCAGGGAGATTTCTGTGCTCTTTCGTGCACATGCGTGAAAGAGCACAGGCCCCAACTCTCCCTCCTCCGCCCGCCTGCACAGGTAGCTCTGAGCGCTTCTGGGTGCGTGTCACACTGGGCAGGCCTTAATTGCCCAGCCCGCATAAAATGGCGACACACACCGATCGCGGGTGGCAATCGGCTCCGCGCCTACCCCCGACTGACCCGTCCGACGGGGAGAAAATTCTCCCCTTAGCAAAGCTGCTAAATGGAAGTCAATTGGATTCAGGAAGAATTTAAGTTTAATTAGCCAGGTGGAATTTATTTGGAAAAATTATTAATGTGACAGTCAATGATAGGGAAATTAAATTAAATTCTAGCGGAGACCCACAAAACATTTGCAGTGAAAGCAGTATGTTTATTGCAACAGTACTTCTTGAAATTCCCATCCCATCACATCCTTCCCATGCCATTCCTCTCAAGCCAGACCCATCCTATTCCTTTCATTCCTCTCATATCATCCACACCCCATTCCCCAACCCATCCCTTCTTCCTATGCCATCCCCATCTCCATGTTCCCGCTGGTACCCTTCAATGCTAGCCTGCCAGAGTATATGAGCCCAGAATGGGGGAAGGAGGATTTGGAGAAGCACCAAATTAGCATGAGGCTAGTGATTTTGCACTGGCACATCCAGCCTACCAAAAACCACCAAGAAATTTGGTCCCTCAGATTCCACACCTCCAAGGCTGTCCCAGCCCCTCTCCCGTGCCATTAGGCCTCCTCCCTTCAGTGGTGTTCTCTCTCCTCCCACCCCCTCCCTTCCTCCCATGTCACCCCCTTCCACCCCATAGTCCCATTTCTTCCCCACTTCACCATGCTATCATTCCCTTCCAATGCTGCCCATACCCCCATGCCAATGGCCCCCTCGCCATCTTCCCAACCCTGCTTCCATGCTGTCCTCCCCCCTTGCTGTCCGCCATCCCTCCTCTCCCATGCAGCTTACACCACCCACTCATGTTGTTCCCTGCCCCTTCTCATCTCCATCACCCCCTCCCCCACTTAAACAAGGCACAGTCAAATTTGAAAATCTTTTCTAGGTAATGAATAGTTTATACTAAAGGAGTCAGTATGGGGGCTTTTATTACTTGGACAAGGTTATTATGAGCAAAATTGCCAGGTTCGTGGATAAATGATAATTTAGAAGGGAATTGGATAAGTATTTTAAAAGGAAATATGTTTCCCTGTATTTTGACAAGGAGTGCAATTCAGGAGTACCTAATTGGTTTGAAACACTTGGGATTGTTCTGAAGGCTTGAAAGGCACTATATCAAAGCAAGCTATTTCTTTTCATTCTATATACTGAAAAAGGATGGGGAAATGGGATAAGTGTCAGTAACTGGCATTGTACAGAACCAATGGCACTCTATTTTCTATGACTTAATTTTTAGTACTATTCTGTTTTTAGAATGTTTTAGCATTTCAAAATACACATGTATATAAAGCAAAGGAAAGAAAAACTTATTTTTATATAGCACATTTCAGTGCTGAAGTGCTTAACAGCCAATATGTTACTTTTAAAGTGTAATCACTGGTGTAACGTAGAAAACAAATAGAGTTTGGAGTATTTTAAGTGCGCATCCACAATAACTGTTGTATGGAGTAATCTAAAGACTGGTAAAAAGCTACAATGCATTGAAAGTTGAGGGAAAATATGCTAGTGAAATTTGAGCAAAGTTAAGAAACATTAATAAATATTTCAACAACCTTTCAGAATATGGAAATAGATTAATTAATGACTTATTGTGGAGCTGTTTTGCTATGATCTTTGGCACAAAAAATCAGCTAACTCATGAAGTTGTCAGGACTTATAAGTTAGGAATTTATCTCTACTTGAAATCCAGGGCAAGTGCTGCTGCAGTAACCTTTACATTCATTATGTGTCTAATTATTTTCTGATTCATGGTGCTTTTAGCTTAGATCTGTTTGATTTTCTTGAGGGGAGAAAAAAACAAAATTCTTTAACAGGTTTTCATTAAATATCCATAGCATTCTAAATGGCCATTCATAAATGGTTAAAATCTACAACAGCATCAGGTGTTTAAGATAAATTAGGGATATCTTGATGAGTTTACCATGTCGCAAAAAATTACCTTAATATATATCCAACGCGAGACCAGTTAGTTCAGTTGTTTAGAAGGCTATGTGGATCAGATTAATGTCAACAGCATGGGGTTCGATCCCCATTCCAGTTGAGTTAGACTCGGGGCCTGCCTCCTTGTCCTACCCATAATAGAAAAGTCATGTCACTTTACCATGGTCAGCAAATAATCACCAAGGATTGGCCTTCGGACAGAGAAATCAAGAAGATATATCCCAGATGGAATTTCAGATATTCTTGTCTTCAGTGCCTGCACATCCACTTGTATGTGACAGCTGGGGAAAAGTATTTCCCCTGTTGGGGGGGGGCGGGAGTGCCGGAGTGGGTGAGGGTGGGGGAGTGCAGGAGTGGGTGAGGGTGGGCACACCTCCAATTGGCGTCCCCAATCAGGGGCGCACCGCCATTTTATGTGGGCGGGCCAATTAAGGCCCGTCCAGTGTGACGTCCGCCAGGAAGCGCTATGTGCTCCCTGTGCGGGCGGGGGGGGTGGAATTCCCTCAACCAGGAGTGCGCTCTTTCACGCATGCGCATGGAAGAGCGCACAGATCTCCCTGAGGCTAAGTGCTGCCTCAGGGAGATCGGCTCTGAATTAAAAATTGTTATACAAATGATAGAAAAATTTCCCTGACATGTCCCCTCATGTGACACTGTCACATGAGTTGGGACATGTTGATAACTTTTATTAAACCTTTATTAAAAATTTAAATATCTTCATGAAACATCATCCCGCCCGTGGATGAGATTTCATGCTTTTTCTGAAGCCCGCCAGGGCTCCCGGCCTGCCCGCCAACCTTAAGGTTGGAAGGGCAGGTCCATTAATGATTTAAATTAGTTTCTCAATGACCTCAATTGGCCGTTGACAGGTCGGTGGGTGCACAGCTGATTCGGCTGTGTCCCCGCCGACCTGAAAATTGAAATGATGTTGGGTGACATCAGGAGTTTCACCCAACGTTATCCTGCATCATTTTACGCGTTGGTGAGCGGGCCCTGCCCCCGCTTGCCGAGCGGGAGGTCCTGCCCCTGGAGATTGAATAGATTGAAGAACACAAGAGAAATCTGGCATGCGTAGTTCTGTCTCTTCATGCACTAACTTTCCCACCATGGATCCATCTTATAATCCCTCAAAAAACAATATTTTTTATCTATTTTGTTGTTTGGTACATTATTCCACATATTTATTACTCTGAGTAAAAAAGCTTACCCCTGAATATATTTTTTTATTAATTTCCAATTTAAAATTAAATTAACAACATGATTTTAAAAAATTTTTACGGTACCTTTAAATTCAAAATAAGTCAAATGGAAAAGATTCATCTGAAGGTTCTTCAGATTTGTCAAGATGGTCCTAATGATCTACTTAGTTACACAATTGACATTTAGAGAAAATTGTAAGAACAGTATGTTATGCAGACCTGTTGACAACCATGCCCTAATGTGGAGGCGAGCATGTGTGATTAGAAAAGTAAAGGTCCCTGGGCTCCAAGGGAAAATGACAAACTGGATCCAAAATTGGCTCAGTAGCAGGAGGCAAAAGGCTGACGGGTGTTTTTGGTGACTGGAAGACTGTTTGCAGTAGGGTTTCACAAGGCTTAGTGCTTGTTGTAGCATAGACTAATGATTTAGATAAACGTTTAGTTATACGTAGATGGTATGATTATGAAATTTGCGAATGATACAAAAATTGGTCATGTGGTTAATAGTAAGAAAGAAAGCTATAGACTGCAAGAAGTTTTCCTTTGACTGCTCAGATGGTTAAGAAGGTGGCAAATAGAATTCAATTTGGGGAGGGAAAACAAGGTGAGGGAAGACACAATAAATGGTAGGATACTGAGAAATGTAGAAGAACAAAGGAACCTTGGTGCAAATATCCACAAATCCCTGAAGGTAGCAGAATGTGTAGATAAGGCACGTGGGTTACCTTTCCTTATTACCCAAGGCATGTAATATAAGAGCATTGTGGTCACCACACTAAGGGAAGGATGTGGTCACACTGCAGAGATTTGTGGGGATGTTACCAAAAATGGAGCTATGAGTGAAAATTGGAAAGGCTGGGGTTATTTGCTTTGGAACAGAGGATACTGAGGGGAGATTTTATTGCAAAGTATACAATTAAAAGAGGCCTTGATGGAGTAGATATGAAGAGGCTATTTCCATTCACAGAAGGATCAATAATGAGGAGGGTTGGCAATTGGCACAGTGGAGTAGGGAAACTTCCTCATCCAGAGACTGGTGGCGTACTGGAACTCACGACCTGAAAGGATAGTTGAGGCTGAAACCCTCACTGCATTTAAGACTTACTTAGATATACATTTGGAGTGCTGTAACCTGCAGGGCCATAGACCAAGAGCTGGAAAGGGGATTTAGGTTGGATAACTCTTTTTCGGCCAACATAGACACAATGGGCCCAATGGCTTCCTTCTATGTTGTAAATCTTTTATGTTCCTATGCTGAATGATGCTTCAGTAGCACCCAAAAGTGGCAGGACATGCTTTATGTGGCGCTGGCTAAGAAGACACCTGGGACGGAATTTTCCCATCCCATCTGCAGCAGATGGCGTGACAGGCAGGAGCGGAGAATCCAGCGGCAGGCAAAATGTCAGAAATCCAGAAATGTATAAACAGCTTGCAATTCACCTGATGGTTGGTTTGTGGTGGGTCAGTTATCCTGCTGATTAGTGGAGTAAATACCATTTGCATTCATTAACTGTGGCGAGTAACTGACCTCCTGACTCTCCAAAGCCTGTCCACCATCTACAAGGCACAAGTCAGGGGTGTGATGGTGTACTATAATAAAAGCAAAATACTGCGGATGCTGGAAATCTGAAACAAAAACAGAAAATGCTGGAAAACCTCAGCAGGTCTGACAGCAACTGTGGAGAGAGAAACAGAGTTAACATTTCGAGCCCATATGAAGAAGTGAAGCTCTGAAGAAGTGTGATGGAATACTGTCCAATTGCCTGGATGAGTGCAGCTCCAACAACCCTCAAGAAGCTCAACACCATCCAGAACAAAACAGCCCATTTGATTGGCACCCCATCCACAAACATTCACTCCTTCCACCACTGATGCACAATAGTAGCAGTGTGTACCATCTACAAGACGCACTGCAGGAATTCACCAAGGCTCCTTAGGCAGCACCTTCCAAGCCCACAACCACTACTATCTAGAAGGACAAGGGCAGCAGACACATGGGAACACCACCACCATCCTGACTTGGAAATATTTCGCTGTTCCTTCACTGTTAGTGTGTCAAAATCCTAGAATTCCCTCCATAAAAGCACTGTGTGTGTGCCTACATCACATGGATTGCAGCAGTTCAAGAAGACAGCTCACCACTGCCTCCTCAAGGGCAATTAGGGCTGGGCAATTAATTCTGGTCTAGTCAGAGACACCCACATCCCATGAATGATTTTAAAAATGATTAGTCATTAATATGCCACATCAGAGATTGGAGCACAGGGCTAGGTTGGGTCACTCATCTCAATGGAAGTTTAATATCCCACACGGGGCTCAAGATGTTACATATCTGTGATGCTGTTATGACTGATGCAGTTGGTAAAGCGGAGTTATTAAAATCCCCAGGGGGAAACTTTAAACAACTGTCATAACCTAAAGTTTTAATTGTTATATTTGAGATGCGACTCTAAATTCAGGAATCAGACCATCAGCTCTTGAGGCTTTACATTAAACTAATTGAAACATTTTATTAATTTACACAGGTTAAAATATATATACATGGTTACAAGTTACTACTATCATAACTTTTAACAAATTCCCAAGCTAATCTCCATTGAGGCAACAACAACCCATAGACTTAACCAAACACCAGGCAAAGCATTTTCACCTTACGAATTCAAAATGAGGTTCTTGTCACTGAGGAACCAGTTGGACCAGTTGGCGGCTTACAACTGCTTTTTGATCTTATGTTGCCTCTGCTCTGCACACCCGAAAACTACTGAAGTTATACCCACCACCACTGATTGAATTCAAATTCTCATTGTCTCACCACCCTCTTTGAACTTCACCTTTTAACAATGAAACCCCATTCATTGTACCAATTTTATTCGTAATATAAACAGATTGCTTGGTAGCTGCTAGATAGGCGTCAAGTTTTCACTGACGTCTTGAATGCTCGATTCAAAAAATGCAAATGCACGCTATCCCTCTTACATATCAAAACTAGTACATATCAAAGTACCCAGTCTAGTTGGATTTAATCCAATTAAGACATATCCGCAGACTAAACCTCTATTTTAAAAGAAAAATATTTTCCAAAATATTATATACATTAATAGCTTCATGACAGATGCCATCTTGGTCACCATGATGTGTGTGCTAGTGTCTTAGGGACAAGGTGGCATCAGCCACCATGCAAGTAGGGCAGGAGAAACTATGGACCTTTACAGCTTCCAAACATGTCATCTTCTGAGCTTCACCTTCTTGCCCCCTGAATCATTAATGTCTTCAATGTTTCCTTTCAGAGAGAAGGCAAAAGCACATATGGATCCAGGTCTCAATGCTGCCTTTGTCTGGGTCCTAATGCAATGGAAGAGGTGAAGGGGGGAGAGATGACTCCATGTGCAACTTCAGTAGGAAGGACATGGTCAAGCGAAGCCAGAGCATGAACAGAAAGGTCAGGAGGAGAGACCCAAACAACGGGGGCAACTCACCAGACCTAGGGTTTATCATAGAAGAGTCTCCTATTTACAAATGAGTGAGAGGCAATGCCGTGCACGTCTGCACTTGTCCCCAGTTCTGGTACATCACATTTGCCACATTCTTCATGAAGACGTGGCGCCATGTGGAGTTGGAGGGTATCCCCTGCCAGTGGTTTTGAAGGTGACCGCAGTGCTACATTTATTTGCCTCTGGGTCTTTCCAGGGATCAACAAGCGACCTGTGCGGCACCTCTCAGTCTGCAACACAGTGATGCATAAAGTAGGTCACAGATGCCTATTACAGGAAGGCCCATCATTATGTCAGGTTTGCTCTGGATGGAGATAGCCAGGCTGTGAGATTCACCGGTTTCACCACCATCTCAGGCTTCCCAGGAGTGCAGGGTGCAATAGACAGCATCCATCTATACGGGCTCCATAGCAGCAGCCCCTAATGTTTATAAACTGCAAGGGCTACCATCCCATCAATGTACAACTGGTGAGTGATCACCGGAAACACATACTGCACGTTTGTGCATGGTACCCTGGGAGTTGCCATGGCTCCTATATCCTGAGTCACTCCCAGGTACCTGACATTTTCGAGGGGCCATTAAGTTTGCAGGGATAAAAACAGAAAATGCTAGAAAAACTCACCAGGTCTAACAGCATCTGTGGAGTGAAAAAAAAGAGTTAACGTTTCGAGTCTGTATGACTCTTCTTCAGAGCCGTCTGCAGGGATGGCTGCTTGGGGTTAAGGGGTACCCACTGAAACGCTGGCTAATGACACCAGTGCGTCACCCTCAGAGTCATTCCGGGGAGAGGTACAACGTTGCCCACAGCTCCAGATGCTCCCTTATAGAGCAGACCATAGGGCTTCTGAAGATGCGTTTTAGATGCTCAGGTGGCTCAATACAATACAATCCCAATAGGGTTTTCTGCATCATTGCAGTGTGTTACACCCTTCACAATCTGGCAATGCAAAGAGGTGAACCTTTGCCAGAGGATGAACTGGAGGAGGATGAGAGCTCATCAGAGGATGAAGATCTGGAGGCCTAGGAACCTCAGGAGGATGCTGAGGGTCAGTATGAGTGTTAACTGCTGACAGGTTCCAGGAAGAGTAAAGTTAAGAGGACATATGGCCACATCCCTCCTAGCCCTCAATGCCATTTACTTTCATCTCAGGGGATGTCCACCCACTTGCAGTGAGAACAAGTCTTGCATTCACACTTGCGCATTCTGGCTCATGAATCACCAGGTCATGATGTTTTCTTTGGTCCGTGAGGCCCTGTAAGTGAGCTTACTCTGGGAACTGAGAACCAATTAGGAACAAGGTTGATGTGAGAGGAGACTTGAAACCTTCGCCGCCATCTAATGATGTAAAAACTGCTGTGACTGAGATGTGGACATATCTAAGGATCTCCTCCTCCCGTGCACGTCTTTTCTTCTGTCACTACCACTGAGGAGAGGCAAAAGCCGCTAGAATATCAATGCTGATGAGCTGCCCTCACTCAATGGTGTTCCTTTAGGAAGAAGGGTTAGAAACGCTTACATCACACACTTCCCATAAAGATTTAAACACATCTCCCTGACATCACACAAGGGACAAATTCAACTGAGGTTGTCATTACAGGAATATAGCTCTCACAGTGGGACACTTTCACTGAGTGGGAGGAAGGTTAAACATCAAAATAAGAGGATTCCAAAGAACAAAATCACAACGCCTTCTGTTGCCCAAAACATTCTCATAACTATCAAATGTATTCACAAAAGCACAATTTCTTTACATGTATAGCACACCTGTGACCCAAAAATGACATCAATTTTTCTTAACTTTCCTAACTCTACCAGTTTGCCTGTGTGCAGCCCTGGCATCTGCAGCAGGAGTGGAGGCAGCCTGCTGACTGCTACATCCTAATATCTGTGATGACATTGGTGGACGTCCTCTTGTGGCTCGAGGCCTGGAGGGCCCTGGCCTGATAAGGGTCACCTGCTCAAGGGCAGGAGCACTCTCGGCAGCCTGAGAAGCTGGAGTGGATGGGGTCACAGGCAGAGGGGGCTCTGAGCAGCTACACGCCCTCAGAGTGTTCTGAGACCAGCTGACGATCATCCTCCCTGTGGGTACCCGAGGGCCCTGCCCTGACTCCTGCAGAAGATGGTGCACCTGAGTGAGGTCACGGTGCCTCTTCCCCATGTCGCCTACATCCTGATGGTGCCCACCAGGGTGCGTGGCCATGGAGTGTAGGGCCGAGCACAAATTTGGCAGGGCCTGCTGGACCAAGCCTTCCCATGGTGACCTCGAGGCACATGCATGTCGGAGCCACAACATCAGACAGAACGCGGACGGACTCCATCATTTGCTCTCGTCTGCTGAGTGACTGTCGAATCTCTGCCTGATGTTCCACCGCTTGTCGTTCCATCTTCAGCATTGATTTGGCAGCCACTTCCAGAAGCTCATCATCTGACTCAGACTGAGTGAGTGGCTGGTCTCCAGCAGCCCCTCCGAGTGCCGGAAACCTCGGCTGTCCCAGCCTCTGCTGCAGGGACGTGTCAGTGAGGTATTCCCCAGAAAGTGAGCCTGAGCCTAACCTACAGCTGGGGCCAACCGACGTGTGTGTATCTGAGCTGGTGAAGGGTGTGGATGAGCGCCATGACAGTTCTTCCAGAGCTGCTGGTGCTCAACTGGCTTGGGGGCTTCGATCTGCTGGTGCCTAGAGAATAGAAAATAGAGTTTCAGTTAATGAGCATGAGCTAGATAAGACTGCATGTGACTCACTGTGCTTGTCAGGATCTGATGTGGTGATAGAGCTGTGATCCGTACTAGGTTACTGGGAGAGGCCGATCTCCCCTTCCCCATAGGAGCGATCCCTGTCCTCCTCAGCCAGCTCAGCTGCAGCCTCCTCAAACTCAGTGAGGGTGATGATGTCGGCCGTCACTCCCCTGTTCTGTGATCTCTCGTGCCTGTTGTGTGCTAGCTTGGCCTGTATGAAGAAGAAAGAAAGGCATGTGATGAGAAGGGATGGAGCAGAGGTTGGGTGAGATGCATGTTCCCTGTGTGTGGTGTACCCTACCCAGAAGGGCCAGAGGATGGAGTGTGAGCAACATGATAGACGGGATGGTGATGATGTGAAAGTCTCGATGAGAGAATGAGTTTTGATCTGTATCCCCCACTAAAGGTTGTGTGAGATCCCTGAAGAAAGTAGCTGTTTGAGTGCATGATGCCATGATGAGAGTTTGATATTGGAGGGAGTTGAAGGATGACTTACCCTGGTGGAGCGGATGAGATCATTCATCGCTTTCCTGCACTGGATGGCATTTTGGGAAAGGTTGCTAGCCACACTGACCTGCTCTGTGATGGCCTTCCAGGCCAGAGAGTGAAGCTGCTGCACTTCCTGCAGCTATCCCTGTATTAGAGGACTTGCCTGTGTGCCTGCGCCCCTCTGATCAAGGCCTGGGAGGGCCTGGTGGGTGAAGCGGGGGGGGCCTGCCTTCTGCTTGAGGTTCTCAGCCGCCTTCTTCTGGCTGCAAGACATCTCTGCATGTCTCCAGAAGACAGGTGGGCTGGAGAGAGTGAGATTATGTGTTGGACTGGCCTTTAAATATGGTGCCTGGACCTTCAGGGGCGAATCAACACCTGACCATACTTGCTGGTGCATAATGAATGCCCATCCAAGTGCAGAATCGGGCGTGAGTTCCTGCCATTCCGGCCAGTGGGATGGGTGCCATCGAAACTGCCGCCTCTGCACTTAGTCTGATAAATGGAAAATTCAGCCTCTGTATTCTAGACCTAGAACAGCCACAATGGATTAGAAGGTAGCAAATGTAACATTGCTTTTCAAAAAAGAAGGGAGAGAACACAGGGAACTATGAGGCTAGTTAGCCTGACATCAGTTGTCAGAAAAATGCAGGAATTTATTATTAAGGAGCTGTTAACAAGGTACTTAGAACACCACAATGTGATTAGACAGAATCAACATGGTTTTATGAAATCACCTGACAAGTTTGTTAGTGTTTTATTGAGGATGTAACTAGCAAGGTAGATTAAGGGGAACCAGTGGATGCAGTATATCTGGATTTTCAAAAGGCATTCAATAAAGTGGTACAGGAAAGGTTGTTACACATGATAATATATTAGCATAGATACAAGATTAGCTAACAGACAGAAAGCTGAGTGTAGGGATAAATGGGACATTTTCAAGCTGGCAGGCTGTGACTAGTGAGAGCCACAGGGATCAGTGCTTGTGATCCCAGCTATTTACAGTCTATATGAATAACTTAGATGAAGGAACTGAGAGTACTGTATCCAGGTTTGCAAATGATACAAAGCTAGTCAGTATAGTAAGGTGTGAGGAGAACACAAAGAGACTGCAAAGGGATATAGACTGGTTAAATGTGTAGGCAATAAATTGGCAGATGTAGTATAAGGTGGAGAAATATGAGGTTATTCACTTTGGTAGAAAACATAGAAAATCTGAATATTTTTTAAATGGTGAGGAACTTTTAAATGTTGATGTTGAGAGCCTTGGATGCCCTCGTATCGGAAATACAGAAAGTTATCATGCATGTCCAGCAATCAATTTTGAAAGGCATGATGGCCTTTATTGCAAGGGGCTGGAGTAGAAGGGTAAGGAAGTCTTGTGACAGTTGTACAGGACTTTGGTGAGACCATACCTGGAGTACTGAGTACTGTGTGCTGTTGGTTTCCCCATCTATGGTAGGGCTGGAACAAAAATAAACTAGATTGATTCCTGAGATGAGAGGATTGTCCTATAATGAGTGGCTGAAAGAATTGGGCCCATACTCTCCAGATTTTAGAAACATGAAATGTGATCTCATCGAAACTTATAAGATTCTGAGGAGCTTAACGGGGGAGATGCCAAGAGTTTGTTTCCCCTGTCTGGAGAGTCGAGAACGAGGGACCATAATCTCAGGATTATGGGTTGATTGCTTAAAACTGAAATGAGAAAGAATTGCTTCACTCATAGTGCTATGAATCTTTTGAATTCTCTATCCTAGAGGGCTGTGGAAACCCAGTGATTGAATATATTCAAGGCTGAAATAGATTTTTGGACTGTAGAGGAACCAAGGTATGTAGAAATTGGGCAGGAAAGTGGAATAGAGGCCAACGATAGCCATGATTTACTGAATGGTGAAACAGGCTTAAATGATTTTATGGCCACTTCTGCTTCTATTTTTTATCTTCTTAAGGTGATTATCAGCCAGTGATGCACGATTGGTCCATCCCAACAAGATGCTGCTAACCTAGTCTTCAAGTATTACTGTACCTACTTGGCAATAACTTGGGAAGTACAGTCTTCAGCGAGTCAGTCAGCAAAGGAGCTAGATGCAGAACTGCTGTAAGTTTCATGAGCTGCCTGAGTGCAGCATATGGCAGACACAGCCAGTGATCACTCCTGTCACTTATCACCTCAAGCCAACCTCCACCTCATTCTAGGAAAGTTGTTGTGTGGACTTATGAGGCTCTATGGAGTAGCAGAGAGTATTGTTCCTTGACACCACCTTAAGGAGCAGCACTGCCTCTTCTGCAGCTGTCAAAAGGGGTGCTGAACTGTCACCTGTGTTTTTAGCCTTTCTAAAGGCTATCAGAATTTTTGCCACTTTTATTATGAAATATCCTTTGTACCCATCCCTCTGATTACACTATCTGCTCCCTACAATTCTTCCTACAATTGCTCAAATCTCCATCTGGATCTGCAAATAATTTGACAAACATGCAGCAGGTGCATGGGAACACCAGCACCACCTGTAAGTTTGTGTCCAAGTGACGCACCATCCTCATATGGAACTATCTCACTCTTCCTTCACCACTGTAGGGTCAAAATCCTGGGCCAGAATTTTTAGCTTGGCATGTGGGCGTGTACCCAACACACCCGAGCGTGAAATAAAATGTGTTGGCGCCAGCTGAGCATGCCAATGTCAACGCGCACTCTTGGGATATTTCGCTAGGTGGGCATGTGATGAAGACGGATGTGCACCCATCATTAATTAAGTGGCCAGTTAAGGCCCTTGTGACACCGATTGTCTCGGGCTATATGTGGCCTGTGCGATTTTCAGGCTGTCGCACAAGCGAAACAGGCAGGCGGGCAGGCCACAATTTCAAAAACCTCATCCACTGGTGGGATAAGAGGGGTCAGTGGGTTTATAAATGTGAGCAGTTTGTAGTTTAGGATATAACTTGCTGCTGGTAGGTGTGAATGGGACATCTTCATTTAGCTTCAGAGCTGCGTTGACAGAAATAAGAGGCTTCATTTCAGGACTTAGTGTTGTTCCCCAGGCCCCCGGAGGATTCATAACACTTGGGGCCTTCCAGGTATCAGACAGCCTTCCCTTACCCTGGTAATGGGGATTGTGGTCTCAGCTGGAGGCACCTCCTCTAAGGAGGAAGAGAGGGCCAGAAGTTGGGAGGAGGCCACGTGTCCCGATTCAGCCTCCAGGGAAGCGACCTGTGGGAGGAGTGGGGCCAACAGGAAGTCCAAGATGGAAGGGGCCACAGAAGATGCCACTATCTGGCTGCCAGGGTTTACAGGCAGCAATGCAGCTACCTCAATATGTCTGAGGTGCAATGTCTAAGGAGGGTCCGTCTTTCAAGGGAGACAGTGACCTCCATTTGTCAGAGGATCGGCCCTGAGATCAGCTCCGACAGTGTGGGTGGACACACCGTGCCAGTGGCTCTGAAGGTCACAGTGGCCCTCAACTTCTATGCCTCCGGCTCTTTCCAGGGGTCAGTGGGGGATCTGTGTGGAGTCTCCCAATCAGCTGTTCACAGTTGTGTCAAGCTGGTGACAGAAGCTCTGTTCAGGCGGGTACTGACCTTTATTTTTTGCCGTATGGATGAAGCCAGTCAGGCTGAGTGAGCCAGAGGCTCTGCGGCCATTGCTGGCTTCCCCCGTGTCCAGGGTGCAATAGACTGTACACATGTGGCCATCAAGGCGCCGGCAGGTGAGCCCGATGCCTTCGTCAACAGGAAGGGCTTCCACTCCATGAACGTGCAGTTAGTGTGTGATCACAGGATGCTGATTCTACAAGTCTGTGTAAGGTACCCAGGCAGCTCCCACGACGCCTACATCCTCAGACACTCCCAGGTGCCGGGGATCTTCAGTACTCCAGCCTGGCTGGATGGATGGCTGCTGGGTGACAAGGGCTAGTTCCTTGGTCAGCAACATACACTTTGTGCCATTTCAATAAAGTTTAAGGAGAAACACTTGCATCATAACATCATGGTTTACCCAGCACCTGCAGAACAAATGAAGCACCCAGAAGCCAGTTGCATAAAAACTCATTTAATTAACTGGTGCCTGGCAAACATTCTACAAATTAACATCGACAGGTGTTTTCCATCACACAATAAACACTGAACGGAAAAATGGGGGAAACAAATATCACCCGTGATCAGGCCATGTTGTGATTAAGGTGCTTTAAGTTTTCACTTACGGGCTATGTTAGGTGCTCCGCCCTTCACTGGCACTGACATTGGAGACAGCCTGCTCACTCTGCTGTACTATTGGCCTTGATGACTTTGGTGGGAATCCTCTGGCCCATGGAGCCTGTGCTGGCCCCGCCTGGGAGGGAGAGGCCAGTGCCACAGTTGGCATCTCCCCAGTCATTGTAGCCTCATCAGATGCCACAATCACTGGCAGAGGGGCAGAGGAGCTACTGTCCTCATCCGGACCGCCCTGGGAGGAGCCTGCAGAGATGACAGGCAGCTCGTGCACCAATGTGAGGTGGCTCTGGAGCTCCCTGCTCGCCATTGATGAACGGGCACCTAGCTGGGATACTGGTGTCCAATCCATCACCCACACTGACACTGGCCACTTGAAGTCATTGCCGATGTGAGGGCTTGCAGGTCCGAGCACACCCCCTGGAACCCCTGATTCAGCTCCTGGAGCAGCCTCTCTGTGAGAGTCGCCAATCTCTCAATGGAGGCGGCATTGCACTCGGCCATGAGGGTCAGCGCAGTGCTCACGCTCCGCAAGGACTCCTCCACAGTGGAGACCATGGTACGCATTGCCTCATATATCTCCACCAGATCCTCCCACACACCCTGCTGGACTTCCAGCATCTGCTGCCTCAGGGATGATTCCAGAGGCTCACCATCAGCCACTGACTGAGCATATTTCTGGTCCCCAGCCATCCTCCGACAGCCGGCGCCCTAGGCACTCTCTGTCTCTGCCTGCACCTCAAGCGAGTGTGAAGTGCCCTCACCAATGTGCACCGAGATAGTGGCCAGCTATTTAATGCCCACTGAGGTGCTGGTTTCTGCGCTGGTGCCCATTTGAGAGAGCGGGTGTGACACAGGTGCGTTCTGATCGGCGTTGTCCTCGGATCACGGGTGGGCTTTCAGGCTCCTCATCCCGAACAGCTGCTGGTGAGCCTGAAAGAAAGAACAAGGACATGTCATTAGTTGAAGTCATCACACTGTTACTGTGCATGCCTGGCAGCCTCATGAGACAGAGATGTGCATCAGGGTGCCCTTGCCTTTTCATTATCAATGGGGATTCCAGGTTCGAGGCTTACATCAATATAGAGACTACAGTGGAATGGTTGCAATAACGGATATTCTCACCTCAGTGCACTGCACTCTTACCTCCCTGTGGCACCCCAACCTCACCATGGCTGCTTGACCGAGGTGCATGGCGCCTCTCCAGCTCCAGGGCCTCCTGCTCATAACGAGTGAAGATTAGTAGGTGTGGCAGAACCTGCCATTACGCGACTCTCTCTGTGGCAGAACCTGCCAGTACGCGACTCTCTCTGTGGCAGAACCTGCCAGTGCGTGACCTCTCTGCATTGTTATGGGATGTTTGGCCAGCTCTTACCTGTTCTATAAAGTAACCTATGCCAACGCGGTACTCACCCTTCCTGATCGCAGCAGATCATTGAAGCGCTTCTGGCACTGCATCCATGTGCCCTTACCACGTCATGGCTGCTGACCCTGGATGCCACCTCTTCCCAGGCCTTTTTGGTGAGGTGGGGGGCCTCCTCCTCCCATCCGTAGGGACAAGGGTTTCTCTCCTCACTGCCACCTCCTCCAGGAGGGCAGCCAGGCATTCATCAGAGAAGCGCGAGGTCGACTGTCCCACCGACCTGCTCTCCCGCCTGCCGTGTCCACCCGCAACGCTGTCCATCACAACTTCCGCATCCTTCGGTGGCAGCCTTCCAAGGGCTGCCGAGGCCGCATTTGGGATGCCATTGGACCCGGTGGACATTGAGCACCCTCCCCTGCCCGCCCCTTTGCGCTCATTCCGCAGCCGCGTCTTACGATGGGTGGGCCTTAATTGGTCCGCCCGCGTAAAATTGAAGCGTGCTGACAATCACGGGCAGTGGTCGGCTTCCTGCTTGCCCCCGCCCACTCCTGCCGATCCCACATGCCAAAGGCAAATTTCTGCCACTGGATCTCCATCCCTAACAGCCTTGTGGATGTACCAAAACTGCACAGGCTGCAGTAGTTCAGGAAAGCGGCTCACCACCATCATCTTTAGGACAATTAGTGAGGGTAATGAATGCTGGCCTTGCTAGCAATGACCATATTCCATGGACCAATAAAAAAAAGCCTGTGAAGTTTGATGCGTTTAACACATTACTATTTCAGTGAGTTTGTCAGCAGTTCTTAGCCATTTAGAACTGACATCAGTCGGTGAAAATCAATCTGATATGTATAGCTATCTTATTTATATTGAAGTACTGTGATTTATTTAAATTTGTGAGGAAAAGTTTTACATTATTTGTCCTATGTGGTTTTTATTTTATGAATATGTTTAGTGATCCATTCTTGAGCACTAGCACCCCAAGCTGGACGCAAGTCCAGGTCATTTATTTTTTTTTTAAAATATGGAACGCTTCACGAATTTGCGTGTCATCCTTGCGCAGGGGCCATGCTAATCTTCTCAGTATCGTTCCAATTATTGCATGGTCCTAATGCTGATCCCTGGGGGATCCCACTACACACTTTCCTCCAGTCAGGATAATACCTGTTCATCACTACTTTCTGCCTAAATCTCTTAGTCAATTTTTTAGCCAAGTTACAACAATCCCTTTAATAGCTAGTGCTTTTATTTTTTTTTTAAGTAAGTCTGTTATGTGGTACTTTAGCAAATGCCTATGCGAAGTCCAAATATGCATCCACTGCAATATCTTTGTTAATCTTCTCTGTTACAACAACAGCAACTTCTATATCTATAGCATCTTTGATATAATAAAATATCCCAAGGCATTTCACAGGAGCATTAGAAACCAAAATATGATGCCAAGCCACATATGGAGATATTAGGTCAGATGACCAAAAACTTGGTCAAAGAGGTAGGTTTTAATGGGTTCTTAGAGAAGGAAAGTGAGGTAGAAAGTTGTAGGGAGGGTTTTCCAGAGCTTAAGGCCTAGGCAACACAAGGCCCAGCCACCAATACTGGTGTCATTAAAATCAGGGATGCGCAAGAGGCCAGAATTAGAGGAGCACCTGTACTGTTAGATGTGATTGTGTGATTGGGCAGCACTTATTGCAACGTTAACAACCAATTTAAGATAATCAGTCAAGCTTGTAACATGGCTCATTTATACTTGCTAGAAGCAACATGCATTCAAACAAAGGGACCTCTTCTTTGCAAACAAAAGGAATATGTTCAAACCTTACACTTTTTAAAAAAATTACCCAGGAACTTGGGGAGCTGTTGGTTTCTCCGTGGCAATGCCTCAGCCAATCAGAGTCCATTTGCCAACCACCCAGCTCTCTTTTCTCCTGTAGTATAAATTATTGTAATTATTTAAAATTTGGCATTCTTGCGTTTGTCCTGATGAGTGCCAGACAAAAAAGCTTCAGCAGCATGTCTCTCTTTTCAGAAATAAATTTGCGTTAAAGAAATACTCAGCCAATTTACACTCGTCAAAAGCCTTCTGTGTACTTACGTAGCTGATGCAGACTTTATTTCCTAGGCTTCTTCCGTGACAATGGTAGAATGTGCTAGCAGCCCACCTTGCAGCTGTCTCTGCATTTTAGACAGATGGCTGCCTTCATCCGTTTTGACAGAAACAAAATCTGATTATTTCTAAGTGCTTCAAAATTAGCAACAGCTTCGTAACTATTTTCTCAATTGTTTGCTGTTCCAAATGCAAGTGTTACTTCAGGATGTGCTGAGTGAATTATTTCTCATACTGTATCCTCCGGTGGATGATTTCTGTCAGATCATGGAGTGAAAGAATTAATCAGAATGCTACCAGGTTTGAATCAAATTTTGCATTTATTCTTTAATCACTTTGGATTATTACTCTAAAATGGTTAGTAATTTATCATGTTCAAAAAGTTATATTTTTAAACAGTATGCCTGTGGGTCTGATGTTGGACAGGCATTGGTGGATCCAGCACCTGGATTGGGCGTCATGTCTGTATTTTTTTTCTGGAGTGGTCCTAATCCATACTTTGCAGTAAACTAGTCTGGTAACATGGCATCATGGCAGACTGGTGTGAAGGTAGAATGTACTATATGTAATAAAGCCCCTACAGTGAGGTTGTATTAGCCTAAAATGGCTTCTGATTTGTAAAATTTAGCAGGCCTGCATTTCTAAGACTGTCAGGCTGACAAGAAATATCATTTGTAATTTAGTTTTACTTTAATTTAGTAGCACCTGTTTCCAGAAAGATGAGACAAGTTGGGGGTTGGCATTATTTTAAACGATTGCTCCATTAGCATTAACTTCTTTCATATTTCTTTTAAGTTGTTCCTGATTATCTTGAAATATATGGTGATTATTATAAAATGGTGCAAAATCTAGCAAACTGTGCATGGCATTTATAGTCATTTTTTCCATCAGTTACATCATCTTATGAAATGGATTGACTAAATTAAAAACTGCATGTTATTTTAATATACTTTAGTTCAATTATTCTCTGAAATAAGGATCAGCCTTGCTGAGTTGATATAACTTGTGTGTAAGTTAGAAGGTTGAGGGTTTAAACCCACTCCAGAACCTGAGCACACAATTGAGGTCACAGTTCAGTGGTATTCTGAGGGAGTGCTGCATTACTGAAGGTGCTGCCATTCAGACATTATGTTAAATTGAGACTCCATTTGCTGTTGAGTCTATATAAAGGAAGGAACCTTTTTCTATGTTAAAGGTGCTATATAAATACGAGTAGAGTATGTTCCCTCTCAGTTGATTTTTTAAACTAAAATATTTTGAAACAATTTCATACCTGTCACCATAGTATAGCTTGAAAATCAGTTTTATATATTCCAGTAGTTTCAAAAATAATACTTATATTTTTATAGCAGATTTCAACACCTGATCAAACAATTTCTTAGATTAACAACAACAACTTATATTTATAGAGTGTGTTTAATGCAATGAAATGTCCCAAGACATTTCACAGGAGCATTAGAAAACCACTGAAGGCACGGTCACCAATGGTGGAGCAATTATAATTGGGAATGCACAAGAGGCCAGAATTAGAGGAGCACAGATATCTTGGAGGGTTGTGGGGCTGAAGGATATTATAGAAATAGGGAGGGGCGAGGCCATGGATGGATTTGACAACAAGGATGAGAATTTTAAAGTCAAGACATTGCTTGACTGGGAGCCAATTAAGGCCAGTGAGCACAGGAATGATATGGGAATGGGATTTCCTGCAATGATGGTTAGAATGTGAGAGACAAATCATGGTGCATTGGGATAGTCATGTCTGGAGGTAATGAAGGCATGAATGGGGGTTTCAGCAGTAGATGAGCTGGGACAGCTTAAATCTTTAACTTTTGCTGCTAACAGAAAAGTGTTGGTGAAAGTTTCCTGCATTTACTATAGGTGAAGCATCTGTTCAAACCTATTGTAGTCAACTCTCTAATGCACAAAAGTAAACAATACTGAACAGCTCTATAATGCCAAGTAGGCCCTGTAACTCACATGTTTTACTAGTCATCTATGTGACCTATTTAAAATGGAAAATACTGTAGTTTATGTTATATATGTATAGAAAGTTGTGAATGGTTGCATAAATGATGATTTTCTATATTCAGGTGAAACAAACCAACAATGCAGGTTGTATAATTTTAACATTCATAAAAAGAAGAATTGAGTATGGTAATTTTTGTGCCTTGATCTACAGCTGCAGATCAGTGTTATCCCTGATTTTCATTCAGAACTATTTCACTTTCCTTCAATGTCTTTTATTTTCTATTCCTTTAAAAAGAGGCATGAACAAAATTTCTTAACCAATAAGCATCTGCCAAAGTACATGGTATAAACACTGTAGTTTCAAAAAATAGTGCAAATTTTTAATTTGTCTGGATAAACAGTGAGGATTTCATGCAATTCCCGTTCAGTTTGCTTGAACAGGATAGAGGGCCTGAATGAAAGCAGAACACAACTAGAAATGCGTAATTGTCAAGTGTAAAATAAATGTTAATTTTAGCTCTTTGCGTAGGAGCTGTTATGATTGAACAGCCGTTTCTTGCCTTTATTAGAGAAGCAGTAAGCGGTTTGAGACAGGTGAAGCTAATTCAAACTGTGAAGCAGATTTGTTTCAAGCAGGTCATTAGTGCAGGAAATCTGCCTCTACTCAAGACTTTCCTTAACCCTCCAATTATTTTCATCATTTCTTTCAGGTTAATGATGGTCCATCAAATCCTCTTTGGGAACAGCATGGAGGTTGCCATTTTGGACTGTTGATAAGGACATGGGACTCACTTTGTCATTGATCAGTCGTGTTGATTTCAACAGTGAACAACATCAGGTAGAAAGCATTGACACACCAACGCAGAAACCGTGTACTGAAGGTAATTTTTGCTTCCAAATTGTGAATGTAAAACTTACTGCGTTTGTTGAAGCGAGGATTGTTAATGGGTTACCTTTTTTTTTAATTTGGTGAAGGGAAGCAAAGAGATTTGAAGGCACATTTGAGTTTAGATTATTAAATCGTGCCACATTTCATTATTGTATAAATTTCATTGGTTCACGATAACATACCATGGATAGTGCTTAACCAATTCATCGACCTATATAGAACAGAAAGAGGTATGATTGCAGAGCATGGGATTTTCAAAAAAAGGCAGTGATCTCTGGGAAAGGTTGTAGGGAATTTAGTCTTATGTGAATAAATTGACCTTTATTCCTTTACTTGTGTCAATAGCAATTTTCATTATCATAAAATGTAATTTGTGTAAAGTAAACTTTTAGGGTAATAGTGGGATGTGTATGTGAGCTTGCGTATGTATTTAAATCTATTCAATCTCACCATTGAGCAAATCTTCTTTAAAAAGAAACATTAAATTGTTCAACTCATGCATATTATTCTATGCAAGTTAACAGAAATGAATATGTATAGCATAAAATATGATGCAAAATAAACCTGTTTATTTGCATTTGCACTTTGAGAGCAGAAAGACATTTTGTTTATGTAGTAACTGCCCAGTATGGATTGTACCTTGTTATAGTGTAGTTTTCTTTTAACCTGATGCATCTTAGGAGTAATGTTAATTTTTCCTTATGTTGAATCCTGAATATGCTGCTAAGTATGTGTATGGTTAGTGGCCAGCATTATTGTAGGTTGCTATTGAAACCATTTATACCATTAGAATTGTAAAACATTCAGGACTACTTCTACAATGAGTACCAAAAGCTGTGCAATGCTGAAAGGTGGATTGCTTTCTTGGGGGATTTTTTACTTGTTAACATTCTTAAACATTCCAGAAAACTAATCATTTATCTTTTGTGAATTCTTGTAAAATTTAAAGAATAAAATAAATTGATTTGTTGTAGTAATATTTCATAATTTATTCAGTCTTCCAGCTTTAGCTGTCAGTACAGTTTCATAGGAATACATGTAATATATGCAATGTGTTTATGGTCCACAATACCAAATTGAACTTTTGACTGCAGCTTTTATTTATGCACAGCATTCAATGTTAAATGAATATGGATATTTACTATTTTAATTTATGTAGGATCCCGGAGCTAAATGTTCCTACTGGCTCTTTTGACTTATTATTGAATCAAGTTGAACTTGGAACATGTACAGTCTTTCAAATATAACACAACATAGCCTACATTTAAAAGATTCTCAAGATGGCAGCTTTTCCCTGCTGTGAAGAGGCAAGAACCAGCTCACCTTGCCTAAAAGTGAACATTTTCATATCTGTCAATTCCACATTGAGTCTATGTCTGTCATACACATCATCTGTCTCAAGTGCTTGCTCAATTATCTTCCTCATTACTTAAATTTTATGTTTTTTTGCATTCTAGTTGGTCATTTTCTGTTGTGGTTATTCACCAAATTCATTGCATTAAGCCTTTCTCTTTAATCATATTTCAACATTTTTTTTTGCACAAATTGCATTTATACATCCCAGAAGGACACCATTCAGACTGTGCCTGTGCTGGCTGTCTGAAATTGCTATCCAATTTCCCTGTGCTTTTCCTATAACCTTGCAAATTATTCCTTATCAAGTATATGTTTGAGTAAAAAAAAGTAGCTGCCAATATACTCTACTATATATTTCTGAAAGTAAATATTTTCACATAATTAATCCATTAAAAGAATTACAAATAAGAATGAGGTGTAGATAGAATAGATAGAGAAAAGTATTCCACCTGGCGAGTGAGTCAATAACTAGAGGTCATAGATTCGAAAATTATTGTTGAAAGATCTAGGAGAAATTTTTCATTTGGGAAGTTTTCAGATCTGGAAGGCTGTACATGAAAAGGTGATGAACAAATGTAGGGTTTACAAGAATGTTGCCAGGGTTAGAAAAGTGTAGCTATGA
Source organism: Cetorhinus maximus (assembly GCF_964194155.1). NCBI lineage: Eukaryota > Metazoa > Chordata > Chondrichthyes > Lamniformes > Cetorhinidae > Cetorhinus > Cetorhinus maximus. The sequence continues at coordinate 42,929,269 of NC_135882.1, read as the reverse complement.
GGAGAGGTTGGATAGGTTGGGGTTATTTTCCTTAGAACAAAGAAGGCTAAGAGGTGACTTGATTGAGGTATGCAAAATTATGAGGGGAATAGATAGAGTGGACAGGATAAAATTGTTTCCCTTGGTGGAGAATTCTAGAACCAGGGGACATAGATTCAAGATAAGTGGCAGAAGGTGTAGAGGGACATGAGGAAGAACTTTTTTATGCAGTGGGTAGTGGGTGTCTGGAATTCACTGCCCAAGTTGGTGATAGAGGCAGAAACTCTAAACTCTTTTAAAAAGTACCTGGATCTGCACCTTAAGTGCTGTAAGCTGCAGGGCTATGGGCCGGGTGCAGGAAGGTGGGATTAGAAAGGGCACCTGGGTGTCCTCGGGATGGCATGGACAAGATGGGCCAAATGGCATCCTTCTGTGCAGTAACGTTTCTATGGTTCTATGGTTCTATGGATGTGAGACTAAACATGCTCTTTTAAAGAGCCAGCACAGGCTCAAAGGGCCAAGTGGCCCTTCTGTGCTATATGTTTATATGATTCTTAAGAAATATGGCCAGCAACTTAGCTCTAACCAATCCCTCTCTGGCTTCCACAAAAGCACAATGCATTGTGCTGAGTGCCTGCACATCCTGAGATCCAGGTGCACCATCTTATACTCCATAGTCAGCCACCTGAAGCCTCACATTGACTCCCAGAACACGTCACTGTGTATCTCCCAATGAGATTACAATGCCATTTAGCTGGGACGCCATCTCGTGCTCACATTGTCCAGCTGAATTCCTGACATTGTGGCCACCCACTGCTTCTGACATATGTGGGCAATGGCCTGCTGATTTCCCAACTTTGACTTGTTGAATTGTGTAGCTCAGGAAAGCAAGGGAAATGCAATTGAGCATGAATGGGCCAAAAGAAATACAAACATACAGCAAATCAAGTTAGGGCTCAACTGAGCGACCTTGTGATCTTAATGCTGAATACAACCAACCAATAGGAACCCATGAAACAAACACAGAAAATGCTGGAAAAACTTAGGCCTGACAGCATCAGTGAAGAGAAAAATAGAGTTGACATTTCAAGTCTGTATGACCCTTCTTCAGAGTTACCAGCGGCCCAAAACAGTCATCGATGTACCAATAAAAGAATTGTGGGAGGGGGCCTGAGTAGGACTGGAACAAGGAATGTTCCACATACCCCATAAAGAGACAGGCAAAACTGGGGCCCATGCAGGTACCCATAGCCACACCTTTTATGTGGAGGAAGTGAGACAAGTAAAGTGAGAAATTGTTCAGTGAGAGAACTAGTTCAGCCAGACGGAGGAGAGTGGTGGTGGATGGTGATTGTTTGGGCCTCTTTTCAAGGAAGAAGCGGAGAGCCCTCCAACTATCCTGGTGGGGGATGGAGGTGTAGAGGAATTGGACGTCCATGATGAAGAGGAGATGGTTGGGGCCAGAGAACTGGAAATTGTTGATATGACATAGGGCATCAGAGGAATCGCGGATGTAGGTGGGAAGAGACTGGACAAGGGGAGAGAGAACGGGGTCAACATAGGAAGGGCAGGAACAGGCTGACACGATTGGATTTTGGGGAGCAGATAAAAGCGGGCTGTCCAGGATTGAGAGATTATGAGGTTGGAAGCTGCAGAGGGAAGATCTCTAGAGGAGATGAGGTCACATGGTCCAAGGGGAGGTAGGAGGAAGTGTCTGAGAGTTGGCGCTCAGCCTCTGCGAGGTAGGAATCAGTACACCAGACAACAACAGCACCACCCTTGTCAGCAGGTTTGATAACAAAGTCAAAGTTAGACCTAAGAGAACGGAGTGCAGCAAGTTTAAAAAGAAACAAGTTAGAGTGGGTGAGGGGGCAGAGAAATTGAGACAGCCGATATCACACCGACAGTTCTCATTGTAAGATCAAGAGCAGGTAAGAGGCCAGAGGGAGGGGTACAGGTGGAAGGAGAATACTGGAGGCGGATGAAAGGTTCCGTGGAACAAGGGGAGAGGACTACTGCCCAAAGAAGTGAGCACAGAGAAGAAGGTGGCAGAAGAAGAGTTCAGCATCGTGCCAAGCCCAAAATTCATTGACATGAGGGTGTAAGGGCATGAAACTGAATCCTTTGCTGAGTACTGAACATTCAGCATCAAAGAGGGGAAGGTCAGAGGGTATGGTGAGTACACGGCAAGGGCTGGGATTAGAAGATGGGGTGGGGTCAGAGGGATGAGAAGGGGTGGAGAGTCCTGGATGGGAGTTGGTATCAATGAGTTGTTGGAGCATGCGTTCCTTAGCATCTGAAAGGAAGAGACAAAGTTCCTTGTTAAGGCGTTGGATGAGATGAAGAATATAATGAAACTGGGAACAAGGACAGCTTTGAGATAGGGTGAGTTGGTGCTGCTGGAGGGAGAGGTCGAGTGTGTTCAAATGGCAGCACATGGCACTGAGTGTGGATCTCAGGATGTAGCGAGAACAGTAATCCGAGGAACATTGTATGTCCCGGAAATACCTGTAATCCTGGGTGGATTCGAAACATGAGTTGGAATCCACGTGGGGTAAGTCGGAGATGGAGACAGTCACTGAGGAAGGAAATGCGGCTGTGAAAGCGAGTTTTAGTAAACACCTTGTCAAACACCAGGATGGAAATGGAAAGCAATGAAGGTGAACAGGGCAAAAGAGACGAACGAAAATCCTGTCGGAGAGAAGAGCAGTGCTTCTTCAAGGTAGGCATTCCTAGAAGAAAAGTGGCAGTCAATTAAACACTACGATAAAAGCAAAATACTACGGAAGCTGGAAATCTGAGACAAAAACAGAAAATTCTGGAAAAACTCAGCAAGTCTGACAGCATCTGTGGAGAGAGAAACAGTTAATTTTGAGTCTGTATGAACCTTCTTCAGAGCTGCGGAAACCATGTGTGAATACATCGATGAATCTCACAATGTGAGATCAATTGGTAATGTACAAACATAAATAACAGTATTTCAGTGTGGTAGAATGGATAAATGTCACAGGTTCAAACTTCAAGTAGTGATCAGTGCTGAAACAATTCAGCAACATGGGGTTGCTGCAGGTGGCCTTATGGCCCCTGGGCTATGGAAGGGAGAGAGGGGAAATCAAGCATGCTTTTCATTCCTAGCTACAACCTGTTAGAAAGTTCTTATGTCCTTACATATATGAAGACATGCATACCAGGCAAAGGCAAGATTAGGTTTACCTTTTGATGCTCATCCCAAATGCTGGAATAGCTTATTGGCACTCGCTTTTAGGTCATATGCATAAAAAAATCTCCAATTAGGTAACTGATAGCTGGCTGCTTTCAGAAGAGAAAGCAGGAGAGTTAGAAAGACAAATAAGATAATGTTAACCATGTTTAATATGTCCAGCCAGTAATGTATGGATGCCTCTCAGACTGACCCTGACAATATTGGTTTCAATAGGCTGGATTTTAAGTTCCTGACACACTAGGAGCAGGGGGTGGGGCTGGTAGTCTTGGTAACACCTGGGAAACTCGAAAGTAAGTGCAGCGCATCTGTCAGTGCTTTTTTTAACCCAATCACTGCATTACCAGATTAGTTCCAGGTTTCCTAACTAACTAGCATGAGTGAGCATGGTGACAACCTGCATGAGTTGATTTCAACTCCAGTGTTTAAAGGAATGCTTCAAACATAAAATTTGATGGATTTTCGCGTTGAGAGGAGCAGAACAAAAGGAACTGATGGAATACACTCCACATGTTTAATGCCTGGGCCTCAATTTAGCTGTTTAGCTCTTAGCACCTCCAGGGTGATATTCTTTCCTACTGATGGGAAGAAGAAGCCTGCCAGTTAAAGCAAAAAATGTGTGGCTGGAAGTTGCCCATGACGTCAGCAGCAGAATGTGCCATGCTCTTGCATTCAATGCTGAAAATGGTTTAATGAGCTAAAGAGGGCAAGAGAGGTGAATACCGTGGTGTGTATCACACCAATCCCCAACTCTGCTTTCTCAAGACCACTCCAGTACATCACTGTTCATACTAATTTACCTTGCAGGTGCACCCATCTCTTTCTGTCTATACACTTCCTCACATCCTCACTGTCCATCCACAACCGATATTCACCCTCAAGTTTATGTAATCTCATGTCTCTTTCTCATATCACCACAAATGCTCACCACCCATCTATTCTCTCTCATAACTCTCTTATTTTCCTCCTTGTAGGAGAAGGGAGCACAGAGCATGAAGGAAAGGCAAAGAGCCAAAGGTGCCTCTCCAGCCATCTCTCAGTTGACATTGGCAGGGAACAAGGCTCTGGATATCAGTGGAATCTTGGTGTGCCTGGAGATGGAGAGATGGGGACCTCCCAATTACCCAGTGACAAAATTAAATATCAGGCAGCCACATGGCATTCAACACTCACTCAAATTGGCATGATGTCTGCAGTGAGTGAAATATAATCATGTACATAACGATCACTTACAACATTCTTACTAGACAGTTTTATTCATGTCTTTGATCTCCCAAGCATCACTGGGGACGTGGTTCACGAGGATGACAGTAACTTCTCGGAGGAGGTCACTCCTTCTTAGGATGCACCGTCACAGAGCTCATGCAGACCATGCACCAGCTTCAGATACTCACATTCTGGTGGGACCGGTAAGGCAGAGAGGTGGGTTTTTGACTCGCATATATCACAAATAAACAAGAGAAGATGATGGAGATTGGGACAGCTATGAAGAGTCTGGGTCCAAGGCCATAGGACGCTCCAAGCTCTGCTCAGCAGCTGTTGATGAAGAATGCGCAATATACTGACAAGTTTTACAGCTGCAAGGTGCACCCGTGCAGAAAGATATTGGAGGAGTCCCTTTCAAGTATGAGTGGCATGGCCTTTGAGGTGATGTCCATGGAATGAGTGACTAACTGCATTAAACATCAAAAATGACAATCACATGAGTGTATGTGGGTTTTTATCAATAGTTTACAAACTATGAATGCCACTTTAACTAGGATGAATGATATCCTGGCCCTGACCATTCCTTGCCCCACTGATCTGCAGCAAAGTGTCCTGCAGCCCATTGTTAGTTGCAAAGTTCAACTGGACCATGAGAGGGATGATGGTGAAAGCAGTCGTGGAAATGGGGATTTGACTCAAAGTGCTTCCACTTCTCACCCTTACAATTCCCCTCCCCCTGTCAGTACCCCACTTCCTGCCTCATATCCTTTTGGCCGAGTCTGTCCCTACACAGTTACAGGTGAATCAATCTTTGGTGGGGCCCTCACAGGCTCCAAAACCCAGAGGATGTAGGCGAAGAACATGTCAGCAGTCAGAGCAGGGATTTAACAGCCTGCCTCTACCCCTATTGAAACCAGAGGTTGTGCCACATAAATGTTCTTGGAAGGGGAAGAGTAAAGATTTGAAGTTTGCTCAAGGGTATGCACATGAATATGCTACATAATGTTAGATTGGTAAGTTTCTGTTTTATTTTTCAGCCACATAAATATTATTGCTTTCTGTCACTTTCCCATCTCCCCCATTTTTGGTTGCTGCCTGCCAAGTGGCATTTTCACCGCTCTAGATGGTCAGGCCTGAATTGAAGCTAATCAATGGGGTGCTGTGAAAGGGATACTCGGTGTTTTGCTGCTCGGTGGTGGGGAAATGGGCGGATGGGGGAAAGTGGCTTTTGCATGTGACTGTCAGAGCGGTGGATTGGTGGAACCTACATGAACATCACAACAGTGAGGACATACCTGAGAGGAATGTGCACCGCTCAAGTCACATTGGCCAAATCATGTTCTACCTCCTCCTTGGAATTGACTGAAGAGGCTATGTGCTCTGTGCCTTGTTCCTCCTGCAGGTCCAAAAATTGCTGCTGTGCAATAGTGCACAGAGTGCAGCATTTCATTCTGGACCATACAGATGTGTGGTGAAGGATGCCTCCAGATCTGTCCAGGCACCTGAAGCACATCTGCAGCATGCTGATGACTTGCATCTGCTTGATATATGGCTTTCATTTTATCATGGGATTATGGTAGCATAATGGTAATGTTATGGACTAGTAATCCTGAGGCCTAGAATAATGACATGAGTTCAAATCCCAGCAATTCAATTAAGTAAACAGAATAAAAAGCTAGTCTCAGTAATGATGATCATGAAATTACCTGATTGTTGTAAAAACCCATCTGGTTCACTAGTGTTCCTCCCCATGGAAGGGAATCTTCCAGTTTGACCTACATATGATTCCAGACTCACAGCATTGTGGTCAGCTCTTAACCGCTCTCTGAAATGGCCTGGAAGTCACTCAGTTATTTCAAACCACTACGGAAAAGTCAAATAAGAATAAAACAGGACTGACCACCTGGCATTGGACACAACAAAGGCACACCCTGCCCCTGCAAAGACTTCCTCACTAATATCTGGGAGTTGAGGCAGAGCAAAGTCGAGTGAAGTTCCAGAGGTGGAATTAGGCAGGCCATAGTGGTAACGCAAATATGCAACAGTGGAGGTGTCAGCGAGATAGAGCTGGGTATCTCAGCATTTGTTTTTAATCCGTTCATGGGATGTGAGTGTCAATGTCAAGGCCCCACCCCTAATTGACCTTGAGAAGTTGATCATAAGCTGCCTTGTTAAACCGCTGCAGTCCATGTGGAAACAAACATTCTTTTGCCCTGAGACCAGCCCAACAGCCGTGCACTTAGCAGACTGTTCAAGTTCATCCGGAAAAAAGATTGAAAATCCCATTCTGCTCAGGACATGCCTCTTGACAAGCTCCTTAATGAGCATAAGGGATTGTTAATTGACGGTGAGCAGATTTCCTGTTCCCTCACCCCTGCAAGACCTTTGGAAATTACAAATTGTCACCGGAGCAGTGGGAGCTAGTGCTGCCCTGCAGGAACAGGACTTTCAAATCGTGCACTTGTGTGTTATCACGCCTACTGGCAATTGAAAATCCAGCCCCAAAAATATGTTGATCTCAGCTTAAATATGTTCAATGATGAAGCATGCACAACCCTCTGGGTTCGAGAATTGCAAATTCACAACCCTTTAGGGATCTAGAACCAGGGACCCAGTCTTAGAATAAGAGGCAGGCCATTTAGGACTGAGATGAGGAAGAATTTCTTCAGTCAGAGCGCAGTAAATCTTTGGAATTCTTTACACCAGAGGCCTGTGGTGGCTCAGTCATTGAGTATGTTCAAAGCAGAAGTCGACAGATTTCTAGATACCAACGACATCAAGAGATATGGGGATAGTGTGGGAAGATGGTGTTGAGATAGAAGAGCAGCCATGATCTGGTTGAATAGTGGAGTAGGCTCGAGGGGCCAAATGGTCTACTCCTGCTTCCATGTTCCTATTGTTTCTTTGAGTGAAGAAATTTCCTCTCCACTCAGTCCTAAATGATCAGCCCCTTATGAGATTGTGCCCCCGAGTTCTAGATTCCCCAGGGGGAAAAACAACCTCTCAGTATCTACCCTGTCAGAATATTGTATGTTTCAATGAGATCACCGCTCATTCTTCCAAAATTCAGGAAATATAGGCCCAATTTACCCAGCCTCTCATTATAGGACAACCCCCTCATTCCAGGGACCAATCTAGTGAACCTTTTTGCTGTGTCATGTATGGATACTGATGAAGATTTGGGTTTTCTATTGAAGTTCATGGATGAAATTTACAAAAAAGATCATCTATTAGATACCTATGAAGCATGGTCAGAATTTTTAGATTTCTAAAGATGGATGATCATTCCATAGAGGAATATGGACTTGAACAGATTGCATAAAAGTTTGAAGAAATCCAAACTGGAGATTTCTTATTCAGTGCTTGCATTTAAATTGCTGGATTATGCTAAGGTGTTACATACGGATAGGCTCCTGCTCTTAACTGGCATTTGGTTCTTAGAGAAAGATTTATTTTTGGATCAAATGTCTGCTGCTTTAATAAAATCCCTGGGGAAGCATCATTTCCAGCAGCCTTGAAAGTGCAAATGGGATAATCTCGGGTATCACAAAGGACGGAGGACTTAATGATTGCAGCCTTTGGAGATTGTTCAGATACGGAACCCAGACGTCAGTACAACAGAAGAGTTATAGACAAAAGGAATGAGGATGAAGGTATTTTTTGCAGATCTGACAGAACACAGGAGTTGAGTAGCACTACTGAACCCCAGGAATGACCCGGGAACAATTAGCAGGCGCTCCAGATGTGACTCAAAATATCATTATGCGATGAACTGCCTAAAGCAGAACAGCAGCGTTTTCAAAGTGACACATAGCTCAGAAAATTCGTAAGTTGAAGATGATGATAATGATCAGTCTGCGGGAATTGTACAAGAAGCTTTTGACCTGATGTAGTCTCTAGTGAGATACCCTCGCTGCAAGCCTTCCATGAAAAAGACACAGATGAAACTGGATATGGAACGTGAGAAAGCATTGGTTTTGGGAAGTCAGTAGATGTACAGTTTACCATATCAGAACATGATTGCATCCCCTTAACAAAACCTGACATTTCTAATCAGGATGTTGAGGAAGTGTTAATGGCATCAGGTGATAAGAAACTGAGTGAAAAAAGGCAAACTGTCTTAAAGTTACACAGACAATTTACTCACCCTTCTTGTCACAGATTAAAAATCCCATTAAAGGATGGAGGTGAGGTTGATGATGAGCATACAAGGCTTATCAAAGAGATTAGTAAAAAATATGGCAGCTTTATGGTATCACATAACACTGAAATAAAGTTTAATCCTGGGTATTTAGTATACTATAAAAGAGAGGGTCATAAAGAGTGGAAAGGTATGCGTAAGGTGATAGAGTATGATGCTAAAATAGTGGTTCTTCAACATGGCAATCAAACTATTGAGGTCCATTCATTTTGGTTAATTGTGATTGATTACAAACTTTGAGAATCTGAACAATTAGGAGGTGGTGGGGCACCCTGGACCTCACATCTCATGTGTTTGACAGTTGTGAGGAAGAGAATACGGTAGATAAGGAGCTGGACAGTCATAGACAGAATGATACTGATGCACAGTGCAAGGCACCAATGGACAACTGCCTGGAGTGGGTACTCTGGTTACATACATACTAGTAAGGTCCAGCAAATGGAAAGGTGTGATTATTGTAAGGAGAGCAGGGGAAACTACTGCTGGTTCAAATATTGGCTAAATGTCCAAGATGATGGACAAGAGGTAAGATCTCAGGACTGGCAAAGTGGGGTGAAACAGTGGAAAGCAAGAAAACACAGTGCAAGCTCTTATAGTGGACCGGGAAGTGCCTGTTGCACTAGAAAACAATTATGTACTAGCAATAAGACTTCAGATCATGGGAGGGAGCAATCCTATAGCATTGGTATGGAAAGACGTAGGAGTGCAAGTAAAGGCTGCAATTTGACTAGATTGTGTAATAGAACAAGGACTGCAGAACAATCTAGGAACAATACTAGAAGTAGAAATTTTGGTGGCTGCCAACAAATTAGAAGGTAAATGAATAAGATTGGCAAAACAAAAGGAGCTGGATATTTGGAAGGATTTTGGCGTCTACTGTGAAGTGCCAGATAGGGCTCAGCCAGCCTTATCACATAAATGGATATTTATGAGAAAAGTCCTCCCAGATGGGACTTACAAAGCTAAAGCGAGACTAGTGGCTTGAGGTTTTGAATGTGGACTTCGAGATCAAGATGTTAAAGTGGACTCCCCAACAATGGGAAGAACAATCCTGAAAATGTTCTTAGCTCTGTTGACCACATGTTCATGAGTGCCCGCGATCGGGCCCGGAAGGCAATTTCACGCTGGCGGGCCAATTAAGGCCCTCCCAGCATGAAGTGTGAGCAGCAGCGCTCAGCGCTGCCTGTGCAGGCGGGGGAGGAGTGCGAGCTGGGTGGGCGCGGCCTTCACACATGTGCGTGAGTGTGTGCTACATAGTCTCCCTGAGGCAGAGAGCTGACTCAGGGAGATGAACTGATATAAAAAAATTAAAGATTTCATAAATGTTATAAAACATCCCCTCATGTGACTCTGTCACATGAGCAGGGACATGTTATTAATGAAAAAAATAACGTTTTTATTTGATATTTGTTTGCTTTTGGAAACCTCATCCTGCTTGTGGATGGGGTTTCCAAAAAAAATGCAAAGGCCACTTGGCCTTTCCGCCTGCCTGCCAACCGTAAGGTTGGACGGGCAGCAAAGAATTTCTTTTAATTAATTTGTTAATGGCCTTAACAGGCTTTTTAATTGTCGGGGGGCTGCGTGTCCGATTCCGTCACACGCCCGCCGACCGAAATATCGCACGAGTGCATGATGACATCAGGACGCACGCCCGCGTATTCACACATCATTTTACTCTCGGTCCGGTTGGGCACGCGCCCGCCCGTCGAGCTGGAAATTTTACCCATGGAATTTCTCAGTTAGGACTGTCTTGCTGAAAGTAGGCTGTACTCAACTGAAAGCAGATCCATCAACCTTCTAATGGTACCATTAAAAAGAAACTCTCAGTCATCTTTACAATGTACGCTGATGATTTTCTATGAGAAGGTTTTGTGGAGTTTGAGTAATTTGTTATAAATAAGATTAAGGGGGAGTTTAAAATTGGAAGTCAGACTTTAGGGGCTTTTAAATATATTGGCTTAGACATTAAGCAGAATAGGTTGGAAATAATCTTGAACCAACAATCTTATCTAGAATATGTCACTCATATCCTGATAAATTGAGCTAGGTCATCACAGAAAGATGATGTTATATCTATTAAAGGAGCAGAACAGTTAAGAAGTTTGATTGGACAGTTTAAATGGCTGAGCACACAGACAAGACCAGATGTCAATTTTGATATATTAGAACCAAGTACTATGGTGAAACATGCTACTATTGAGGATGTTTTAAGAGCAAATAAAACATTAAAAAAATAAAATACAGAGGAGTGCGTACTCAAGTTTCCAGTCTTGAGAAGCCAAAGGACATGAAATTAGGTCTTTTTAAGTGACGCTTCTGATGTTAATCTTCAGGATAGATATTTAAATACAGTTGGTTTTATAATATCCTTCTTGGTGGGTGAAAATGGAAAATGTTGTCCCTTGATCTGGGAAATGTAGTGTTTGATTGTTCTGTGTTTGATAATGTCAGCCTGTTTACTATTGATGCTCACTGTGCTTGATTGGTTAAGCCTGGGTGTGGACTCCAGTAAAAGGAAACAAAGCTGTTTTAAGAGCTGGAAGCTAGAGTTGAAGCATTGAGTAGAGATTTTAAAGCACTCTAACTAAACCTGTTGCATACATAGAAACTAATTTCATCTCTGAATAGATCCGAGATATAAAATATACAACAGGAAGCTAAGAGAAAAAGGAGTGGTTAAAAGTAGTCTAGCTACGGAAATACTAGCTTTTGTAGAAGCAATAGAAATGGGGCAGAACCTTCTGGTCGGCGTGTGGGGACGGGCCCCACACACCGACGCGTAAAATAATGCGCGGTGACGTCAGGTGTGCATCCCAATGTCACCGCATGTCATTCCAATCTTCAGTTCGGCTAGCGCGCATCGGAGTAGCTGTGCGCCCACCGAGCTGTCAAAGGCCTATTAAAGCCATTAATCACCTAATTGAAGTAGTTGTCAGGGCTGCCCATCCAACCTTAAGGTTGACGGGCAGGCGAAGAGCCCAGGTGGCCTTCGCATTTTTCATGGAACCTCATTCACAGGATGAGGTTTCATGAAGGTTTTATAACTTTAATAACATTTTTTATTAAAACTCATTGACATGTCCCAGCTCATGTGACAGTGTCACATGAGGGGACATGTCTGAATAATTTTTTCTATTTTTTTTTAAGGTTTCATAGTGAAATTAATCTTCCTGAGGCAGCTTTGTGCCTCAGGGAGATTTCTGTGCTCTTTCGCACAGTGCAGGTCCTGACTCACCCTCCTTCCCCCACCTGCACAGGTTGTGCTGAGCGCTTCCAGGTGCGCATCACATTGGGCGGGCCTTAATTGGCCCGCCCACATAAAATGGCGGCACGCAGCCGATCGCTGGTGGCAATCAGCTGCGCGCCCGTTCCCGCCCAGCCAGCCCGATGGGGAGAAAATTCTCCCCATGGGGTTTTACTTAGCAAATAATTTAGGGGAAATCCTGTACAAGGTGTGTTCTGAGAATAGTTTGCCCACTGAGAGTTAGATAGGTAATCGTTCTTTGTGGAATAATGTACATTCAACAAAAGGTGTAAATGTTAAGGATCGACTTTGCTAGTGTAAAAGAGATGCTAGAAAGAAAAAAAATCTTTAAGATAAAATGAGCTACATAGAAACATAGAAACTAGGAGCAGGAGTAGGCCATTTGGCCCTTCGAGCCTGCTCCGCCATTCATTATGATCATGGCTGATTATCCAACTCAAGAGCCTGCTCCCGCTTTCTCCCCATATCCTTTGATCCCTTTCGCCCCAAGAACTATATCTAACTCCTTCTTGAAAACATACAATGTTTTGGCCTCAACTACTTTCTGTGGTCGCAAATTCCACAGGCTCACCACTCTCTGGGTGAAGAAATTTCTCCTCATCTCCGTCCTAAATGGTCTACCCCATATCCTCAGACTGTGACCCCTGGTTCTGGACTCCTCCACCATCAGGAACATCCTTCCTGCATCTACCCTGTCTAGTCCTAGAGTTGACACAAGTCATTAATTTTTGGATTGCTTCACTGAAAAGGATGCTTGCACAAAGGTCCTAGAAGAGGGACACCTTTTAATGACATGGTGTACAGAATATGGAAAATTCTTTCTTTTCTCTTTTTCCTTTGATTTGTTTTGAAATATTTTTGTTTGTTATAAAGTTTTGGTTTAAAGAAAAGTAAGGAATCTATTAATTGTATGTACCTGGTATTATTAAGGTTAAGGATTTACAGTTAGACGCTATTGATTGACCTTGAGTGCATATAAAGAGAGACTTCTGGGACACTGGCTTTTGGTTAGGAAGAGTCAGACTTTTGTAATGTTGCATTCTGTAAATAAATCTAATATTAAATAAAAGATTGGCATTTGGTTTTCTACTTCACAAATGTTGTCTCAATTCTGAAACCATTCCTTTAGATTGATAAATTGTGCATGTCACTCTGCTATTTAAGAAAGGTGAGCCAGGGAAGCTGGGGAGCTAAGAAATGGTTAGCCTATAATCTGTTTTTGGGAAATTACTGGAATCTATAATGAAGGATAGGGTGACTGAGCACCTTGAAAATATTCAGCTGATCAGAGAAAGCCAACATTGATTAGTAACAGGTAGATCGTGCCTGGAGAACACGATTGAATTTTTGAAGAGGTGACTAAATTAGTAGACTGGGGAATGTTAATGAATGTAATTTACATTGACTTCCAGAAGGCATTTGATTAGGTCCCTCATAAGACTGTTAGCTAAAGTTGAAGCTCATGGAATTGAAGGCAAATTATTCACCTGGTTAAACAATTGGGTGAGCAGCAGGAAACAGACGCTAGGATAGTGCCAGGAAGAGACAAGTGGTGTCTTGCAAAGATCTTTGTTGAGGCCCCTGAACTATTCATTGTTTTTATTAATAACTTGCATGATGGAATAGAAAGCTACATATCCAAATTTGCTAATATCACCAAGATTGTAAGCAGTGTAGATGGAAACTTAAAATTACAAAAAAATTCGATAAAATGGGCAGAGCAGTGACAAATAAATTTCAATGTTGGCAAATATGAGTTCATCCTAAAATCCTTGGACCTAAAATGGTAAAATAAAGCATGTTCTAAACGGAGAAGCTAGAAACAGTGGAGGTTCAAAGACGCATGGGGGTCCAGGTACCTAGATGGTAAAAATGTCATAAACAGGCACAGAAAACAATCAAAAAGATTTTATATCTAGAGAACTAGAATACAAGACAATAGAAGTCATGCTTCTGTTGCACTAACCCCTGGTTAGACCACATCTAGAATGCCGTGGGCAGTTCTGGACACCACGCCTTAGCTAAAGATATATTGGCCTTGGAGGGAGTGCAGTGTAGATTTACCAGAATGATACCTGGAATCCAAAGATTAAATTAGGATGAGAAATTACACAAACTATATGCCCTGGACTTTAGAAGGTTTAGGGGCAAATTGATCAAAGTTTTTGAAGTATTAAGGAATCGATAGAGAGAAAATATTCCTGTTAGTTGGGGACACTAGGACTAGGGGCATGTTAAAAAGGTAGACCCAGACATTTCAGGAGTGGTCGAAACAGGCTGTTCACAAGTTGGTGTCATATTTGACCCCGAGATGAGCTTAATTTCCAAGACAACTTACTTTGACCTCTGTAACATCTCCTGACTCAACCCCACCTATGCTCATCTGCTACTGAAACCCTCGCCCATTCCTTTATTACCTCCAGACTTGATTATTCCAGTGCACTCCTGGCTGGCCTCCCATTTTCTATCCTCCATAAACTTGAGCTCACCCAAAATTCTGTTTCCAATGTTTTTTACTTGATTTGAAATTTTCATCCTTGGATTCAAACCTCTCCATTGTCTCACCCCTCCCTGTCTCTCTAATCCCCTCTTGCCAAAAAAGCAACCTGCAATATCTGCACTCTAATTCTGGCATTCCCAATTTTAATCACTCTATCGTTGGTGGCCATGCCTTCAGCTCATTCCCTAAACCTCTCTGCCCCTTTACCTCTCTTTGCTCCTTTAAGGCTCTCCTTAAACCCTATCTCTTGGCCAAACTTTTGGTTATCTGCCCTAATATCTCTTTATGTGGCTCAGTGCCAAGTTTTACTTTATAATGCTCCTGTGAAGTGCTTTGCGACATTTTGTTACATTAAGGGGACTGTATAAATACAAGTTGTTGTCCATCTCTAAACATGCTTATCTGATAAAGCTGGACCATTTAAGAAGTATATTTACCCTTTATTTACTTCATTTGTTCGTTTATTTTATTTGCACTTTGTTGGCTGTAAAATGTTTTGGGATGTCCTGTGGCCATGAAAAGCATTATATAAATGCAAGTAATTTTTTTTCTTTATGTTTTTAAGTTTGTATGCTGTGAACTTATCAGTAATGCTTGAAAGCTATTGATAATCTTAGATTGAATCTGGAAACTGAATATTTCTCCCTGTGGTTTAAACTTTGATTTCAGTAAGTGTTTCAGTGAATGCTCCACAAGATGTTACAGTCTGGCGTGACTTGAATCAGGTATTCTGTTTTAGATGATTAAATGAGCAACAGAATAGAAACCAAGCTTCATCAGAACTTTTTGTTTTAATAGGTTATTATGTACAAAATACTGAATAAAATGGAACCAATACAAAGCATTGGATTGCATTAGAACTTGTAATATGTAATTAACTGTATCACTCAGCTGATGCATGAGGTGTTATGTTCTTCTGTTTGACGTAAACATACCAATCATACGCAAAGATTGGCGAAACAATTATTCCAGTTGTCTATTTGAAGATAAATCTAATTATAGATAATGTTCATCGAGAGACTCTGAGGCACATATCTGACCTCAGTCACTGATGCTTTCAGACTGCCCACAAGCCATGGGATTACTATAAATCATATCCTGTGTCAGTGGTAGTAGCGATTGACAATGGTTTAAGATATGGCCCCTTAAAGGTGCGTGTCATCATATCACAACATGAGGTCAGTTGGCGAATTACCAAATGTGTGTTTTTTTTAACTAATTGACCTGCCAGCTTGTATTCTACAGTTGATTGCTACATTGAGCAGAATTTTATTGAAACAGGCCCCTCACAGCAGGAGCAGCAGCAGTGGGTTAGGAACCTGTTTGTTTCAGCAATAGGCTTTGCTGTGTCTGTCTAATTCAGCCATAACATTAACATCCAATTTCTGGATTAACAAATAATTGCAGAGCATAAACACAATGAAAACCTACATCTGTCAATGAAAGGCTTTCTGTTTAGAGGGACCCTGGCAGCGTTCGAAAGGCTGCATCCAATATTGCTGCGGAAGGCTGGAGTAAGGAGGAGAATGGAAAAAGACATGAGAAGATTGCCTCTTTGGTTCTCTGACTCTTCCCTGGAGGTGATGCCAGAGGTGGTCAGGGCCTGAAGGGACCTGCTGTTTCCTGTGGACAGGAGAAAGAGGCCAGCCACACATCTAAACAGGAATTGCTGCTAGTTTCAGAGGATGTCAGCTCCAGGAATGTGGTCCCAAGGATATGGATCCAATGTCACCAAAAGTTAATTGACCTCATTTTGTCAGGAAAGGCGAGTGACATACCACCTTCAGGTGCCAACCACCACTCTCTGACTTCCCGAGTATTCTCCTACATACTACTCATAAGAACAACACAATTTGCAACTCCACTCATTCCTTTCCGTCCAGGCACCTCCTCAAACCTCCATCTGAACAGTCACCATTGAAACTCAGCCTCACCTTAGTGCCATCCCACACCCATCAATCAAAGCCATCCTCCAGGAATGTTGTCATTCATTCATCTGCACACATTGTGCTTTTCACACTCATTACTCTCTGCTTTTTCTCATTGCAGGAGAAGAGAGTGCACAACTCCAGGGAGAGGTAGAGAACCGAGGGTAGCTCTGGAGCCATAGCCATCCTGATCATAGCAGGGTGGCACAGTCATTTGGCATAAGTGATGGAGAGATGGAGTCTCCCACAGACCTAGTGACAGAACGAGATAAATCGTATTTGACAAATTTATTAGAATCCTTTGAGGATGGAAGGAAAACCTTGGATAAAAATGGAAGCAGTACATTTCGATTTCAAAAAGGTATTCGATAAGGTGTCACGTAAAAGGTTACTGCACAAGATAAGAGCACATGGTGTGGGGGTAATATATTAGCACGAATAGAGGATTGGCTGATGAACAGAAAACTGAGAGTTGGGATAAATGGGTCATTTTCAGGTTAGCAAACTGTAACAATGGAGTTCCACAGGGATCAGTCCTGGAACCTCAACTATTTACAATCTGCATTGACGATTTGGATGTGACTATATTGTAACCAAATTTGCCGATGATACAAAGAAAGGTAGGAAAGCAACTTGTGAGGAGGACACAAAGAATCTGCAAAGGGACATAGATAGGTAATTGAGTGGGCAAAAAGTTGGCAGATGGAGTATAAAGTGGGAAAATGTGAGTTTATCCACTTTGGTAGGATGAATAGAAAAGCAAAATATAATTTAAATGCAGAGAGTCTCTGGGTGCCCTCGTACAGGAAATACAGAACGTTAGTATGCAGGTACAGCAAGTAATTAGGAAGGCAAATAGACTTGACTTTTATTGCATGGGG
Source organism: Cetorhinus maximus (assembly GCF_964194155.1). Lineage (NCBI taxonomy): Eukaryota > Metazoa > Chordata > Chondrichthyes > Lamniformes > Cetorhinidae > Cetorhinus > Cetorhinus maximus. The sequence goes on along the minus strand of NC_135882.1, from coordinate 42,912,089 downwards.
TTGCAGTGTAAAAGTAGGGAAGTCTTGCTACAACTGTACTGGGCATTTGTTAGACCGCATCTGGAGTATTGCAAAGAGCTTTAGTCTCCTTATTGAAGGAGGATTTACTTGCATTGAGGCAGTTCACAAAAGGTTCACCAAGTTGATTCCTAGGATCAAGGGGTTAGAACCATGGAAAAGTTATGGACCAGAAAGAGGCCATTCAGCCCACCGTGTCTGCACCAGCCATAAAAATTGAAAAAAGAAGATAGCCGCTCATTTTAATCCCACTTTCCAGCACCTGGTCCATAGCCTTGCAAGTTACAGCACTTCAGGTGCAAATCCAGGTCCTTTTAAATAAGTTGAGCATTTCAGCCTCAACCACCAATTCAGGTAATGAATTCTAGATACTCACCATCCTCTGGGTGAAAAAGTTTTTCCTCATGTCCCCACTAATCCTTCTACCAATCACCTTAAATATATACCTCCTGGTAATTGACACCTCAATTAGGGGAAACAGCTCTTTCCTGTCTACCCTATCTAGGCCCATCATAATTTTGTACACCTCAATTAGGTCACCCCCTCAGCCTCCTCTGTTCGAAGGGAAACAACCCTAGCCTATTGAATGTTCCTTCATAGCTGCAATCTTCAAGCCCTGGCAGCATACTTGTAAATCTCCTCTGCACTCTCTCCAGAGCAATTATATCCTTCCTGTAATGTGTTGACTAGAACTGTACACAAAATTCCAGGTGTGGCCTAACCAACGTTTTATACAGTTCCATCATTATATCCCTGCTTTTGTATTCAATACCTCGCCCAATAAAGTAAAGCATTCCATATGCTTTCTTTATCCACCTGTCCTGCCACCTACAGGGACCTGTGGACATGCACTCCGAGGTCTCTCACTTCCTCAATCCCTCTCAATATTTTCCTGTTTATTGTGTATTCCCTTGTTTTGTTTGCCCTCCCCAAATTCATTACCTCGCACTTTTCTGGATTGAATTCCATTTGCCACTTTTCCATCCACTCAACCAGACCATTGATATAATTCTGGAGATGACAGCTATCCTTTTCACTATCAACTACACAGCCAATTTTTGTGTCATCTGCAAATATCCCAGTCATGTCTCCCACATTTAAGTCCAAATCATTAATATATACAAAAAACAGAAAGGCCCCAACATTGAGCCCTGTGGAATGCCACTGGAAACCGCTTTCCATTCGCAAAAAAATCCATCGACCATTGCCCTTTGTTTCCTGTCGTTGAGCCAATTTTGGATCCAACTTTCCACCTTCCCCTGTATCTCATGGGATCTCACTTTTCTGACCAGTCTGCCATGTGGGACCTTATTGTCAAATGCCTTACTAAAATCCAATTAGACAACATCCACTGCACTACCCTCATCAATCCTCCATGTCACATCCTCAAAAAGTTCTATTAAGTTAATAAGACACGATCTTCCCCTAACAAAACCATGCTCTCTCTCCGTGATCAATCCGTGCCTTTCTAAGTGACAGTTTATCCTGTCTCTCAGAATTGATTCCAATAATTTTCCCACCACCGAAGTCAGACTGACTAGCCTATCATTTTCAGGTCTATCCCTCACACCCTTTTTAAATAATGGTACAACACTCGCAGACCTCCAATCCTCTGGTATCTTGCCTGTATCTAGTAGGGATTGGAAAATGATCATTAAAGCATCCTTAATTAACCCCCTGGCTTCCTTTAACAGCCTGGGATACAATCCATCCGGATCTGGTGACTTATCCATCTTCAAGGATGTCAGTCCCTCTAATAATTCCTCTCTCACTATGATTATTGTATCTAACATTGCACACTCCTCCTCTTGAACTAGAATGTCTGCATCATCCGTCTCCTTAGTGAAGACGGAGACAAAGTACTCATTGAGAACCCTGCCCACATCTTCAGCATCAATGCACAAGTTACCATGTATATCTCTGACAGTCCCTATCCTTTCCCTAGTTATCCTCTTGCTCTTAATGTCCTGGTAAAACACTTTTGGGTTTTCTTTGATTTCACCTGCCAATATTTTTTTTGTATCCTCTGCTTTCCCAATTTCCATTTTTACTTCCGCCCTGTACTTTCTACACTCCTCCTGGCTTTCTACAGTATTAAGTCTTTTGTGACTGTCATGAGCTTTCTTTTTCTGCTTTATCTTGGCCTGTATGCTTTTGGATAGCCAGGGGGCTATAGATTTGGCAGTACCACCCTTTTTTTGTGGGAACATGTCTACACTGTGCCGGTAGAATCTCACTTTTGAATGCCTCCCCCTGATTTGACACTGTTTTCCCTTCTAGTAGCTGTACCCAGTCCACTCTCGCCAGCTCACCTCTCAGCTTTGAAAAATTTGTCTCCCTCCAATTTGGAACTTTTACTCCTATTCTATCTTTGTTCTTTTCCATAATGATGCTAAATCTAACTGTAGTATGGTCACTATCTCCAAAATGGTTCCCCACTGCTACTTCATCCACTTGCCCAGCTTCATTTCCTAAGACTAAATCTAGAATTGCCCCCTCTCATTAGACTTGTTATGTGCTGGCTAAAAAAGTTCTCTTGAATGCAGTTCAAAATTTTGCGCCCTCTGTGCCCTTCACACTGTTCGTATCCCAATTGATATTAGGGTGGTTGAAGTCCCCGACTATTACTTCCCTATTGTTTGTGCACCAGAAATGTGCCTACATATTTGCTCTTCTAACTCCCTTCCACTATTTGGGGGTCTATAGTACACTCCTAGCAGTGTAGCTGCTCCTTTTATTTCTGAGCTCAACCCATGTGGCCTCATTTGAATCCTCATTTAGTATATCATCCTTCCTTACAGTGTAATTGATTCTTTGACCAATATTGCTACACCCCCACCTTTTTTACCCCCCTCTCTATCCTGCCTGAAAACCCTATATTCAGGGATGTTGAGCTGCTGCTTTTGCGCTTCGTTAAGCCAAGTTTTTGTTATAGCGATGATATCAGGCTGCCATGTGTCAATCTGTACCCTGAGCTCATCAGCTTTATTTGCTATACTCCTTGCATTTACCTTTTAACACTGCAAAATTCCTGTGCTGTGCACTTCTTAACCTGTGCTTCTTCTGTCTTTCAGAGTGTAATGAGGAAAGATTGAATAAGTTGGGCCAATGCTCATTGCAGTTTAGAAGAATGAGAGGTGATTGCATTGGAACATATACAATTCTAAGGGGGCTTGACAGTGTAGATGCTGAGAGGATGTTTTTTGGGTGAATCAAGAATGAGGGAGCAAAGTTTCAGAATAAGGGGTCGCCCATTTATGATGGAGATGAGGAGGAATTTCTTCTTTCAGAGGGGTGTGAATCTTTGAAATTCTTTACCCCAGAGAAGGCTGAGTCATTATATATTTTCAAGGCTGAGCTAGACGTTCTTGGACTATAGGGGAATCAAGGGTTATTGGCATCTGGCAGGAAAGTGGAGTTGAGGCCAAGGTCAGATTCTCTATGATATTTTGAATGCTAACTCGAGGGGCCATATTACCTATTCCGGCTCCTATTTCTTATGTTCTTTTATTATGCTGCCACTTGGCACATAACATTCACTCATCTGAATTGCTGTCACCACTTGCTGAAATGCCAGGAAATGCACAATGTACACTTTGAACCTTATCCATTTTTCAGTTCTAATCAATGTCTTTCATCTCCCACAGGTCTTTGAAGGGTACAGAGGAGCAGCAGAAGGAGGGCACCAAGGAGTCCTCATTGGAGGACAAATGGTCAGAGGATGCATCATCATGTGACTCTTGCACACCTTCCACTAATGCAGATGCACACATCTCGGTGGGTACTGCAGTGGAGATAGTTAGGTTGCCACATGGTGAGGCGCAAGTCACATGTGAGCAGGAGCAGGTGCTGAAGATAGAGGCAGCATTGGAAAATCCCTGTCAGAGAATGCAGGACACTCCAAGTGCTGCTCAGCTGGATATAGATGCTGAGTCTTGGGAGTCATCCACAAAAGGGGAATTTCTAGAGCAGTAACGGGCGATGTGTGTGCTTCTGTCAGCATCTCCAGAGGCAGTGTGCAGATTGGAGACAGATTGAAAAGCTTATCTCTAATGTGAGTGCCATGATGTCTCAGGCATTTGCACTGAATTTCATCTCCATGGAAAGAGTGGCCAGCTGCATGGAGAATCAGATGCAACAGGCAACCAAGTTGCATGTTGCTCAGACCAATGGCCTGCACATTCAGTCACTTCTAACAGGATTTAACAAAGCATTGCCTTGGTGGCTCAGTGCCTCACTGACATGCAGCTGAGTGCTCTCCAGTCCTTAGCTAGCAGGGAAGTGCAAGTGGGCCATGAGGGAGAGAAAGAGCTGAAGGCAGTGCGGACTCTTCCCAAGGCATTGGTACTTCTTACCCTTTGCATCTGCTCCCTCAGACAGAGCCCCACATGCTGCTTCTTGCCCCCATGACCAACTCTGCCCTCATGTGTTAGAGAAGGGGAACAATCAGCGTGCTTCTAGTTCTATGAATTCACAGGGATTGCACTGTGGAAGAGTTAAAGCTGATGAGAAAGGTTTAGTTGCACAAGGGGATTCACTTGGATGTTGTACAACAATGTTCATGGCATTATGTATATGATTATTTTAATGAATCAAGCATTTTATTCGAACTTCTCATTCTCCTGCTGTCTACTTTGTTGCTTCCTGCGTTCCAAATGGATGGTAGCCTTCAAGTGAATAATATGACCAGATTGAAAGACTAGGATTAGGTGTGAATCTAACAGCTGGATTTTTGACTGTGAGAAAGATTTATGTTGGTGGAGGTGGTGCAGCCACAGAGTTGATAATCAGCATTGTCCTATAGTCTCACATGCTCAGATTAGCAGGAATGTGCCTTTACAAAGCTGCTGCAGGCTTCTCTGAGAGCCAGAAGAGTAGCTGCAGGCACTCTGGCTGCATCCTGTCCCTCCTCCTCTCCTTCTTCCTTCTCCTCCTTAGAGGATGCCAAATGATCTGTACATTCTTCTTTCTGCTGCTCCATTCCTCTCTGCAGTGAAATATAGTGTAAGGTACAGCAGACGGCAACCATTCTGGAGACCCTTGTTGGTGCATACTGAAGGATTCCTCCAGATCTGTCCAGGCACCTGAATCGTATCTTCAACCCAATGGTTTGCTCAAAAATCACCCTAGTCATCATGAGGCTCCTGTTGAAACTATCCCCTGCATCAATGGTAGGGCTTTTCACAGGAGTCATCAGTCAGTTCCTCAGAGGCTGGCCCTTTTCTCCAAGGAGCCACCTGATCACACTGTGCTGAGGTGAAAAAAAACCTATGGGAAATGTCACTGTCACAGAATGAAGGTAACATGGGAACTTCCAAGATATCTTGCTCAGACATGCTTTATAACCTTTCAGTGGTCACATACAAGCTGAACATTGAGGGCAAGGGTACCCTTCCGATTGATAAATACGCCAGACAGATCTGAGGGCTTATTCATTACCACGTGTGTCCAGTCTATTCCTTTTCCCTTGGGAATCCAGCCACTGGAGCAAATCCAAGAACCACCTGTGTCTGCCTGGCCTCATTAGTATCAAAGTGGACAAAATTGGTGACGCTGACAAGCATAGCATCAATCACCTGGCAGATACAGTTATGGGAAGCGAATTGTGAAATCTTACAGATGTCACCATTAGATCCTTGAAAGAAGGCAAAGGTGAAGAAATTCAAGGCTGTGTTGACTTAATGGTCACTGGCAATGCATGCCTACCTCATCGTCCGAGAAGGAGAACTTGTTCCAGAAGGGTGCAGATGTCAGTAACAACCTGCCATGCACACCTGAGCCTGCTGAGGCACTATCCTGTCAAGGAAGCTGACCCTTGCCTGTATACTCTGTGCTGAAGATGTGTCATTTGAGCTGGAGTCCTTTGTCCATCCCCTCTGTGCTGTGGAGCGACATGCAGCTGTAGAGAAAGATGCTGCTGCTGTTACTGCTGCTCCTGCTGCTGCTGTGCTGTTGGCGTTGGTGTGGCTGCTCCTATTGTTCCTTACCAGAGATCCATGCTATAGCTGCATTCGCTTCTCCCATGCTGCAGTGAAGGCTAACAGCAGGGAAGTTAGATCAATGGAGTAAAGTCAAAGGTAGTGAAATGACTTCTGAAAGTTGGAAATTACCGGTGAAACAGCGAATCAGCTCTCAGAACAAGTGCTGATCGCAAAAGCCTTTCACATGGGCTGACCAGCAACCATGCAATTTCACTGTTTAAAGGCTTTCAAGGCTGTCAGTTTCATTGATCAATTTCATTGATCATGCAGTGCTATAACTCTGTTAACCCTAGCAAGTTCCACGAAGCCTGATAACTGCTGTGCTGGCTGTTAAAGCCAAAGTTCAGGGTTAAAGACTCAATTAATTAATAATTTAATTATGTGAATGACTCACCTGACAACTCCATGTTTCCCACTCACTTCCAAATGTGTTCTGATAAAATGTGGAAGTGGACAGGACCGTGCCGAGTTACTGGCCTGCCTGCACTTTTTGGGACTTTAATCCGCCCACCCCCACCTGAACCTGAACGCCCCCCCCACTATTGTCTCAGCAGCACAGCAACCACTGTCTCGTATGGAACAATTTCATTTATACCTGATAATGAAATGAACTTGTATTTACATTGTGCCTTTCACAACCTCAGGTCCGTAAGCATCTTACACCCAGTGAAATATGTTTTTTGACACGTAGGGTGGAATTTTCCCAACCTAGCAGAGGTGGATTTCGGGGCATTCGGAGTGTTCAATCCTTGGAAATTGATGTGGGTTGGGATCCTGATGCCATTCCCGCTTCTTCCAGCATTCTCCTGGGCAGGTTCTGAGCCCAGAGGGAGCCCCTTAGGTCAAGTGGGAAAGCAATTGAGGTAATTATAAAGGCAATTAGGAGGTTTTTTAATCCTGGATTTGTTCTTTCCCACCCTGCACATGGGTTCCATGCTGTAGCTATACCTTGTCAGGTCGGGTGCACAGCCTGAAACTCTTGTTGAGTGAAACTGATGTGACAGTAACAGTAAAAAGGCTGAAATCGGCAAGTCACAGTGAAGGCTGGCACTGACAGGAGCAGTTCTTTCTGTCTAAAAGATTCCTTTGCGTTCAGCAACTTTGTCCAGCTACTGATAAAGTGCCTTGAGTTCCACTGAGAGTAATTTCAATGTCTTGCCTGTGACATGGGGGTTGCAGATTTTGAAGCTGCGTAGGTCTCTAATGAGCAGCAGCAGCTTGCTCCAGCTCAGCAGCCACAGTGACAGAGGCAACAACTCCAGAAACAGCTACTGCAGCTGCCTTCTCCTTAGCCACATGCAGCTGAACATTGGCGATGGACACAGGCCTACACCTGAACGGAGGTGATAACTCCAGCATGGGTCTTTAGACCAGGGGTCAGCTTCCTCAATCTCTCTCATCAACAGTGCCTCAGAAGGCTTAGGTTCTCGCCACAGGTAGTCACAAGCAGCCTCTGTAGCCTCTTGGAAAATGACCTCCCTGCAAGAGAAGTAGGTGGTGACACATTGGTCATGGCTATCATGCTGACCAGAGCTTTCAATTTCTTCAAGTCTGGGTCCTTCTAGGGACCAGCTGGTTGTAGTATAAGGGTCTGGTATAGAAAGGGTTAACATGGGATTGGGTATACAATGACCCGAGTACAGAGTGCACTGTAGTGGACAGAGATGTGCGTAGAGGCCAGCATGGAGACATCTCCTAACTGAAACCGTATTCTGTACATATGTATATAGTTACAAGTAATTAATAAAGCACTTATTGTTAAACTATACAAGATTCAGGACCTCTTCATGAAACCTACCAAACTACACTATGGTTTACAATATGGTGGCAGCCATCAGAACAACCCAGAACCTCACAGAAGCTGGAGGAGAAATTTAAAATCTGGAATATTGAAAAAGCAGCATTCCAATCTGATGAGAAACACCAGAAACGAAGGTGCAGAAGGAAATCATCAGAGAAAAGCTCCAAAGCAGGACTCAAGCAGAAGGCAGAAATAAAACTCCACACTACAGCAGAAGACTCCATTGAATCCTGTGGAAGGCCAGCTTCAATACCCAAAGAGTGCAGAGTCAGAAGACCTAGCAGGAGTGAGCTAAAAAACTTAGGTTCTTGGCCAGCATGAGCTTTAAAAATCTTTTAAGTCAGCAGCAGTCAGAATTGCCATTTTAAAAAGCACTGTAACAGCCCAAATCCCGAGTCAGTGCCTGACTATGTGGCGACTGAGCTCACTCCAAACAAAAAAACATATAATTAAAAAATAATACATAGCTAAAAAACCCAGCAAAAGCTAGGAAATGGTTTCATGACCTGAAAATACTTAGATACTGCTGGGAAGACTCAAAAAAAGTTGATCCAGGGAGTCACTGCTGAAAATTTGAAACACAGAAACTGCCACTGCAATTAACCAACAAGCACAGCAAACCTCATTGAGAAGAAGCATATAGCAGCGCCATCTCATATTTCCTAACAGCATTTAAAGCTATGCACATTTCATTTTAAAGGACGATGGATTATAAATCTACATTACCAGATCAGTTTGGACTCATCAAAGGCCCAGAACAGTCACAAAATTGGGGACGTTGGAGAAAAAGATTCTTTAGATACATGATTGCTTCAGGTCTAGACAAAAAGACAGAAGCTGAACAGGTTAACACACTGCTTTATTCAGTAGGTCTAATAGCCGACAATATAATAGCTAGACCAGGCTCAATGAATCCTCAGCAAAATTTGATAAAGTTTTCAAATCATTTGACACATATTTTAATTTGAGCAGTAACAAAGTTTAACAAACGTGTCCAACAGCCAGGAGAACCTATTGACTCCTTCATTAATGAGCTGTACAGAATGGCTGAAGGATGTGACTATGGTGACCTGAAATCAGAACTAATCAGGGACAGAATTGTTGTCAGAGTGACGGACGATGCACCCTCGGACATGCTTCAAGTTAAAGAAAATTTAACCCTTGAGAAAGCCTTTCAGATTACCAGACAATTCAAAATCCATTTATAACATGGATCCATCTTAAGGGGAAAAATCAAGACAATGGGCAGAATTTTACGGCGTAAAACCCCGCTGTCGTAAAATTCTGCCCAATGTACAGAGCAACTCCCACTGTCCAGCTAGTGAAACAGAAGAGGAGCAGGGGCACTCCAGACCAAGGGAAGCAATATGTTAACTGACCACTAGAGGGTGGGCGACCATGCCAGCACTGTGGAACCAAGCGACCCCACAGACGTGATCAATGTCCGGCAGTCTCAGCACAGTGTTTTGCAACGACAATTGCAACCTCATAGGACACTTCAGAAAGCTATGAAAAGCTAACACAAACAGACGCACAGATGATCCCAAGACGATTCATGAGATCGAGGTACCACACCAAGAGGAAGAAAAACAGAATGAGCACTACAGATGAGCTGTGAGTTTTTCTCCCCATAAGAATGGGATAAACCAATGACCATCGAAAACACCAAATGGGGAGTTGAGAAGGAATGGTTCAACTCCAAATAATGAAAAGAGAATTAAAGTCAACCAACCAAACGTCAGAATGACCACATTCAAAGCAACCTCCTATTCATCAAGGTTTATCCAGTAAAACAGAGTGTACCCCTCCTCCAACTCTTGCAAAGACAAAGACAGAATTATAAAGCCTCCAGACCACCTGAACCTGTAAACGCAGAGACTTGGAGGTGGGGGGGAGTGGGGGGTGGGAGAAGGGGTGATAGAAGTAATGTAAATATATTGGGTAAACAGGAATCCATTGAATATATATTGGATAAAGACTTGAGGGAGAAGTAGTATAAGGGTCTGATATAGAAAGAGTTAACGTAGGACTGGATACAATACCACCCACAGTGTGGTGTAAAGGAACACATGACCTGAGGCTAGAGGGCAGTCTTGTACTGGACAGACATGTGTTGAGGCAGGCATGGAGACAGCTCCTAGCTTAGACTTTATACTGTATATATGTAAATAATTATAAATAGTTAATAAACACTTACTATTAAATTATACAAGACTCAGAGGCTCTTCATGAGACCTACCTGTACATAATATCTTACAACACTGGTGACATCTGAAGGATCTCACAAGCAGCAGCTCACAAGGTCATCAACTAGGTTATTGTTGCCTTGTATGTGAAGGCCTCAGACAATATCCACTTTGAGACAGTCAAGGCCAGCCAAACCCAGAGGGCTGTTGGCTTTGCTTCCCTCTCAGGATTTCCACAGGTTCAGGAGGACTGGACCCATGTGGCAATGAAGGCACCATCATATCAGTCAGACGATCTTGTTAATTGGAAGGGCCTCCACACCATTTAGCGTGCAGCTGATATGTGGCCACCACAATAACATACTGCAAATCTGCGCCAGGTATCCAGGGAGCTGCCATGACTCTTTTACCCTTCAACAGTCTTAAGTTCCTCAGGCATTCTCTCCACCAGGCAGCCTCAGTAGTTGGCTCCTGCAAGACAAGGATACACACTCAAGACCTGGCTGATGACCCCAGTGAGGAACTCAACTGCAGAGGCACAGGAAAGGTGCAACAATAGCCATTTCACCACAAGGCAACAGTGGAGCAAGTCACTGACTTGCAGCAAATGAGATTCCTCTGCCTTGACAGATCTGGAGGTACCTTACAATATGACCCAGTAAGTTTCTTCAAGATTGTTGTGGTCTGCTATACCCTTCACAGCATGGTGCTGCAGAGAGGACTGGAGCCAGTGCCAGAAGAATGTGGAGAGCACCAGACATTCTTAGAGGAAGAGTAGGATGAAGAGGAGGAGCATTATGAAGTGCCATTGGTGCCTGCAGGCTCAGACCTGCCTGCCACTGACGCCTGTGATAGCCTCATCCAGGCATGCTTCACTTGAAAAGTGTGCTTGCAGCATTGCAAGCTTTCCAGCAAGACCCCCGTGCAATCCCCCACCACAACCACCACCACAAACCTCCTCTCTATAGTAACCAAGTGAATTATCACATTCACAGCCTTTCCACCTCATTTTGGTGGCTTATTCCACTTACCAGAATCAAACTGACTAGAGTCATTGTGGGATTGAACAAAGTCCAAGCCAATTACAATGAGTAGTACATATAAACTCATTTCTTCATTCAAGTAGAGGGTATCAATGGAATAGTTACAATATAATAAACACCCAAGCGAATCTCTGCAACTAAGACCTTTTCCTCATACACTTTCTATTACTTTTGCATGATATTACATCTGTGGCTTCAGCAGAGCTGGAGGCAGGTTAATTGATCCCCTGCTCTGTCACATAAGATGCCCATTGCGGAGGTCCTCTGGGTTTTGGAGCCTGTGAGGGCCCTGCCAAAGACTGCCCTACCTAAACATGTGAAGCAGCAGAACGGGTCATCGAGGCAGGACACTGCATGTGTAGCTCTGTCTAAGGAGGGAGAACAAGAGCCAGAAGCTCGGGCGCCTTGTGAGGAGTCTCCATGGCAAATAGCCCATTTTCTACCTTCCCTCTCAGGGCCCACCTGCATTATCCTACTAGCCAAGAGCAGGTGAGCACTTTGCTGCATGGCAGTGAGGCATTCAGTCAGCAAGGAAAAGGCTTTGATCAATGTTGTGCAAACTGGCAACCGGACTTTGCAGGCTATTGGCATGGCTCAGCATATACATGTTGGCCTGCCATGTCTGATTCTCCATGAGGTTGATCAATCTTTCAATGGAAGTGGTCATCAGTGCAAATGCCTGAGACATCATAACCTTCATGCTAGAGATGGGCCCCTCCATTTACTGTGCAAAGGTGCGCACTGCCTCTGGAAATTCACATTTCCCATTGCTGGCCCACAAGTGCTCTTAGTGTATGAACCCTGAGGCTCAGCATCTGTGTCCAGGTGAGCTGAGCTTGAAGTATCCTGCACCCTTTGAAGGGGACTCTCCACTGCTATCCCTGACTCCAGCCCCTGATGCTGCCCACATGTGATGTGCTCTTCACCATATGCCAGCCTACCTACTGGAGGTACTGGACCCATTGTTCTGTTTGTGTCTGTGCTGGTGGATGGTGCACAGGAATCATCTGATAGTGCATTCCCAGAGCCCTGGTCCTTATCTGAGGGCTCGACAGGCTCCTCCCTCACCTCCTCCATTCACACCCTCAATGCACCCATGGGGGATGAAAGCCATGAGTTCGTGCTGAGCCTGGTTGAAATTAGGTTCCAAGTTCTCAATGTGCCGAACATGCCATTTAATGTATTGGTAACATTAATTCAATATGAGGGACAGTTAATTGTCAAGTGGCGCTGTGATTTCTCATGAAATTCTCTTGGCCAGGATTTCATGTGGTCGCATGGAACATGCAGGGAGGTGGGGGGGGAGCAATAAATGGGGTGGGATGGTGGTAGGTGGAATGTTGGTTGCCTTCTCATCACTGTTGGCATTTTACCAGTGCAGGGAAGGTGGCCGATGGCCCACCTGCCCTGGGGCCAATTGAAGCCCTTAAGTGGCTAATTAAGGGCTTCTTCACGCTGCCACTGGCATTTACCACTCATGCGTGGATCCTCACTACGTGGCAATATACCCTGGAGACCTTCTTGAGGGCACTGGAGCAGGGACCCTCGTGATAGGCACCTTGTGGCCCACAGAGCATCCCCCCCCTCCATCAGCAATCTCGTAAATAGGGCCCAAGCTATTTGCTCACCATGCAAGTTTGATGCTGAAATAGGGAGCATAAAGCTCTCCTGCAGAATAATGGCTACTCAGATTGGATCATTGCTCACTCGATATCATGCATACTCACAAATGGGCCACTTTGAACCTGAAAAGTGCCCAGTCTACCTCAAACTACCCTGGAAGGATAAGGTATCTCAACAATTTGAGCAACAGGTGAAGCTACTATGCAGTAGCAATACGAGTAGTATTTTCAAATAACAGGATGCTGCATCAAGCCAAAAAGATGTTCCGCCTACCACAAAAATGAGTAATCTGGTATATGTAATTCAGTGCCAGTGTGATGCCAGGTGTGTAGGCTGCACATCCCAATGATTGGCGGATCATATCAAACAGCATGACCCTTTGACAATGTGCAATTGACTGAGAACTGATCATACTCAACCATCCTGCGCTTGTAAAACTCAGAACATAATGCCTAATGTTGGATGAGATTCCACAGTTGGGCAGCACTTGCTGAACACTCCTGAATGTGTTAAGAATTAAACTAATGGCCAATTTAAGATTGTTAGTCAGGCTCGCAATGTGGCTTACATACACCTATCAGAAGCTCCATATATTCAGATGTAGGGACCTGCCTTCTGTAGGCAAAAGGAATATGTCTGGGCATTGCACCTTTTTTTTTGAATTAAACTAAAGTGTGGGGACAATAGTTCCCTGGTGCATTCTCCATGGCAACACCTCAACCAATCAGAGTTGATTGCCAAGCAATCAGCACCCTTTTCTCATGAAGTATAAATTATTGCTCACTTTGAAAATTTTCATTCTTCAGTCTGTCCTGATCAGTGCAAGATGAAAAGCTTCAACAACATGTCTCTTTTTTCAGCAATGTCATTTATCTCCCTTTCAAGAGTGATCAGGACACATTGTTCAGTGTCACCAGTAAACCAGTAATCTCCTCCATTTCATTACGGGAGCCCATGACCCCTCTCTTTTTCTCTCTCTGTCCTTACCTTCACCTACCCTCCCCCTCTGTTTTCAAGCTTTCAATTCCCCTACCCTTCTCTCATTCCCTTATTTCTTCCCCATCACTTGTTCCCTCATTTTCTCTCTCCCACTTCCCTATCTTTCTTCTTACCCTCCTCATTCCATACTTAACTCTCACTGCACCCTTTGCTGTCTCTCACCACCTATCTTTCTCTCTCACCCATCTCTCTCTCTTTCCTCATCTCTCTCTCTCTCACTCACTCACCTATAAGATGGAGTTGTTGATTTTGTACACGATCACATCATCAATTCAAACACAAATATTAACTAACCTGTCTGGTGCGTTGCCGATGTGATCAGATATACCACCCATTTCACAAACTATCCATCAGTGGAAAGTAAAATCAGGTTGTGTGTAAAACAAGTGGCTGATCTGATCACACCCATTTCCCATTGGGCAGGTGAGATTAAAGTTATTTTTTTAAATGAGTTGCTGATGATCTGGTGGTGCCATGTCAAGAGTAGCTGTTCTTGAACAATGACAACTTTATTCTTTCAATTTAATTTTGCAAAAATTAAACATTATTGTTACATATTGCATTGCACGTACTAAGGAAAGATTTGGTCAGATTTTTTATTCAGTGGGCTAGTTATTCAACATCTTTACATACTGATGGCGATAAACAAGGAATCTTCTTGGGTGTCCCTAGCAAGTTGGAAGCAGTTGCTTCATATTGTGGCCAAATAATTATTATAAAGTTTTGCTGTTCTGATTTGTGCCTTATTTGTCCCAAGACAGTAATAGGAATTCATTCCTATACTTCAATTATGTATTTAGTGATGTAATTACCAGCCAACTGAAACAAAAGCTGATAGTCAAGTGGCTTATACAAAGTTAAACAATAAGATTCATTTGTCAGAGAAAATTTAAATCTCTCCCCTCGTGGTTAAATGCACTGTCTGCAAGTTTAGGAGTTTAATTGGAGCTTGATATTATCGAGTACTTTGGATCCATATGTAGCTGCTTGTAATTTACACTGTGCTGTACTGAATGAAACATTTAATTTTCAGATCTTCAAGACATTGGCAAAAATATGTAACTTGTCTATCACGTGCTTGGCTTGACCCATCCTTATTAATGTACTCCATTAACACTTCTAAATGTAGACTTGTGACACAATGTCAGAACATCTAATAAAATACTCAGTTCATATCATCAGTGAATCAGAGGTTAAATCATAGAATTGTTACAACAGAAAAGGAGGCCATCTGGACCCTCAAGTCCATGGCGATTCCCTGCAAGAGCCCCCCAGCTACTCGCACTCCCTTGCTCTTCCCCATAGCCCTTCAAACATTTTTTTGCCATTCAAGTCCTTGTCTAATTCCCTTTTGAAAGCCATAATTGAATCTGCCTCCGCCACCCTTTCAGGCAGTATATTCGAGATCATAACCGCCCGCTGCATAAAAAAGATTTTACTCATGTCGCCTTTGGCTCTTTTGCCAATTTCCTTAAATATGTATACTGTGGTCCTCAACCCTTTCACCACTGGGAACAGTTTCTCCCGATCTACTCTGTCATAATTTTGAACTTCTCTGTCAAACCTCCTCTCAACCTTCTCTACTCAAAGGAGAACAACTCCAGCTTCTATCAACATAACTGATGTCCCTCATTCTAGTAAATCTTTTCTGCACCTTCTCCAATGGCCTTCACATCCTTTCTAAGGTCTGGTGCTCAGATCTGGGCTCAATATTCCTGTAGAGGTCAAACCGGAATTTTATAAAGGTTCATCAGCACTTCCTTGCTCTTGTATTCTGTGACCCTATTTATAAAGCTCGGATTCTGGTTTGGTTTTTTTAGCTACTTTCTCAACCTGCCCTCCCACCTTCAATGATCTGTGCATATATACCCTCGGTCCCTCTATTCCTACAGCCCCTTTGGAATTGCTTGCATTGCCTCTTTTTTTCCTACCAAAATGTGTCACTTCGCAGTTCTCTGTGTTAAATTTCACCTGCCACACGCCTGTCCATTTCACAGCCTATCCATATCCTCTTGAAATCTATCACCATCATCCTCACTATTGACTATACATCCATCTTTAGTGAGATCTGGAGATTTTGAAATTGTGCCCTGAACAGCCAAGTCCAAGTGACGAATATGATGAATAGCAGTGATCCTAGTTCTGACCACTGCATACCTTCCTTGCATGACACCCCTACTTTCATGTTTTTTAGCCAATTTTGTATCCATGCTGTCATTGCCCCTTTTATTCCATGGAGTTCAACTTTGCTGACCTAGATTATACCTGAACCATCTCCTCTTTAGAGGTCGCCCATTGTATGATTACGGTTTTGTCTGCCAATTTTTGATTCCAGTTTACCCAGGCCAAATCCATTCTCAAAACACTGACATTACCCCTCTTCCATTTAGGTATTGTGACTTCAGATTGGCCCTTGTACTTTTCCGTAGCTAATCTAAACCTTGCGATGCTACGATCACCACTCTCTAATTGTTTCCCCACTAACGCTTGCTCTACTTAACCCACCTCATTCCTCAGAACCAGATCCAGATCCTTCCTCATTGGGCTGGAAAGGTACAGATCAAGAAAGTTCACCTGAACACAGAAATTCTTCCCCCTCTCAGTCATTTACACTATCACTATTCTAGTTTATATTAGGATAGTTCCTGCACCTCTTTCTAATTTACCTGCAAATTTGCTGATTTATATTTTCCCCACCACTTGGTGACATATAGAATACACTCAGTACTGGAATGTCACCTCTATTTTTTGCTCTCGGTCCAGCACTGCCATATTCTCCTTATTCAGTACACCACCACTCCGCTGCCTCCCATTCCAACCCCTCCACCCCAACACCACAACTGCTACCCACTTTCTTTCCTTCTCTATCTTTCCTGAACACCACCAGGAATACTTAGTTCACAAACCTGCCCTCTTTAAGAGCCGGATGTCCGTTATCGCCAGAGCATCATATTCCTATGTGCTATTTACGCCTGGAACTCACCAACCTTATTAACTGCAAACCTTCTTGTGTTCATGAATTCTCTTAGTCTGATCTCACCTAATGTCATCCAATTTCTAACCCGAGTGTTATCTGTCTGTCCCAATTCTTTGCACCTTGTTTCTCCTTCCTAATACTATTTCCTGGTGCTGAAACCCCTCCTAAACTAGATTGGCCCGTAGCTTCTGAGCTCCAGGGCGCCGTAACTGGGGGATATCCCAAAGATGTGCTGGGGAAACCCCATCCTCCTGGGGGCATCCCCAGGTAAGTACTGCACAGCAAGTGCCCGGGAAGTTCAGACTTCTTTTGGGCAATTGCCCTGCAGTTGGAACCATCGGAAAGTATGACATAAATTGCAAACTTTGGATGGTTCCGACTGCTTTCTCAGAATAGTTACCCAGGAAAAGTTAGAAGAATTCAAACCACTTCAAACTCCTGGGTAAGTAAATTGGTGCCACACCCCTGCCCACCCGCAGGTCTACCCCCACACCCATGAACCCCACACAGGACCTCCCTGACCACCTGACCACCCAACCTCCAGCTGCCCACTGACCATCCCACATCCCCCCCACTGACCACCCAACCTCCCCCCCAAACCCCTAACCCACAATGATCATACAATTCCTGCTCCCCCAACCAACCAACCCCCCCCAACCACTCGATCCCTCCCACTGACCACCCAACCCGTCCAAACACCTCACCCACCCCCACTGACCACCTGACTTCATGTAACAGCCCCCACTGACCATCATGATCCTCTCCCACCACTGACCACTCCCCCAATGACCACCGACACTCCCCCCACCCCACCACCCTACTCCCGCCAGCTTCTGAAAGTGGCTGGACCTTTAAACTTACTTGCTTTATGGCGGCAAATGCCATAAAAAGGGGGCATGGTTTCCTTAGCTCCGACTCTCCAGCCCTTGACACAAGACCTCAGAAACGTGCTGCACAGCTCGCCCATCCTGAATCAGAAGTCCGGGTGAGAAAGGAACGGCTGCATTTCCAGGTAAGGAACCAGGAGCGCAGTGCAATCCGACTCTGATTGCTACTCCATGGCAGCTCAATCCCTTTAAACCCTCCTCCATCTTACTTGTGAATCTCCTCACAAAGACTTTGGTCTCAGCTCTCTGACATGTAACATGTCCAACATGTAAAAGTTTCAACCCCCTCCCCTCTTAGAACTGGTTTAAATGCCCCAGGAATTTGAAACTCTTTCTCCTGCACTATATCTTTAACCACACATTCATCTGCTCTAGCCTCTTATTTCTACACTTAGAAGTGCATGGCACGAGGCACAATTGGAAGGTTGGTAGCTTTGAGACTCTGTTTAGTAATCTCTTACCTAAAGTCTGCCTGGAGAACCACATCCCTGTATCTGCCTAAGTCATTGGTACCCATCTGCTTTGTATCTTTCTGCACCTCCTCTCCTCCCTCAGAATGTCTGGCAGCCACTCAATGACATCCTGGGCCCTGGCACCAGAGAGACAACACATCATCCTGGAATCACATCTGCAGCTGCAGCCTGTCTGTTCCCCTAACAATTGAATCCCCTGTCACTATATTACATCCCTGATCTGTCTCCTCCCCCAAAGGTGGCTCCAGATAATGTTATCAATTTAATTTGAACGCTCTGAAGATATTTTTGTCATAGTAACAAAAATGCTTTGATTAGATATGTTTGCCTGCAGATTCCACCCGATAGGTAGATTTGTTTGCCTTGTATTTGCCCCTGGGGAATTTGCTTAATTTCATACATTCAACAGCAGTATTTGTGAAACCCATTTCTAACGATGTGCTATTTTCAAATTTATAAGCAACACAATGAACATAGGAACAAGAGGAGGCCATATACTCCCTCGAGCCTGATCCACCACCACTCAGTGAGGTCATGGCTGATCAGCGACTTAACTTCATATTGATGACATTACTGTGGTGTCACAAAAACTGAGCAATATTCTTATTTACACAATGGTGTAACCATACACAAATCAAGTAATAAAGATAATCAATCACTATACTGGACCTAGTCTTGCACTTCTGATGATGGTCTGTAGGTTCATATGAATTTGCAACAATTAAGACTAAAAGTAAAGTGTATCTTTCTCTACTGACAACTGTTTTGGCACTACAGTATTCTTTCCTAACAGTTTTTGCTTCATATCTTACTGTACCTCCTGCCTGTGACACTTCAGCTAGTGTACAATTCATCCTGTTGAGATTTTCATATAGCCTAGCATATGTGGGGAAATTATTTATGTGTATAACTGTCACAATCAATTAGGAAGCTCAACTTTAAAAGAAAATATCAGTGAAGGTGATTCTTATTTTAAGCATTCATACATAATCAGCAATGTCATTCCTGAAGTGACAAACTGACCTTGTACCGCAGGAATTTAGTTTGATCGTGTTGCCCTGAAAACCTAAATAATTTAAGGCGTTCATTTTAGAATCAATTGGTGAGGTTAAGAAATTAGCTCCTATTAAGCTTCTAGGAAATGCATTGGTATTTGTAAGTCTACATTTGAGTTAGCTGAAATCCATCTAGTTCAAGTTTCACAATCAAAAAACTGGCAAGGAATTTTGAATGAGGATTTTAGTATTAATAATACAACTGTCAGATTGATGGCTAAGAATGTTGGCTTGCCAAATTTATCTTTTGTATTTGTTTGGGCTATTACATTTGGAATTTAATGGTGATGTGTTAAACTTATGTTGAATGTTTACAACATAGCGTGGAATTTTAAGGTCCCCCACCAGCGCATTTGAAAGTGAGGGGCTCATAAAATGCAGCGCATGGCCTGCCAACCACCTACCCGCCTGCCCACCCCAGGCCTAGCTGCCTCCCATTTATAGATGGCATTGGAGTGTTGGGTGGCCCACCCATCCTTGAGTCCATTGAGGCCCTTCAGTGACGAATTAATGGCCATTTAAGGGTCTCATCCTGCCCCAACAGCTAATTTACCTTTAGGAAGGGGGAGGCCCACACCAAGCAGGTACCCCAGCAGCTTTAGCTGTGCAGGTTGATGTTGGGTAAGGGGGAGTACGTGCTTTTGGGGCCCCTCGGAGGCATCCCCCCACAAGATCATACCCCCTTTAATCCTCCCTCTGCCTCTCAAACCCAGCCCCAACCTCTTCCCTCCCCTCACTGGGACCTACTTGCCAGTCCCTGCTGATACCTCTGGCCTCCATTAGCTCCTTCTCTTTGGGGACTGGCTGTAGTCCCAGCAGTGGCTCTGCTGGGACTGATGGGCAGTTCTCTAAGAGACTTCCTTCCCAGCTGAGGGTGGAACTCTTGCCCTGAGCCAATTAATGTACTGCTGAATGTTAAATCACTGCGGGGCAGCTGATATTAGTGGGGATGCATTTCGAAAAATCATCCGAAAAGTCATGCCTAAGGAATTTGTTTCAAATGGAAAACTGTAATAATAATTTTCAGCAGAACAAGTGTCAAAAAAAAAATGGGGGGACTCATTCTGGGAATAAAATACTCTGTATTTCAATGTTTTAACCCCATAGGTCACTGCATCTTCTACTTGTGTAATCCTTTGCTGTGAGAATGTCTGAGAAAGGTACAGTGAACCAAGAGACAGTGGAGGTAGCTGCAAATGAGAAAGAGATTGAGATTCCTCTACCCTCCCCAGAGACATGTATCATTCGAACTGAAAGCTTGGAGGTAGAAGAGAAAGAGAAGGAAAAAGAGGATAAAGCAAATGATACAAAGGCTGACCATCAGGTGAGATGGCCCATAGGATATTGATGTCTGTACGGCCTACTGCTAATTCTATTGATCACTGTGCCTTTATTAAAACAGGATCATTTCATTCCACCTTTGTGTATGCTTCATCTGTTTTACAAAATTATCAATTTGACCTTCCAGTACAAATAAGGCACAGGTTTTTGTTTCTGCAAATGTTTTTATTTTGAACTGATAGCTTTTAATGAAAATCACTCTCCTAGAAATTGTGCCCTTGATGTTTGCATTTGTTAAGTAAAATACTTGGCTTAGATTATATTCAAATTGTAAGTATAATTTGGAATAAAAAGGCCTTTTTGTGGCTGTGTGCAAATAAGAAATAAGATTCTACAGTTATCCTCAAGTTATGTTTTTAAATCAGAAATTTACAAACATGTTTGTGTGTATTGTTTGTGTCTATAGGGTTGGTTGCAAATGTTATCATAATCAATGAAGTTGTAATAACATTGTGTTGAAACAGAAATCACATCAATAAAACCATGAGATTTCTAATTTTCCTGTCAGCTTTGCCCAGTGAGTGACAATTGTTTGTAATTTGCTGAACAGAAACGAACAGTAAACCAGGGGCAGCCGAGGAAAAGAGCAAAGGTAGGGCCATTCTTCAATGCATGCCCAAACTGAAATGATTTAATTAGCTAGCATTCATATGATTGTTCTTGGATGTGGCAGTGAAATTGTGTCAAGCTGGCAGTGTTCAATTAGATGTATACGTTCCAGAGTGAAGGGCAGCCTTGTATTTCACGTAGCTTGCACTTGCTCTGATTCACCTTGCGCTATCAAAGCATCTTACTTCTTTATGTGGGTTAATGCAAACTTCCATATATAAACTTCAAAATGAAATGAACTTGAAAGAACCTTTGGAGATGAGTAATGAGCCATTTGCCGTGGAAGTAACTTTCATAGAGGGCCGAATTTTCCCCCCATCAGGGGGTGTTGTGCGGGGGCAGGCGGGAGTGAATGCAAACCCAATTGGCGCCCCCGATTGGGTGCGCGCCGCCATTTTATGTGGGTGGGCCAATTAAGGCCCGCCCAGCGTGACGCACACCCGGAAGCGCTGAGCGCTACCTGTGCAGGCAGGAGGGGGAGAATCCCTGAGTTGGGGCCTGCGCTCTCCCGCACACACACACGAAAGAGCACAGAAATCTCCCTGAGGCACGGAGGTTTCTTTTTTACCTTTATTCCATTTTTCAAAACTTAAACTAATCTCCCTGAGGCACCTCCATGGCCCCAGCTCAGGCAATCCACCACCCCCCCCGCCACCCCCCTGCCCCCCGCCCCCCAGCCGACTGCACAGGGAGCGCTCAGCGCTTCCGGGTGTGCGTCACGCTGGGCAGGCCTTAATTGGCCCACCCACGTAAAATGGTGGCACACACCCGATCGGGGGCGCCGATTGGGTTCACGCTCACTCCCATCACCCGCCCCTCACAACCCCTCCCGACGGGGGGAAATTCCTGCCCCTATCTCTATAATCTCCTCCAGCCCTACAATCATACTGTACTCTGCACTCTTCTAATTCTGGCCTCTTGAGCATCTCAACCACTAGTGGTCCCGCCTTCAGTTACCGAGGGCCTAAGTTTTGGAATTCTCTTCTTGTACATCTCTGCCTCTCGAACTCACCTTCCTCCTTCAAGGCGATGCTTAAAACGTATCTTTGACCAAGCTTTGGGTCATCTGATCTAATATCTGCTTACTTGGTATATTTTTGTTTTGTGATGTGTCTTGGTACGTTTCATTATGTTAAAGACAGTATGTAAGTGTAAGTTGTTGTTAATGAAGATGACTAGAGAAATATGTACTTTTCAGCATTGAAAGAAAGAGGCAGCTTAGAGAGGGCCTCAGACATATACATAACTGTAAATGGCATCAGGGTGACTAACCATCCCATAATATACAGGATCATCCCATAATTTTCCTTGCTGCCTGATGTCCCAGGATGGCTTCCCCAGAATCCATGGGGAAGGGGTTCTGGCAGGTGTGGTGGGGTGGGGTCCAGAAAGCCTGGGTGAGGAGGCGTTGGCAAGCCCAGGGATTGGTGGGGTGGGAGGGGTGGGGGGAGGGGGGTGGGGAGGGGCTGTTGATAGAGAGGTGGGGGTGAAGGGGATTGGCCTTCCAAGTATGTCTGTTGGGGCAGTGAATTGGGTAGAGGCGTGTGTTTGCGTGTTGGGGAGCAGCATGGAGAGTACAGGAGCAATGTGGAGCTTCAAGGGAGCAGCATGCACAGCATCGATGGGGTAGGGGAGGCAGACTGTAAGCAAAGTATTTTATTTGTGGAATGTTGTGAGGGCACAAGCCCATTACTTCCAAGCTCCCCAGCATCAGGTTTTGGAGGGTACCCCAAAGGTACGCTGGGGAATCCCTCTAGGAAGTTCCCAGGTAAGGGTTTGCACGGCAATTGCCCAGAAGCGCACACTTCCTCTGGACAATTGCACTGCGAAAATGCGGATTAAATTGCAAACTTTAGATGGTTCTGTTGGGGCTGCACCAATAGTTACCCAGAAAACGTTAGAAGAATTAAAACCTCTCCTAACTTGTGAGTAACTATTGTAAAGACTCAGACCTGCCCCACGGGACTCCCCCGACACCCCCCATGGGACACCCCCCACGGGACTCCCCCCACACCCCCCGACACCCCCCACGGGACTCTCCCCACATCCCCCGACACCCCTACGGAACACCCCCCATGGGACTCCCCCCACATCCCCCGACATCCCCCACAGGACTCCCCTCACACCCCCCCACGGGACTCCCCCCACACCACCCCGACACCCCCCACGGGACTCCCCCCACATCCCCCGACACCCCCACGGAACACTCCCCATGGGACTCTCCCCACATCCCCCGACACCCCCCACGGGACTCGCCCCCCCCACCTCCCAACACCCCCCATGGGACTCCCCCCACATCCCCCGACACCCCCACGGAACACTCCCCATGGGACTCTCCCCACATCCCCCAACACCTCCCACGGGACTCCCCCGACACCCCCCCACGGGACTCGCCCCCCCACCTCCCAACACCCCCCACGGGACTCTCCCCCCAACCTCCCAACACGTCCCACGGGGCTCCCCACCCCCCCACCCCCCCGCACCTCCCAACACCCCCCACACCCCCGACAGCTCCCACGGGACTCCCCCCACACCCGTGACGTGCCCCATGGGACTTCCCCCAAATCCCAACTCCCCCCACCCACCGAACTCCAACACTCCCTGACCTTCGACACCCCCGACCCCCCACCCTCCCACACCCCACAAACCCCCAACTTCCAACACCCCCCCCGCCCCTGATCCCCCACTTCCCTGACTTCCAATCCCTGACCTCTGACATCCCCCACTCCTGCCTGATCTCCGACACACCCACCCCGACCTCTGACAGCCCCCACCCCGACCCCTGACACCCCCCACCCCTCCTGACCGCCAACAACCCCCACTCCCCGCCGATCTCTGACACCCCCCACCCTCCTCTCCCCACGAACTTCGGAACCCCTGTTATACCCACCACCCCTCAGACCTTTGACTGACCTCCACCCCCGACCTCAGAACCCCACCACTCCCCACAGACTTCCAACCTCCCCCCACCCCATGACCTTGGAGCCCCCCCACGAACCACCCCCGGACCTCCAACACCCCCAGGCCTCTGACTCCCACTCACCTCTCCCAACCTCGGACCTCCAGCTGTCCTTCACCCTGACCTCAGACCTCCCACCACCCCCACCGCACCTTGTAACCCCACCCCACCACAGACATACAGCCCCACCCCCTCACTGGACCTCTGACCCACCTCCCCACCCCAGTCTGTGCGCCCCCCAGACACACCCAGCCTCTAAATCCTATCTACTTACCTTAGACACTTACCTTCCCGCTGGCCTGTCAATTTCCCTGGCCCTTAAAACTTACCTGCTTTACGGCAGCAAGTGCTGTAAAAAAAGGGGTGTGGCCTCCTTGAATTAGCTGGAGCTACACTTTGCTGGGATCTGCGAGGAGCCTTTCGATGCAGGCCCCAAGCAGCTCCAGTGAACGGAAGTGTCAATGTAATTTTCAAGACCAGCTTAGTAGGTATTTATTTCTTCTAATTCCCGCGGGCCAGCACTTTCTGACGCTCGTCAGGAGTTACGGCCTAACGTTTTATATTTGGCAACTCTTTTGGGCCTTTGTGACCCTGTTGACGCTCTGCAAGCTGTTCCCTCAAAGCCCCCCCACCCCCAGCCCGGGTCCCCAGCCTCCCCAACCCTCCCAATCTGATCTTGTCAGAAACTCCCTGCCTCTGATCTTGCCAGACCACCCACCCACCCCCCAGCCCACCAAGGCTGGCAATCCGAAATGGTGTCGAAAACTTAAATCTTGGTCACTATGTCAAAATAAGAAAATACCAACTAGGTGATTAGAGCGGAAATTAATGGAGGCGGCTGGAATCTCTCCCACTGGCCGAAGAGCCGGTGAGAGTTCGGTGCCATCTCATTTCAGAAAGGATCGCCAATTTAACTGCCAATCAGGCACTAAATAGGTCAGCAGCAGGCCTTTCCCAGGATCAAGGATCCTGGGGCAGAAACCCTACCCCGATAGCTGTCTGCCAATCAGAGGCCAGCAACCATGCAAAGCTTGGCAGCGCCAGCTGGAGTAATGTCTGCTGCCGGCAATGCACCTGCCCGAGGCCCAGGATCGCCGAGGGACCCAGGCACCGGTGAGTGATGGCACGATGGGGTTACAGGGGTGGGGAGGGAGTTTGGCTGCAAAGGCAGGGCAGTGGGCACCCCCACCCCATTGCCGGTCCCTCACTCAGGCACTGAGTGCCTTAGAATAAAGGACAACGCTCCTGCCCCCCCCACCACACCCCAGAAGCCCACAGGCAACAGCAACAGGGTTTGCTTTTCAGGCTCGCCGCATGGCAAGTCCCCTATCTACTGCTGGGTGAATACCAGAGGTGGCGAGATGAGACCCTCAAGTGGGCATTAATTGCCCTCTCATAGGCCTCAATTGGCAGGAATGTGGGAAGGGCATGCATGAGCCTTCTCATCTTGGACATAATCGGGACAGGGGTGGAAAGGCAGTGCAGTTCCCACCCACTATCCTCCCACCCATTCAAATGCTCTGCTGCTACCAAACCCACTTCAGGGGACAGCATTAAATTCTGTCCCTGGTGTGCATAATGTAGATAGAACATCCTTGTGAAAATGAGGCAGGAAACCTAGAATCATTTAAGAAATAGCTGGATGCTGTGTCGGGGGTTACATTCTTTCTGGGTGGATGAGATATTGAGGGTGAAATGGTCTTCTCAATTTATATTGAACTCTGTCAGAATGTAGTATATGAGGAAATCTTTAATTTTTAAGAACCTCTCCCTCATTACCTGTAACTAATCTCCAAGTGAGTTGAAGCTGACCATGATCACATCGTGTAGCTTGGACTAAGATTACCGATGAGAAATATTCCTGTTCTTCCTATTACTTGTGTGACTAACATCAGCACTGCAGATGTTGCCTTGTGCTCAATTACAAACTAAATAGCAGAGAGCCAATCTGGCTCTACCAGACCAACTTCCACTGCCACTGCAAGGAAAATTGCTTTTTTATTCTCTCACAGGGCACCGCTGGTTAGGCCAGCATTTGTTGCCCATTCCTAATTATCCTTGCGAGGGTGATGAAGGGCTGCCTTCTTGAACTGCTGCAGTCCATGTGGTGTGGATACATCTAGGGAGGGAGTTCCAGGACTTTTACCCAGCGACAGTGAAGGGACAGCGATATATTTGTAAGTCAGGATGGTGTATGGTTTGGAGGGGAACTTGCATGATGGTGTTCCCATGCATCTGCACCCCTTGTCTTTTTAGGTGCGAGAAGTCAAAGGGTTGGAAGGTGCTGTTAAAGGACCCTTGTTAAGTTGCTGCAGTGCACGTTGTAGATGGTACATATTGCTACCAATGTGCATCAATGATGGAGGGAATGAATATCAAGGTGGTGAATTGGGAGCCAATCAACCAGGCTACTTTATCCTGGATGGTGTTTGAGCTTCTTGAGCATTGTTGGAGCTGCACTCATCCAGGCATGTGGAAAGTATTCCATCGGACTCTTGACTTGCGCCTTGTAGGTGGTTTTGGTGAGTCAGGAGATGATTTCCCCACTGCAGAATTCCCAGCCTCTGACCTACTTTTGTAGCCACAGTATTTATATAGCTAGTCCAGTTCGGTTTCTGGTCAATGGTAACCCCCAGGATGTTAATAGTGGAGGATTCAGCGATGGTAATGCCATTGAATGTCAAGGGGAGATGGTTAGATTCTCTCTTGTTGGAGATGGTCATTGCCTGGCATGTGTGTGGTGTGAATGTTACCTGCCACTTATTAGCCTAAGCTGATTGCTCAGTATATTGCTGCTATTGTAGTAACCTCAATTTCAAAACATGCCCATAAGGTCCATATCCCATTGTCACTCAAGGGGATGCCAAACAACATGGGTGTCCACTTTGCACAGCTAGTTGCTCATTAACCATTACCATTGTTGTCATTTTAGTACAAAAACTATGTGCCTCACCTGCAATTCCTCCTAAACATGAAATCCCCTAAACTGTGTATTGGTTAAGTGGTGGGGGGTCGGGGGGCAGGTGGCTACTTCAAGAAAAGGTGGTGGAGGTTGATGTCCTGGTAAATGTTGTTCTTCAGGCCTGCTTGAGAGTAACTGGGTTGTTCCTTCTTAATGAATGGAGAATATGGTATGTATGAGTAAATAAGCTCATTTATCCATTTGGATACTCTTAATTTCATTACGTGCTACATTATACGTTTGACTACACTTATTATGTGTGCATAGGTGAATACATTATGTAAGTCATCTGCGTGAATTATGTGGAACTCTTCTGCACTGTTCTTCAATCTGATCTGAGATTATATCTTCAGAGCTCTCTCCTGTGCAAAAATAGTTTCCTCACCTGGGATCAGTAATTCAGGGTACCTTTTGCACCTAGATAAAGGCAAAATACTGCGGATGCTGGAAATCTGAAAGAAAAGCAAAAAAATGCTGGAAAAACTCATCAGGTCTGACAGCATCTGTGGAGAGAAAGACAGAGTTAACATTTCAAGTCCATATGACTCAAAAAGTTCTCTGCAGAACATTATCTGTCTCTCCACAGATGCTGTCAGACCTGCTGAGTTTTTCCAGTATTTTTTGTTTCTGTTTGTACTTCTTGCACCTTCTGATTATGTGTGAACTTTGCTTTTAATTATAAGAATAGTGGGAATTGAGAGAGCGTGATTTATTTAATGGAAAACATTTCCTGCAACACTTATACTTTTTCATCTTAGCATTTCTGTGTGTCAGTGCATATTTTCTCAAACATCTTTTATAAATAGCTTTTCATGCATCTATTCCCAGTAAAACTACTTTACAGGGATATCTTTTGTGGGCTTAAACTGTGGAACTTTTTTCTCACTTCCAACCATGTTGGTTGTGCTGTTCACAGAATGTTCACCATGTTCATAACATACTTCTGTGAATGGCTTTACATATGCATATTCAGGGTCTACTCGTTATCGTCAAAAAACAGTCTGTGAAATGCACATCTTGCAGCATTTACTTCCTTTCATTTTAATGGATGCAAAACCTTACAGGGCACCATGCCCAAAATTCAGATTTGCCTTACTAGTGTGTGAAGCTAGGAGCAGCCATGTACAAAGCCTACCCTTATGTATTATATTTATTAGTTGGATATTGCAGGGTAAATTTTACAAATGTACGCTTCTGGCATCACAATCATCAGGAACAAGTAGTGGGAAATTGTGGGCATGCCATTTTATTTCTACTGTCCATTCATAAAGTTTTATGGATCAGTAAATCTAGCATTAATAAATAAGACATTGAGAAGTATTCAATGGTAACTTTAAATCATAAACATATGATTTATCCTCCAAAATTTATCCTTAACTATTGACTTTTATGAAAGAATTCAATAGAGTGAATAGGAAAGCTATTTACTGTGTTGAGAAGTCAGTGAAGTGGGATCATCAATTTAAATTTAGGGAGTGAGGAAAAAGATTTTTAAAAATGCCTTTAGGCTAAAAATTAATTCCTATAGTGCCACTGCAGAGTGGTACTATGTAGGCTGTATAGGCTCTTGTTGGGGGCAGACAATGCCGCAGGAGGCTACCTGTGGGGCTCATGTGGCACTCCCCATTGATATCATTGAAGGAAGCCAGGCAGAGAGCAGCTGGTAGTGCTATCTTGCCCTGTGAATCTATGTAGCAGCGCTTTGAAGCGCTAATACGCAAACAATTTTTTAGATCTTTATTTCTTATTTCATTGCTCAGAAAGTTGTTAGAGCGTGAAATCTAAAAAACATACATTTCGCTAAGGGGACATCTAGGCTTAGCGGTAGGGAGAGTTTGAGGGAGAGACTATTACATCTTTTAAGGGAAGTGTGGGTAAACATTTAAAGCAGTAGACAATGGGAGAGAGCAAGGATTCATTTAGGTTGTTCTAACAAAGAGCCAGTCTCCCAATGGGCCAAATAGTATCCCTCTGTGCTGTAAACTTCTATGGTTTTATGGTGTAGACAGTGGCATAATTCAAAACAGAATAAATGCACCAAATGAAAATGTTTTGATTTTACTGCATTAGAACCTTCATTGCATTGGATGTTGAATGCTTCTGCCTGAACAACATTGCACAGATTGATGCTAAATAGGAAATACTTCATAACAAGAGCAACACAAAATATCCCACCTTGAAAATAAAGTAGTAATAAAGTTATGTGTATTTGTATTAAATGATTAAAACTGACCTGTGGGAAAACAATTGACTAAAACTTTACTTTCTTCTTTTGTGGAAAATGTGTTAACCATATATTTTTCAAAACATTTTAATGTCAATCAATGAAAGAAATGACATTTTCTTGTGGGCGCTTTAGTGAGATACAAATTACTTATCAGGAACAGAAAACTGCCCAGTCATGATGGAGCTATAATAACATTCCTCTTGAACTTCTCATGTATTTAAATTGCATGTAACTGATGTAAATTTCAGTGATCCAGCTGTGGAGTTCAGATTCCTTGTACCTCCACAGCAGTGCCAAGAACCAGAAAGTGGAATTGAAGATCTTTAAACCTTCACTAACATGGTCCTCTAAAATCAATCTCCCCACTTTGGATGTTAGACAAGCCAACTTGAGTCACCAGATTCTTGTTTCATTCCTTTTATGAATATTGGAACTTCATATACCATCTTCCAATAATTGAGTACGCCTCCAGTATTTATAGCTTTGAAAAATTATCAATTGAACTGTAATTTCTGTATGAATATTAAGAATAACACATAAATCCCAAGTAAAAATACACCAGGGGGAATCATCTGGTCCCATTGGCAGTGGGCATGAGCAAACAATATGGTGAGATGGCCAAAAATCAGCTTCATGCCATCGTGAACCCAGTTTGCGATCATTTGCTCCACCCGTCAATGCCAGGCCACGTTTCCTGCTGCTGCACATCGGGAACCTAATTTCAATACTTTAGCATCTCATTATAAGCCCTGCTTGCCGGAATCACCCCCCACACTGGATCATCCGGGCCCACGCCGATGTGTTCCACAACTGTATATAAGCAATGTGCACCTGGTGACCCACACTTCGCTCGGGACTTCCAGGTTTGTTTGCCTACCTTGCTTCAGACAGCATTTGTGGACATCAGCGCCAGACTTCACAGGCAGCACCACATCACTTTTTGGGGGGCTGTCTCACGGACAGGTCACTGCCTACCAGACTAGCCGTAAGGCAGGGGTGGCTTTTCAATGGCTGCAGGGCTAGGGTTTGCTTGGGGAAGGTGGAGAAGTGGCCTCAGGCGAGGGAAGAGGCTGCAGTACGAGGGCTGTACTGGGGAAGGAGGGTACCCCAGGGTGTGTGTGGGGGCACATGTTGATCTGCGCAAGTGACCTCAAGATGGTGAGGGCTGAGGAGGCAGTCTCCAGAGGAGATGAGGCCAGATGGAGATGTGAGGGTGTGTGTGAGAGAGTGAGTGGCGATGTCCCTTGAGCTGGTAGTGAGTGAGATGCCAATGAATGTGTGATGGGCTTGTGAGTGCGTGAGTTTAGAGTGATGAGATGGTTGCCTTACCCTGGCAGCATGAAAGAGATCATTCATCCTCTTTCTGCACTGGATGGCCAACATCTTCTGTGTAGCATTGGCAGTGATCACCACTGCCACCACCTCCCAAGCCAGAGTGGTGAGATTGCTGGACCTCCTGTGGCCAGAACGGGGGTGGAGGACATCATGGCAGGCCTCCAAAAAGCATTCCAGTGACGGGTCACTGAGCTCTTCTTGGCTTTCACTGAGGCAGTCCTGGGCTGCAAGCATTGAGGACCGTGTGCACAGCTGCAGTTTTAGATATGGCTTGAGAAAGCGGTGAGGAATGGTGTGGTGGGCGATTCGGAGGCCGCCCACCAGTGAGACAGCATGTTTCCTGTGGCTGCATAATTAATGAGGCAGGAAGCGGACGTTACAGCGTGAAAACCTGCCATTATGGTCGGCGGCTAAAACGTCGTTTTTCACGCCTGCTACGGCACTTAGTGCAAACCTGGGACGATTCCGCCCCCAATTCAGATAACGAAGGCCCTTTACTGATGCATGCATT
Source organism: Cetorhinus maximus (assembly GCF_964194155.1). NCBI lineage: Eukaryota > Metazoa > Chordata > Chondrichthyes > Lamniformes > Cetorhinidae > Cetorhinus > Cetorhinus maximus. The sequence continues at coordinate 42,881,102 of NC_135882.1, read as the reverse complement.
GTGTTTCTAAATCAATCATAAGAAACATTTTTCAATTTGTATACCCAGTTGTGATCTGACTTGTCATGGTTAGAACAGTTACATTAATCCCAGTTCCAACAAATGTCTTTATTGTTGAGGGTTTGCATTTAAACTTTTGTGATATGGATGTAAATAATTTGTATTTTGAGAACTCCATCATGAATTAAATAGTTTAATCTCCCTTCCCTTCCTTGACCTCTCTGTCTCAATTTCTGGTGATAGACTGTCCACCAATGTTCATTACAAGCCTACCGACTCCCACAGCTACCTCGACTACAGCTCCTCACACCCCGCTTCCTGTAAGGACTCCATCCCATTCTCCCAGTTCCTTCGCCTCCGTCGCATCTGTTCTGATGATGCCACTTTCAAAAACAGTTCCTTTGACATCTCTTCCTTCTTCCTTACCTGAGGTTTTCCACCCACGGTGGTTGACAGGGCCCTCAACCATGTCCGGCCCATCTCCCGCGCATCCGCCCTCACACCTTCCTCTCCCTCCCAGAACTATGATAGGGTCCCCCTTCTCCTCACTTATCACCCCACCAGCCTTCGCATTCAAAGGATCATCCTCCGCCATTTCCGCCAACTCCAGCATGATGCCACCACCAAACACATCTTCCCTTCACCCCCCCGGCGGCATCCGTAGAGATCGTTCCCTCCGGGACACCCTGGTCCACTCCTCCATCACCCCCTACACCTCAACCCCCTCCCACGGCACCTTCCCATGCAACCGCAGAAGGTGCAACACCTGCCCCTTTACTTCCCCCTCCTCACCGTCCAAGGGCCCAAACACTCCTTTCAAGTGAAGCAGTATTTCACTTGCACTTCCCTCAGTTTAGTCTACTACATTCGCTGCTCCCAATGCGGTTTCCTCTACATTGGAGAGACCAAACGCAGACTGGGTGACCGCTTTGCGGAACACCTTTGGTCTGTCCGCAAGCATGACCCAGACCTCCTTGTCGCTTGCCATTTCAACACTCCACCCTGCTCTCATACCCACATGTCTGTCCTTGGCTTGCTGCATTGTTCCAGTGAAGCTCAACGCAAACTGGAGGAACAGCACCTCATCTTCCGACTAGGCACTTCCGGACTGAATATTGAGTTCAACAACTTTAGATCATGAACCCTCTCCTCCATTCCCACCCCCTTTCCGATCCCTCTTTTTTCCAATAATTTATATAGATTTTTCTTTTCCCAACTACTTCCATTATTTTTAAATGTATTCCCATCCATTGTTTTATCTCTACCTTTTAGCCTATTTCGATCCCTTCGCCTCACCCCACCCCCACTAGGGCTATCTGTACCTTGCTCATCCTGCTTTCTACCCTTAATGTCACCTATTAGTACATTCCTTAGCTAATATCACCACCGTCAACACCCCTTTGTCCTTTTGTCTATGACATCTTTTGGCAATCTCCACCTATCACTGGCCCTCTATCCAGCTCTACCTGTCCCACCCACCACCCCTTAAACCAGCTTATATTTCATCTCTCTTCTATTTTCCCTTAGTTCTGTTGAAATGTCATACGGACTCAAAATGTTAACTGTATTCCTCTCCGCAGATGCTGTCAGACCTGCTGAGCTTTTCCAGGTATTTTTGTTTTTGTTTTGGATTTCCAGCATCCGCAGTTTTTTGCTTTTATCTTAGTTTAATTTATGTGTTTTTTTTAGCTTATCCAGGTAATATGCTGTGCATTTAAGACAGACTTCAGGGCACTGTGTATTTCTGGAGAAAGATCCTTCACCTTGATATCAGCGGCAAAAGGGATACTCAGTCATCCAAAATATATGCATCTCAATAAAGGGCCATCTAGCCTTGCTGGTCATTCAAATGTTAATGTAGGGACGTTGCTTGTTGGATGAGAAGATGAATTTAATTTGATTGCTGAACCATTAAGGGTGTTTCACACAATTTGAAATTACACTGTACTATATTGTATCCACTACAGAGGTGTCACAATTAGTTATTTTCTCAGATAGCCGGGAAACTGCTGTTCACACTCCATCTACTTGAATGGTAGAATTGACAAATAACATAATTGTCTGCCCAGATAAAGAGCTTTTTCTGGAGCGTCAAAGCTTGCCTTTGAAATTGTACTGGAACTTTTGTTTTCCCTGCTATCTCTAGTTTCCTGCTTGCAAATCTGTTTTCATATTGAGGCAGGGAAGGGCTTCATGCAGGTTAGTGCCAATACAACGTTCAGCAGAAACTCCATTAAATAATTCTGGATGGAGTTACTAAGATTTTGGATTCTTATTTTGTTTCATAGCAGCTTAAATGTTAGTGAAATGCTGTTATGCCAGCTACTGAGTCTATTCATTTCCTTCCGTGTAATTATACTCTTATACACAAACCTTAATATTAGCTTTAGCTTGAATAATATGATTTGACAGCATGACGTTTTCCCCTTTTAGAATGGACAGGAAAGCACGGGACAACCCGTACAATCTCCAATGCAAATTACGGAGTAAATGGGTAATTGTTAGTGCTGAAATATGCTATCCCCTTCATGTTATACGTAAGAAAGCAAGTTTCATTTCATAGGACGTCTTGGTCTGCTTATGGGGGTTATCTTTTTGTCATGAATCCAAGTTTAAAGTGTTAGGGAGAAATGCCAAACGGCAGCAGCAATTACATTTTTAGAAAACACATCTGAACTTGGAGAATGTTGTTGTAGTATGGTAAGATTTTTATTGTGTTATACCTTTTTAAAATAATATATATAAGCGCCTGCTCAGTTGATATTTCAAAATCTTACACTTTCTTTGAGCAACTAACGCCCAAGTTTTCGATATCAGTTCAGAATTATCTTTTTGTTTATATCCCTCTCTCCCATCTCCATCTCTCTTTCTACACAGTTCCAAGGAAAGAACTTGCTCAAATTGCCTTGAACAATGTCCACCAATCTGATCTCATCTAGAATCAGAGAAATGTATAGTGTAGGAGGAGGTCATTTGATCTGTCACATCTGTGCAGCAGATATTGAAAACTAATTCCACTGTTCCATTTTCTCTGCATAGTCCTGTATCATCCTCTACTTCAAACACTTTCTTAAAAGATGCAGTGGCTTCTCTCTCAGCTATTCTTTGCGGTAATTCTTCTAATCTCCCTTACTGATGGCTTTCAGTTGATGATCCCTTGTTGCTGATGCCCAAACCAGAGGAAATAGTCCTTTCTCACTTACCTTTCAGAGTGGGCACAATGGTATGTGATTAAAAATGGATGAAAATTTCATTACTACTTTTGACCAGTCTTGATTATCTGATTTCGTTTTCACTTTATCCCTAAACCTAAATCAGAGGAAAATCAGACAATCCTAATCATTTACGGTTGGAATGCCAATTTGTAAAATGCTCAGTAATTCTAAATTTAAGCCGTGTTTTACAGCAAATATTTGAAACAAAATATTTTGATCACCTCTGAACCCAGACCTTAAGTCTTAGTCTGTTACTTCCTGTGTGTTCAACAACTGTTGGAGTTTTGGTGATCTAAATACCAAGCCTGTGTGATGTCTTGTAAATTTCCTCTTACGCTGCAGGAGGTTCCCAGATTGCTGCATTTGATTTCATTATTTTGTCAGGTGTTTCTTCATTTAACATTTATTCAGAAAACATTTCTTAAATTTGCATGATTCATTCCTTTTACTGATCTGGATTAGTAACCCTGTTTTATTAGAGCCACATGACACACCGTTAGCTTGTTGTGAAGTGCTCAGAACATTGCTGCAATGTTTTATTCAAGAAATGTCAGCTTGCAAAAAGGAATTTTACAGTTTATTTCATGGCAAATTTCTGTTGCCTTTTGAATGGTTGGTAATATAATTGAAGTGTGTGGATATTTCTAAGACACTTGTAGCCAATAATAAGGTTATCACTTTTTCTGTGCCTTTCAGTCAGGAGCCAAAGGTAAACTGGTGAGAAGTCTTGCTGTTTGTGAAGAGTCTAATCTGCCTCTACCAACGGAATCCACTCCAGAGGATCAGGTATGGCTTCAATAATGTTGTAGCAAATTCAATTTTACTTTTTAGGTATATAGTTCATAGAACTCCGTGTTGTTCGTTTATGTTAATTTCTCTCCCCATCCAAGAATAATATTTTTTCTTTATTTGTTGTTTTCGCAATTTTCGATTGAGTTTTTTCTTTCCCTTGTTCTATTCTTCAATTAAAAACCTAGTTTTTAAAAAAAATTCTGATCACAATTACCCCAAGCCTCACATTTTTTCTTTGTACCCAGTCTGAGGTACAAACACTTTGGTCAGCTCCTACTACCATTGAAAGTCAACAAAAGGCTTCAGTGCCCTATATGCATGAGAACATAGGCAATATTGGAACACATAAGAGATCTAATTAGGGGGGAAGAGAGATCAAGAAAGAAGAGGCATTTATATCTGCAGCTTTTGTTACTTTCAAAATGACTGCAAAACAGGTCAAATCAAGGAACATTTTCCCAGTAAGCCATGGGCCAAACTCAAGCTTCCAGCTTGGGAAGATGAGAAGTGCAGCTTTTTTGCCACATGCTATGAAAGAGAGGAATGATGGCACTGATAGGGATATTTTGCACAATTATGTTTTGCAGTACAATTCCTGTGGCCATTGGCAATCTCATGAGGAAGTATAGGGTTGGATTTTTGATCTCCAGAGGAGGTGGAGCCAGAGGCAGAGCAGGGTGCAAAATCAGAAATAGATGTGGCATACCAACTCTCCAGTACAGCCCTGCACCCCATGGATTTTTGAACAGGCATCAGGACTGGCAAGCTGACTGAGCAGCTCAGGAATTTAGCAGGCAAATGAGGCAATTAAAGTCCACTAAAAAGGCTGGAGCAATATTTGTTCTCAGGCACAGAGACCAAGAAGGGTCATGATCATGTCCCCAAGTAAGAGGCAGCAGCACAATAGGGTGGAGCCAGTCGCTGCTTGAATTTAGTATCAGTAAATTAGTTAGCCATAATGCACCAAGGGGCTGGAAAACCCCGGGCTGAATGCCGGTCATTGAATGTATATTGTAAATATCACATGTACCGCAATTGTATTGAGGTACCTCAAGGTGCAACACGCTGTTTGGAGAAAAGTTGAATATTATTGCACTTTTTGTTATGACCACTTTGAAATGTTTTGGAATGCTCCTTTAGATATTTTATGAATAAATATATTTTTGGAAAAATAAATCAGTGAAATGAAGGGCAATAGCTCAGAGAGCAAATCAGACAGAGGCAAATAGAGGCCAGTATATGTTTAAGGTGGTATTGAGATAACTCTGGAGGCACTTTAGCATATGATGGAGGGAGGGTATGCAGTGACTCAACAGGGCATAGCAAGGGGTCCAGCTGTGACCTAACTCCTGAAGGCAAGGGAGGACAATCATGGAGATGGATTTGCTCTACTCGAATATGGGAATGAGCAGCAATGAGGACAGCCACTCGCACAAGAAATGCAGGCCAGTGGTGCTGAGGCATTTTTTAAAAAATTCATTCATGGGATGTGGACTTCGCTGGCTGGGCCAGCATTTATTGCCCATCCCTAGTTGCCCTTGAGAAGATGGTGATGAGCTGCCTTCTTGAACTGCTGCAGTCCATGTGGTATAAGTATACCCACAGTGCTGTTAGGGAGTTCCAGGATTTTGACCCAGCAACAGTGAAGGGACAGCAATATATTTCCAAATCAGGATGGTGTGTGACTTGGAGGAGTGTTCCCACCTAATGCAGAGCTATCAGCTGACTCTGCCTCTACCACCCCTAATTGGGTGTCCAACATTCTCCCTGGCTATGGTCTGGCCTGGTTGTTTAGAATCATGCCGATGCGATGCGAGGTCAGGACACAGAAATGTGCTTGATATTGGAGTCCTGACCTCAGATACAAAATTAGCCCCATTGTATTAGTGCAAACATCCTTCTCAATGCAAGCAATCTAAAGCCCAAATAATACCTGGCTGAAAATGGCAATGTGTTAATTGGAAAGGTATTGGAATGTATTAAAGGCAATTTTTGTATTAAGTATTCAGTTTGATGAATCTTATTATTCTTTAGCTCATCGTTCTGATTCTTTTTCTGTCACTTAAATTTTTGCAGTGGCAAAGGCTTGTGTAAATATTTCATTTCCATCATTTGTTACCGAGCTAGTGAGCAGCTGTATTTGACATCGCTGTGGTTTGATTCATCAACAAGTAGCAATGTTTGGCATGTCTCACTATCTCATTGAAACGTATAAGATTCTGAAGGGGCTTGAAAGGGTAGATGCAGAGAGATGGTTCCCACTGGTCAGTGAACCTAAAACACTGGGGTACAGTGTCAGAATAAGAGGCCAATCATTTAGGACAGAGATGAGAGGAAATTACTTCACTCAAAGGGTTGTGAATCTTTGGAATGCTCTATCCTAGAGGATTATGGATGCTCCATCACTGAATACATTTAAGGCTGGGATAGATAGATTTTTGGTTCTCTTAGGGAATTAAGGGATATGGGGAGTGGGCAGGGAAGTGGCGTTGAAGCCCAAGATCAGTCACGATCGTATTGAATGGTGGAGCAGACTCAAAGGCCGTAGTCTACTCCTACTCCTACTTCTAGCGCTTTTGGGAACATGCAAAATAAAATTCAATGCCAGCTCTTCTTCGAGCCCACCCCTCCACTGCAGATGCAGAAAATTCCACTGAAAGATTGAATGATGTGGAGTTCTTTCTGATTAGCTTTGAGGTTTAGGCATGTTAGTAATACCAGTTATCCTCTTTCCTGATGCAAGAAGCCAAATGTTTCTCGAAAACAGCCTCAATCAACAGCTGTCCCCCACCACAGGATGAATCTCTATCATTCTGCCATCCAAATTGCCAATGCATGGAATATGCTGGTGTACCTTTAGTTCAGTCTGTAACACAGTGAGTCAAAGTAGATGTTCTCAAAGAGCTGAGTGGAAATGTAGGAGAGAGCCAGAGATCCAGGTAGAAAATAGACTTCCTTTAGGAACATATTTTACCCAGGTAACATATGTTGTCTGAAGTTCAAACTCTTCTTTTTGCAGTAAAAAGATAGAAATCAGAGGTCAAAAAGTGTACAGTTACGAGTGACATAAACTGATAATCAATTATAATTTCTCTCAAACTTTTGTTCTCCTGAAGCGTGAAGCTCATTACTAACTGTTCTCAAAATGAGGCATGTTTAACGTTAGCAAAACTAGTCAACATATAGGGCAGAAATTTTCACTCGAGTGGGTGGGCGGCGCCCAATCCGCTCGAGCGTGAAATGACATGAGTTGCCTTCGGCTGAGCGTGCCAACATCAACCCACAGTCGCGCAATCGTTCGGTCGGCGGGCACTCACTGGAGCCGGCAGCACGCCGTCCGACAATTAAAAGGCCTGTTAAGGCCATTAAGTAATCAATTAAATTAAAATTTTCGCTACCCATCCAACCTAACGGTTGGCGAGCAGGCGAAAAGGCCAAGCGGCATTTGCATTTTCTTTAATAACATGTCCCTGCTCATGTGACAGAGTCACATGAGGGAACATGTTTCATTACGTTTTTATTTTCTTCCTTTTTTTTTCATTTCTTCACCTCCCGGAGGCAGCCCCGTGCCTCAGGGAGATTATGCAGCACTCACTCGCGCGCATGCGTAAAGTTCGTGCTCGGCCCGCTCGCACTAACCCCCCCCCCCCCCCCCCAATGTGCAGGCAGCGCTCAGCGCAGCTGCTTGCATTTCATGCTGGGCAGGCGTTACTCAGCCCGCCGTGAAATCACAGTGTGGTGTCGATCGCGGGCGCCGAGCCTGCCCACTAAAGGCAAAATTCTGCCCATGGAGAATTTGGAAAGCAATGTGGCTAAGGTTTGGCATCATTGAATTGCTACATTAAGGGCAGGATATTGAGTTCAGCAAGCGGGGGGCGGGGCCCGCTCGCCGATGCATTACATGTCGTGGAATGACATTGGGTGGAACTCCCGATGTCACCCCGCATCATTTCAATTTTCAGGACGGTGGGGGCGCAGGCGAATCAGCTGTGCGCCTACCAACCTGTCAATGGCCAATTGAGGCCATTTAAAAACTAATTGAAGTACTTAAAGGGCCTGTCCGTCCAACCTTAAGGTTAGTGGGCAGGCCGGGAGCCTGGCGGACTTCAGGGAAAGCATGAAACCTCATCCACGGGCGGGATGAGGTTTCATTTAAGTTTATAAAAAATGTAATATAAGTTTAACTAAAAGTGATGGACATGTCCCAACTCATGTGACAGTGTCACATGAGAGGACGTCAGGGAAATTTTATTTTTCTATGTTTCGCATTTTTGAATTTGGCGCCGATCCCCCTAAGGCAGCACTTAGTCTCAGGGAGATGAGTGCGCTCTTTCGCGTGCATGCACGAAAAAGCGCACTCTCAGCTTAGTGAATCCCCCTCCCCCACCCGCACATGGAGCGCATAGCGCTTCCTGGCGGACGTCACGCTGGGTGGGTCTTAATTGTCCCGCCCACGTAAAATGGCAGCACGCCCCCAGTCGGGGGCACCGATCGGAGGCGCATCTGCCGCGCCCACTCCTGAACTCCTTCCCCAACAGGGGGAAAATTCTTCCCTAAGCTGCAACTGCTAGAAGTCCAATGGATCAATGGACCTATGAATCAATCAACCTATGAAAAGAAGCAGCCTAGAATCTCATTCACCAAAATTGAGGATTTCTCCAGCATGTAAGGTTTTTGTGCCTTGATGGTCAAATTGAATTCTGAGTTACATTTCAAGGGTGAAAATTGAGAACGTAGCAGCAAAATTCAGCTTTTTTTAATTGAAATACTATTTGAAGAAGGCCAATGAGATGTATTTTTTTGTTGTAGATTTCTGCAATATTACATGAACAATTGGTAAGTTATTATGAATTCATAAATTGTTCCTGCTGATAACCTCTTTTGGAATGTCACACCACTTGTTGACACCCACAAAACAACCATTAATGTCGATACCACCAGTGCCAGTGAGTGCTCTGTTGCAACTCTTGAGGAGGAAGAAAGAAAAACTCAGTGGTGAATTTACTGCGCAGATGTGAATGCCAGCCTTGGATGATGGCATTTGGAAGTTGCAATGCAAAGTGCTACCAAACCTTAGCCACATTGCTTTCCAACATCTACATATGTTGGCTAATTTTGCTGACGTTAAGCACAAACATGCCTTATTTTCAGGACAAATGAGTTTCACACTTCAGGAAACGAAAAATCCGAGAAAAGATATAATTAGATTATCAGTTCATGTCAGTTGTATCTGTGCACATTTTTCCTCTCTGATTTCCATTTCTTTTACCGCAACATAAAAAATTTTGACTTTTAGAGAGCTTATGTTACCAGTTTAATCACAAAAGGTAGGTGTGTGGTATTTTATTAATAAAAAGAGGGAATTAATTAAGGAGTCTAAATGAAATATATTATTTGCTTTATACTCACACATTATAGAACATTGTTTTTTCTTTAATTGTGCAATTTCATTTTCTTTTATTTCTACTGAACTTCATCATTTTCATTACATTTTTATCCAGTTTTGAACAATCCAAATTAATTAATCAGAAAATGCTGAGAGATTTTTTTTCCTCTAAGAAACTGAAAATGCAGAGCTCCAGAAATTAATATTTCTGACGCTATAGCTGTGTCTGCTGTGGCTCCATCCTTCTGTATGTTTGTCCACTATAGTGTACTCAAATCTGATCCTTTGTTAATCGCTTCATTTTTAACAAAATAAACATGGTGAGAATCATTGATGTGTTCCATTTGTGTGTCTGTAAACTGTGATAATGTTTTGTAATCTAAACTGTTGCACTCCACCAAAATTGATTATTGGATTCATCTGATCGGTTGTTAAGGTCTTCTCAAAAATGGGAATACTGGAGTAATTGTGTATTCAATTATGTGAAGCTATTTTTTCTTTGACTTTCACTGTTTTAGTTCCACTGTCGGTGGAAAATAGGCATTATGTGAATGGTCAGATTTTGCAGGCTAGAGGAGAGGTGTTTGTTCAATAACTAAAATACTTTCAGATTTTCAAATTTGACAAGTGGCTTCCCCCTGAGTGATGTCCTATTGTTACTGAAGAACATAATAACAACAATAACAACATTTGCTTTTAGCGATCTTCACAGAAAAATGCTGAATCTTCGAACTGCCAATAAAAGGAAAACAAACAATATGATAAACAGCCCAACATCAGTACTCTATGCCATCATCAATGGAAATTTGGTGCCCCCGATTGGGGGTGTGCTGCCATTTTATGTGGGCGGGACAATTAAGACCCACCCAGCGTGACGTCCGCCAGGAAGCGCTATGCGCTCCATGTGCGGGTGGGGGAGGGGGATTAACTAAGCTGAGAGTGCGCTTTTTCGTGCATGCATGCAAAAGAGTGCACTAATCTCCCTGAGACTAAGTGCTGCCTTAGGGGGATCGGCGCCAAATTCAAAAATGCGAAATATAGAAAAATAAAATTTCCGTTCTTCCTCTATGAATTCCCCGATCCAATTCCAGAAATAACATTCAATTAGCATGCTTCAAGGGATGGACCATCTTACTTAACAGCAGATCTCCATCCCCTCAACCCTGAACTCATTCCTTCCCAAGCCCATTGGTGGAGTCCCAACTTTTGCATGTTATTGAATAAAAATTTAACATTTTTATTACTGAAAAAGGAAAATATATCCAACACATCCACACCTTTCTCCAACTCTCTCTTTTTTCACTATAGCGTCCAATCATTCAAGGGTATTTGACATTTCATAAGAACAGGTGGAAAGAAAAAGGAAGTTAATAAAGGATGTGATCAGTACAATAGTGAGAATAATTGGTTCAGAAGGTCAAGATTTAGAGTTAGTTTGAGTAGAGATAAGAAATAGCAAAGGAAAGAAGTCACTGGTAGGAATAAAAACAGAAAATGCTGGAAGAACTCTGCAGGTCTGGCAGCACCTGTGGAGAGAGAAACAGAGTTAATGTTTTGAATTCATATGACTCTTCTTCAGAGCTAAAGAGAAGTAGAAATGTGATGGATTTTACACTGTTTAAGAGGGGGTGGAGAAGGTGGAGCAAATTGGAAGCTCAGGGATAGGTGATAGCTCAGGGGAGATTTGACAAAGATGTCATGGACACAAGACAAAGGGAGTGTTAATAGTAGTGTTTTTGAGGTGAGGGCATAAGGAGATAAAACTGAGTCCTTCATTGAGTACAGAATGTTCAGCATCAGAGAGGGGAAGGTCAGAGGGTATGAATCCATGGCAAGGGCTGGGATTAGAAGAAGGGATGGGGTCAGAGGGCAGGACTGGTAGGAGTAGTCACTGGTAGGAGTAGTTTATAGGCCCCTAACAGTGGCTACAGGGTAGGGCAGATTATATATCAATAAATAATGGGGGCTTGCAAGAAAGGTACTCCAGTAATCATGGGTAACTTTAATCTTCACATCAACTGGACAAATCAAATTGGCAAAGGTAGCCTGGATGATGAGTTTCTAGTGTGTATTTGGGACAGTTTCTCAGAACAATGTATTTTGGAACCTAGAGGGACAAGGCTATTTTGGATCTGGTAATGCGTAATGAGAGAGGATTAATTAAAGACCTCATCGTAAAAGATCCTATAAACAAGATTGATCATAACATGATAGAATTTCACATTCAGTTTGAGAGCAAAAAATGTGGGCCCCTAAAACTAGTGTCTTAAACTTAAGCAAAGGCAATTACAAGGGTATGAAGACCCTTGTTGCTAAAGTTGCTCAAAGTGGACTGGGTTAATATGTTAAAAATGAAGGCAGTAGAGACGCAGTGGCAGATAGCTAAGGAGAATTTTCATTAGATATATTCCAGTGAAGAATAATGATTCTATCAGAAGGATGCACCATTCATTGCTAACTAAGGAAGTTAAGGGTGGTATCAAATTAAAAGGAAAGGTGTACAATGTTGTGAAGACTAGAGGTAGACCAGAAGGTTGAAAAACCAGCAAAGGATTATGAAAAAAGTAATAAAGAGGGATAAGTTAGAGTGTGAGAGAAAACTAGCAAGACATATAAAAATTACAGTAAAAGCTTCTACAAGCATTTAAAAAGGAAAAGAGTAGCTAAAGTGAGCATTGGTACCCTGGAGGCTGAGGCTGGGCAATTAATAATGGGAATTGAGGAAATGGCAGAGGCTTTGAACAAGCGTTTTGTAGAAGATACAAAAAAACACCCCAAGAATAGTAGAAAATCAAGAGACAAAAGGGAGGGAGGAACATATAACAATCACTATCACTAGAGAAAAAGTAACGGGAAAACTAATGGAATTTAAGGCTGACATGTTCCCAGGATCTAGGGCCTTAAAATAAGTGGCTGCAGGATAGCGGATGCATTGTTTGTAATCTTCTAAAATTCCCTAGATTCTGGAAAGGTGCCAGCGGATTGGAAAATCACAAATGCAACACCTCTGTTCTAAAGAGGAGGGAGACAGAAAGCAGGAAACTATAGGCCAGTTAGCCTAACGTCTGTCATTGGGAGAGTCCATTATTAAAGAGGTAGCAGCAGGACATTTAGAAAATTATAATACTATCAGGCAGAGTCCACATGGTTTTGTGAAAGGGAAATTGTGTTTGACAATTTTTTTTAGAGTCCTTTGATGAACAATCAGGGGGTATAAAAGGGAACCAGTAGATGTCGTATATTTGGATTTCCAAAAGGCATTTGATAAGGTGCCATATAAAAGGTTACTACACAAGATAAGAGCTTCTGGTCTTGCTGATAATATATAAGTATGGATAGAGGATTGGCTAACTAATAGGAAACAGAGTTGGGATAAATGGGTAATTTTCAGGATGGCAAATGGTAACTAATGGACTGCCATGGGGATCTGTGCTGGGGCCTCAATTATTTACAATCTGCCAATGGATCCTGTAAATCCATTGGCAGGATAGGCACACCAACGTCAATGTTCTCGCTCAGGCCAACATACCCAGCATTGAAGCATCGACCACATTCGATCAGCTCCACTGGGCGGGCCACATCATCCACATGCCTGACACGAGATTCTCGAAACAAGTGCTCTACTCGGAGCTTCAACACAGCAAGCGAGCCCCAGGAGGGCAGAGGAAATGCTTCAAAGCCTCCTTGTAAAAGTGCAGCATCTCCACCGACATCTGGGAATCCCTGGCCCAAAACCAGCCGAAGTGGGGGGAAAGCATCCGGGAAGGAGGTGAATACCTCGAGCCTCATCGCCAAAGGCTAGCTGAAGCCAAGCATCAACAGTGAAAGGAGCACTTGGCAACCTATGCACCCCATCCACCTGTTCCCCATACCACCGTCTGCCCCATCTGTGACAGAGACTGTAAGCCATGTATTGGATGCCTCAGTCACCGGAGAACTCATTTTTAGTGTGGAAGCAAGTCATCCTCGACCCCGAGGGACTGCCTAAGAGAAGACAAATTTACGATCTATCTTAATTACTTGGATGAAGGGACTGACTGCATTGTGGTCAAATTTGCTGATGATCCAAAGGTAGGTTGGAAAGTAAGTTATGAGGAGGATACAAAGAGTCTGCAAAGGATTAAATGAGTGAGCAAAAATTTGGTAGATACAGTATAATGTGGAAACGTGAGGTTGTTCACTTTGGCAAGAAGAATAGAAAAGCAGAATTATTTAAGTAGAGAGCGCTTCAGTGCAGATGGATCTGGGTTTTTTTTTGTAAGTGAATCGCAAAATGTCAGCATGCAGGTATAGCAAGTAATAAGGAAGACAAATGGAATATTGACCCTTATTGCAATGGAGATGGAGTATACAGGTAGGGAAGTCTTGCTACAGCAGTATAGAGCATTGGTGAGATCACACCTAGAGTGCTGTTTACAGTTTTGATCACCTTACTTAAGAAGGGTCATACTTGTATTGGAGACAGTTCAGAGAAGGTTCACTAGGCTGATTCCTGGAATGAGGGATTTTCCTTATGAGGAAAGGTTGAGCAGGTTGGGCCTATACTCATTAGAGTTTAGAAGAACAAGAGGTGACCTTATCAAAACTTATAAGATTCTGAAGAGACTTGACAGGGTAGATGCTAAGAGGATTTTCATCTCGTGGGGGAATCTAGTACTAGGGGTACAGTTACAGTTTAAAAATAAGGGATCTCTCATTTGAGACAGAGATGAGGAGGAATTTTGTCTCTCAGAGGGTCATCAGTGTTTGGAATTCTCTTCCCCAGTGATCAGTTGAGGCTGGGTCATTGAATTTATTCAAGACTGAGTGAGACAGATTTTTTGTTATCAAGGCAGCCAAGGGTTATGGGACAGGAAAGTGGAGTTAAGTTAATCAGATTAGTCATGATCTTATTGAATGATGGAGAAGGCTCGAGGGGCCGAATGGCCTAATCCTGCTCCTATTTCTAATGTTCTTATGGCCAGAATTTTCCCGTTGGCGGGGCAGGGCGGGGCCCGCATGCCAATGCGTAAAATGATGCGCCTTTATGATATTTAGGTGGGCGGGCGCGTGATGTTCTCCGATGTGCGCCCGCTATTAATTAATCACCCAGCTAAGGCCCTTGAGGCAGCAATCGACTGCAATTTTTTGGGACCCGTGTGATCTTCAGGACGTCGCACCGGCACAATGGGCAGGCAGGTAGGAGACATTTGTATTAACCTCATCCACGGGCGGGAGAAGAGGGGTGAGTGGGGTGGTGAATGTTATCTTTCAGGTATTTAAGTGTGAAAGTTACTGATACTTGCCTGTGTGAGCAGGAATACTTCAAAACTCATACCAGCTGCTTGGACAGGAGTAAAAGCCTTGGTCAGGACTCGACAGTAATGATCATTTTGGGGCCTTGCAGCTTTCAGGAAGCCTTCCCTTAGCCTGGGAATGGGAGATGTGCTCTCCACTGGAGGCACCTCCTCTGAGGAGGAAGGGAGGACCAGAAGGGGGAGGAGGCCAGGAGTCCACATTCAGCCTCCAGGGGATCCACCTTTGGGAGGAGAGGCGCAGGCACATGGGGCACAGAACCAACAGGAAGTCCAAAGCTGAAGGGGTAGCAGAAGACGCCACTATCCTGATGCCAGGTTATACAGGTGGCGAAGCAGCTACCTCAATATATCAGGTGCAGTGCCAAAGGAGGCTCTGTCTCTCAAAGGAGACAGTGACCTCAATTTGTCAGATGATAGGCCCTGAGATCTCCGCAAACTGTGTGGATGGACACCCCATGCCAGTGGCTCTAAATGTCACAGCTGCCCTCAAGTTCTATGCCTCTGGCTCCTTCCAGGGTTCGGTGGGTGATCTTTGTGGTGTCTCCCAATCAGCTGTCCACACTTGTGTCAAGCAGGTTACAGACACTCTGTTCAGATGGGTATTGACCTTCATCCACTTCCGTTAGGACCAGGCAAGCCAGACACAGTGAGCCAGAGGCTTCGCGACAATTGCTGGCTTCCCCCATGTCCAGGGTGCTATAGACTGTACACATGTGGCCATCAAGGCACCAGCAGGTGAGCCCGGTGCCTTCGTCAACAGGAAGGGCTTCCACTCCATGAACGTGCAGATAGTGTGTGATCACAGGATGCTGATTCTACAAGTCTGTGCAAGGTACCCAGGCAGCTCCCACGGCACCTACATCCTCAGACACTCCCAGGTGCCGGGGCTCTTCAGTGCTCCAGCCCGGCTGGATGGATGGCTGCTGGGTGACAAGGGCTATCCCCTCAGAAGGTGGCTCATGACGTCTCTCCGCCATCCAAGAACAGAAGCTGATCAGCGGTACAATAGGAGACATGCCTGCACAAAGGGCTGTGGTGGAGAGAGACATCGATCTTCTTAAGATGCTCTTCCGATGCCTGGGCCGCTCAGGGGGTGCACTCCAGTACCCCCCAGATTGTGTGTCGGTGATAGTGGTTGCTGCTGTGCTCTCCACAATCTCGGGCACTGGAAAGGGCAATGCAGTGGACAGGAAAATGTGGACACAGTTGCTCCGGCTGCACACAATGAGTCCAGCAGGGAGTCCGAGGATGAGCGTGCACAGGAGAACGCTGAGGGGGTAGACAGGAGGCAGGGACACCTGGGAGGCTTTAATCCAAAGAATCTTCAGCTAGCCCACCACAGATGGACCTCCAACACACGCCAGGGCTGCAGGCTCCATACTCGATACCTGAGTGCTAAATCAGCCTGGATAGGAACATTAACTAAGGCCCTTGTCAATAAAGCTCAATGTCATACAACTCACTCATAGCATCATGGCTTCCCGTCCACTTGCAGAAATAAGGAATCACCCTGAGGCATGGCAACATGTCAAAATTTATTGAGTGAACAAAAGTAACTTCATAAACCAAAAAAAAGCTGTTGGACATCACACCAAGTCTTCAATAAACGACTAGGAACCAACATAAAAGCACCAGTGAGAAACCCATGTTGTGCCTTAAATTTACGCTTACAGGTCCTGCGTCTAGGTGCTGTCCCCTCGCTGGCACTGGCATCTGAGACAGCCTGCTCACTGCGCTGTCCTGTTGGCCTTGATGACCTTGCCGGACGTCCTCTGGCCCATGGAGCCTGTGCTGGCCCCGCCTGGGAGGGAGCGGCCAATTCCATAGCTGGCATCTCCCCAGTTGTCGCAGCCTCAACGGATGCCAAGGTCACTGGCAGAGGAGCGGTGCAGCTGCTGCCCTCATCCAGAGTGGCCTGAGAGGAGACCGCAGAGATGACAGGCAGCTGCTGCGCCGACGTGAGGTCACTTTGGACATCCCTGCTTACGTAGATGGATGGGCACTGAGCTGGGATACTTGGTGCCCAAATCGTCTCCCACACGGGCAATGACCAGCTGAGGTCAGTGCCGCTGAGAGTTTGCAGGTCCAAGCGCAACCCCAGGAGGTCCTGATTGGTCTCCTGGAGGAGCCTCTCCATGAGAGTCGCCACTCTCTCCATGGAAGATGCATGGCGCTCGGCCATGAAGCTCATTGCACCGGTGATGCTCTGCGAGGACTCCTCCACCATAGGCACCATGCCACGCATAGCCTCAAGTAACTCCACCAGATTGTCCCGTATACCCTGCTGCGCTTCCAGCATTCGCTGCCTCATGGACGACTCCAGAGACACATCATCAGCCACCGACAGAGCATGTACCGGGTGCCCAGCAGCCCCCCGACTGCCGGCGCCCTGGGCACTCTCTGTCTCTGCCCGCACCTCAAGCGAGTGTGAAGTGCCCTCATCACCGTGTCCGGGGACACTAGCTGAAGATCTAATTGCCACCGAGGTGCTAGTATCTGCGCTGGTGCCTGCCTGGCAGGGATGGTGTGACGCTGGTGAGTGGATTTCCTCTGGGCCCTCAGGGGTGAGAGGTGGGCCCCCCGTCTCCTCCTCCCGGCCCTGCTCCAGTGATGCTGAAAGGAAGGAAAAGGACATTTGATTAGTTACAGTGCAGACAATGTCAACTTGCATGCTGCTCCCCCAGATCATTATGCACTCATCCTTCCATAATCAATGGTCAACCCATGTTGCTAACTTCAATCACTGAGCATTCAGCAATGCCATGGCTTCTGGGACACACATGGTGACCTGAGTGCTCACCAAACATACCTCCCCGTGGCACCACAGCCTCACTGCCACTGGTGGACCTGGGGGCATGACACCTCTCCAGATCGATGGCCTGCTGCTCATGAACTGTTAGGATGACCAACTGGGTCTGGCCTCTGCCAGTCCACATCCGCTCTGTGGAATTGTGCGCAGTCTCCTCCTGAAAAGGAGAGAAGGGCATTGATTAGTCCAGCCTGCACCTGAATTCCCATCGCATCCCTGCCACCCCAGCCAGAGTGGGACATTACAGGACTCCCGTTCTTCGTCACCCCGCAGCCCTAATAAGCCAGGGTTGACCCCACCCCCCACCATTGCTCAAATGTTGCCTCCTTCACATGTGGCACTACAAGGTGTTACTTTGCTAAGCAAGGAGGCACAAGCACGTGGAGCGCAAAGACCAGCAGATGGATTGGTGCCCAGCCAACTGGAAGCTCCCCTCCCAGCATGTTAGCACCCTGAATTTGACATGCAGTGCAGTTCCAGCACTCTGCCTAGGTGCAGACCCTTGACTTTCAACCCCATTCTATACTCTGGGTGTCAGTGTCACACATGCTGCGGATGCAGAACACATCCTAACTCAACCCTCTCAGGGTGAACTGGGCACGGGCAATCTCTGCTGGCCCACCCAGTGAGGGATAAATGCCATGAAGGATTCAATGACATTACTGTACTCAGAGTTGCGTGAGGTGGGGAGGAGGGGAGTGTGCTGGGGGGAAAGTGTAACAGCTGCATTAAGTGACCCGAGCCAACATGGTACGCACCCTTCCCGAGCACAGGGGATCATTGAACCTTTTGCGGCACTGAAGCCATGTGCATCGCACCACATCATGGGAGCTGACACTCTCGGCCACCTCCTCCCACGCACGTTTGGTCAGGTGGGGGGGCCTCTGCCTCCCATCCCTCGGAAGCAGGACCTCCCGCCGCACTGCCACCTCCTCTAGGAGGGCAGCTAGGTACTCGTCAGAGAAACGAGGGGCACACTGCCCCGATGGCCTACCCTCCGGCCTGGCCTGCCCCGATGGCCTACCCTCCGGCCTGGCCTGCCCCGATGGCCTACCCTCCGGCCTGGCCTGCCCCGATGGCCTACCCTCCGGCCTGGCCTGCCCCGATGGCCTACACTCTGGCCTGGCCTGCCCTGATGGCCTACCCTCCGGCCTGGCCTGCCTCGCTGCCCTACCCTCCGGCCTGGCCTGCCCTGATGGCCTACCCTCCGGACTTGCATGATGCACATTGCCACTCTGATGTGCTTTTCTCCCAGCCATTGTAAGCAGCCTTGCAAAGGCTGCCAGGCCCTCATTTAAAAAGGCCGCCAGATCGCCTTTGGACCTAATGGCCTGTGCACGTCTGCTGCCACCCGCCCACTCCCACGGGAGTTGAGAAACACGCTGGCCGGGCCTTAATTGGCCTGCCCGCGTAAAATGGCGGCGCAGACACGATCGTGGGCAGCGATCAGGTCCGCGCCCATCCGTGCCCGCTCCACATAGCCCGCCAGACATGGGGAATATTCTCCCCCAAGTAATTGATTCCCTTTGCAAATTCTGCCAATTGCCTCTTGGAAATTTCAATCACCCACTGCCCCACCCACCCAGCTGTAAATAACTACATTTCCTTTTTTGATTATAAAGTTGGATCAGATTTTTCTCCTTTTTAAATTTCATATTTTTAAAATATTGTCCTGAGCCAAATGTCAGTTCTGCAGGTTCATGTTCTCCCTGCCTTCAGCTACCCGATGGGATAACCTTTGACCGACACAGGGAAAATAATGAGCCTCTTCACTGCGAATCGATTGAACCAATTTTTTCTGTGTGTTTATTGTCGAGCTTTAGCTGTTGAAAGTAGCCTCAATAAATATACCCTCGCATCTTTATTAATGGTCATCACATCTCCATAAATATACCGGCTTTCCAATTGTGAAAAATTTTGGGAAACTGAGGTAAAAATGGCACTTGCTTCTGAATCATAATGTCAACACTTATCCTTGGTTTGTGTGCCCTGTAATCAATAGAGTATCTTCAGTTGAATTGACTTCACCTGTGTATGTTTGGAGACTAAAAATACATTTAACCACTTTTCACGTCCAATTACTTCAACCCTGGAATCCTTCTGCCAATCTTGCCCTGTCTCCTGCCTTGTTGGATATCTTGTAAGTTTGGCAACAAAGTGAAGTTCATGACCTGAATTTCACGCTTGGCGTGCGCGCCAAATTGGCGGGTGTGAAAGTGGATGTGGAATCCGCTCCTGGCTGCAATTGCGGTACAAATGCAATTTCAGGCTGGATGGCCAATTCAGGTCCACCCAGCATGAAACGCGTCCTCTCCATAGTCAGGAAGGGTCAGGAAGGGACGGGAGCCTGTTGGACATCGGGTCCAATAGAAACCCGGCGGGCTCTTTAAGACTGGTAGAGGCAACTCCCTGAAGGCTGCCAGGGGAGAATCTTTGGAGTCTGTCCAGGAGACCATTTCACTCGAACAATGGCCTCACCAGCAGCTGGAAACGTCAGGCAGGAGGGCAAGTCAGATGGGCACTCAGACCCCCATTTCTTGGACGAGTGCCTCATGGTCCTTGTGGAGGAGGTCGGTGTCAGGTGGGACACTCTAGTAGTACCCAGGAATGGCAGGAGGAGGCCACTTCACCTGACCAAAAAAGCCTGAGGGGAGGTGGCAGCTGAGGTCAGTGACCATGACGTTGTGCGGCGCACATGAGGGCACTGCTGGAAAAGGTTCAACGATCCGCTGCGCTCAGCAAGGGTGAGTACCGAGTTGGCATCGATCAGTTTGGGGAAGGGTTAAGGGCTGGCCGTCACCCTGTGGAGCTCAGGGGTGTTCGAGTCTGAATGCCAACCGTCACTGACACTGGCACTGTCACGAGGGCGAGCCCTGGCTGCTTGGCCTCAGTGCCTTTTGGGCCAAGGGCCACGACTTGGATGTGCCCTGCAAGGTGTCCCGAGTGGGGGGGGTGGGGGTGTGGGGTTTGCCAGGCTGCAATGGTGCTGCAGGTAGAGAGTGGACGGATCAGTGCTCTTCTTTCCTTTCAGGAGAAGAGAAGCCATAACATCAATGAAAGAACGAAGACAGGCGGAGGCCTCTCAAACCTCTTCATTCTGATGAGGTATGAGATCAGTGCCTTAGAGCTGGAGTACTGCCACCCACCCCAGTCAGCCAGTCGTGGAGAGGCAGAGGTCTCTGACGAAGGTAAGAGTGCAGTGCACAGAGGTGAGAGTGCCGGATGGTGCAAACATTCTTGTGTAGTCTCATCATTAATGGGAGCCTCAAACATGGAGTCCCCCATTGATCATTGAAAGATGAGGGCACCATGATGCAGATCTCCATTGTCTCAGCAGGGTGCCTGGCATGCACAGTGACAGTGTTATGACTTAAACTAATGACATGTCGTTGTTCTCCCTTAGATTTGCCAGCTCACCCACGAACACAAGAGCCCGAAGAGGCCACTCTTGATGCCAGAGGACCGCTGGGCTTTAGATACACCTGCGTCACACCCCCTCTCTGAAGCAGGCACCAACGCAGATACCAGCACCTCAGTAGGCATTAGATCGTTGGCTAGAATGTTGGTGCACAGCACTTAACATTCCCTTGAGGATCAGGCAGAAATAGATAGTGCCCAGGGTGCTGGCAGTGGGAGAACTGCTGTAGACCAGGACCATGTTGATTCGAAGGCAGATGATGAGCCTCTGGAGCCGTCCATTAGGTGGCAGATGCTGGATGTCCAGCGCGATGTGCAGGAGGATCTGGTGGAGATCCATGAGGGTATGCGTGCCATGGTCTCTGTTGTGGAGGAGTCCATGCGGAGCGTGAGCACTATGTTGACCCTCATAGCTGAGCACACTGCCTCCTCCATTGAGAAAGTTATGACTCTCATGGAGAGGCAGCTCCAGGGACAGAATCACGGGTTCTTGGGGTTGCACTTGGACCTGCAAGCCTTCACATGGGCAATGACCTAAAGAGGCCAGTGCCAGTGTAGGAGATGGATGAGGCACCCAGTATCCCAGCTAGGTGCCTGTCCATCAATGGTGAGCAGGGAGGTCCAGAGTGACCTCACGTTGGTGCATGAGCTGCCTGTCGTCTCTGTGGGATCCTCTCAGGGTGCTCTGGATGATGGCAGCAGCTCCTCTGCCCCTCTGTCAGTGACCGTGGCACCTGATGAGGCTGCGGTGACTGGGAAGATGCCAAGCATGGCACTGACCACTCCCTCCCAGGTGGGGCCAGCACAGGCTCCACTGGCCAGAGGATGACCACCAAGGTCATCAAGGCCAATAAGGCAGCAGAGTTAGCAAATTGCCTCCAATGCCGCTGCCAGCGAGGGGTGGGGAGCACCAAGACACAGCACTCGCAAACATAAGTTGAAGGCACCATGAGCACAAGAGGGGCTGTTCTCGGGTGATTTTCCATTCTGCCATGTTTTGTTGATATGGTTACTGGTGCAGCCATTAACACCAGATATAGTTCTGATCATTTGATGTGAGTGTCAGTATGATATAAATATTGCTTTTATCTTAATAGCCTGAGTATGCTTCACTTGTTTTGTAGGTGCAGGGCACGTCAATATCTCATGCTGGGTGTGAGTGGCTCTAAACTTTGTTGCACAGGCACTGAGCAGACTTTGGGGTCAAATGAAAGGGTCATTTCAGACATCCGGGATGGAGGCGGTAGCCCTGCCATGAGGTGGGAGCAGAGCTTTAGCAGCCTAGCTGAAGGACCATTGGATCAAGGCATCCCTGGTGTCCCTGCCTCCCTGAAGGATCCAGAGGTCTGCCTCCACATCCACACTGCCCTGCATCAGGATCCGCTTCTGACTCACCACAGGATTCATCCTCTGTGGCCTGTGAAGCTGCCTCAAGATCCTCTTCCTCCAGTAGGTCCCCCCTTGCCAGTGCCAGGTTATGGAGATCACAGCATGCAATCACAGCATGCAATCAGTGACACCAGCTCTGCGGGGTATTGGAATGCAGCCCCCTGAACGGTCCAGGCATCAGAAGCACATCTTCAGAAGACCTCTGGTCCTCTCTATCACTGTCCTTGTGGAAGCATGACCCCTTTATAACACTGCTCCGCCTCTGTTCTTGGGTGGCGGTGAGGCATCATAAGCCACCTTTTCAATGGATAGCCCTTGTCACCCAGCAGCCATCCATCCAGTCAGGCTGGAACCATGAACAGTCTTGGCACCAGGGAGTGTCGGAGGATATAAGCATTATGGGAACTGCTTGGGTACTTTGCACAGACTTACATCTGCAGCTTGTGGTCACAAACTATCTGGACGTTCATCCCTTCCTGTTGGCGAAGGCACTCGGCTCACCCACTGGCGCTTTGATGGCCACATGTGTGCAATCGATTGCACCCTGGACACGGGGGAAACCAGCAATCATTGCAAAGCCTCTGGCGCGCTCAGCCTGGCTGGCCTTGACTGTACAGAAATGAATAAACGTCATTACCCGCCTGAACAGAGCGTCTGTCACCAGCTTGGCACAACTGTGGACAGCTGATTGGGAGACTCCACAAAGATCCCCCACTGACCCATGGAAGGAAACACAGGAGGGCCACTGTGACCTTCACAGCCACTAGCATGGGGTGTCCACCCACACAGTCGGAGCTGATCTCAGGCCCAATCATCTGACAAATGAAGGTCACTGTCTCCCTTGAGAGGCGGACCCTCCTTCAGCATTGCACCTCGGGCATATTGAGGTAGCTGCATCACTGCCTGTAAACCCTGGCAGCAGGATAGTGGCGTCTTCTGCTGCCCCTTCCACCTTGGACTCCCTGCTGGCCCTGCCCCCCTTGTGCCTGCGCCTCTCCTCCCACAGGGCACTCCCCTGGAAGCTGCATTGGGACACATGGCCTCCTCTCCCTTCTGCTCCTCTCTTCCTCAGAGGAGGAGGAGCCACCAGCGGAGACCACAATCCCCATCACCAGGGTAACAGAGTCCTGAAAGGAAGCCTGGAAATGCTAAGACTGAAGCTCAGAACAGAGATGAAGCTGTCAAGTTCAAATAAGCACACGGCAGCAAACAATCTCCTAAACTCTTCATTACTCACAATGGCAATGCTGCTGACCCTTTTTATCCCGCCCTTGGATGAGGTTTCGTTAAAAGTGGGCTGCTCGCCTGCCCGTTTTGCCTGTGTGAGGAGCATGAAATCACATGGGCAACGTAAAATAGGGATCAATTGCCTTTTTAATGGTCTTAAGTGGCCCTTTATTTGTTGGCAGGTACGGCTCTATTACCTGCGCACGCCAGCCAACCTGAAGATTGCTCACGAGCGGGATGACATCGGGACGCTTGCCTGATGTCAGCTCGTGGTACTTCACGTCCGTTCCAGTCGGGAGCGTGCCTGCCTGCAAGACATAAAATTCTGGCCCATGTTTCTTTTCTCTCTAGACAAAGGGCAGAACATTGCACTCGTCAGGCGGGCATGCGCCTGACCCGAACGAGCCTAAAGTGACACGCAGCGACCTCAGCAAGCGCACATGGGAGTCAGCAGTGCACCCGCCGACAACTAAGCAGCCTATTAAGGCCCTTAATCAACTAATTGTTTGGAATTTTTTGCTGCCTGTCCAATCATTCGGTTGGAGGGTGGGCAAAAATGCCAAGCGGCCTTAGCATTTTTGGCGAAACCCCGTGAGGTTTCATCCAACGATTTAAAAAAACCTTTTGCGCTCGTATTTAACATGTCCCTGCTCATGTGACAGAGTCACACGAGGGGACATGTTTTCATTATTTTAAAATTCTTAATTTTTATTGTTCAGGGAGCTTTTACTGCGCGCACCCGCACGAACTTACACGCTCCACCCCCCTCCCCTCCCCTCCCATCCCACCCCTGCCCCCCTTCCTAGCAATGCTAAGCACTGCAGCGCGCGATTCATGCTGGTTGGCCATTAATTGGCCAGCCAACGTGAAATCGTGGTCGGGGCCTGATCGCCGGTGACAGTCGGCTTCCCGACCGCTCCCGGGCACGCCCACTGGGCCCGCCCAACGGGGGCAAAATTCTGCCCAAAGTTCTTGTCATCTGAAAGCTGAATCTCTTTGAGTCACAGGAACTTACAAAATTGCTTGTAAGAACCTGCCATGTGCAGTCTACTGGAATGATTTGAGAAGCCTTTCTTTTTCATAAGCATTCCCTTTCTTTTGAAAATGGGCAAAACATTCCTGTATAATTTTTATCACAATGACAACATTCATAGGTGACCTTGCAATGCATCTTGATATAAGTTAGGAAACAAATGGGAAAGGATTAATGAATGTAGAAATGGGAAAGTTTTGGCAAATGTTTTTTCATGAAGATGGGGAGACTAAGGGGAAGTCGGAGCTTTGTACACAGCAGATTTGTTTTTTTTTGCTTAAGTTTGCTAAGTATTTTAGTCGTGCTTTTTGTTTCTCGGTTTTCAATATTCAGACACTTAAGGGGGGAGTTTTCCAGCCCCTGCCGCCAGTGGGATTTTCCAGTCCCGCCAAAGTCAATGGACTTTTGAACGGCTCGCCGCATTTACGTTGCTGCCCCCACCACAACAGGGCCATAAAATTCCCTCCTTACTGCTCAAAATTTTGACAGATGATGTGTAACTTTCACTTCGCCTCTCAAAAATGTGCCTTCTCATAATCTTTGGTGTGCTTAAGTGATCAAGTGACCATGTCAGTTTAGATCAGGTTTATTCACCAACTTTAGCCTTACAGGGTGTGAAATTCAACTTCAGGAATAGCACAAATTGGTAAACATCAGATCAACAACACAATTTATAATCCATCAGATCTCCTTTTCCATTGAAGCCATTGCTGTTTTCTGCTACTACAGAAGTCAAAGTTTAATCCCACAACTTCAAACAGTGACTAAATTAGTTGTCACTTGTAGGGGGTGGTGGTGTGTGTCAGCTTCACCACTGACTTCTGAGCGGTCCGAATTGCTCCCACTCCCTGGGTTCTAGACCTTGGACTTATTTGGGGGTTGTGACAAAGTGCAGCAGACAACTGGTTTTGGTGCAAGAAAAAAACTAGGTTTACTGAAGTCACAAATGAATTTATAACATTAGGATTACACTGAGACTATATAGACCAACAAAGTACACTTAGTTAAGAATGGGGAACACACGGCATAACGAGGGAAAATAATGCTATTAATCCTCTTACCCTTGTCCCACCCCCAAAACCTAACTAAATTGAACTAGGAGAGGTCAGGGATCATGCTCACCAACCAGCGTTACTTGACAGTTCGAAATCCAGCCAGGTAAGCCGGTTGCAGTTTTGGGGTACGCTCTTTGTGTCCTCTGGGGCCTGCCGACCCCACGTGGTCCTGGTCTGTGGAATCTGCGAAGGTTCTTCTGTTGGGTGGAGGGCACGGTTGTGGGTGGTCAATCTTCGTGGAGGGCTGCGATTGCGGCCTTGCTGTCTTCGGTTGAGCCTGCTGCCCCATGCCCCTCGCCGTGATGTTGCCAGCGGGCCTGCAAACCTCCAGACCTCCTTCCTCCGCTTGGCTTAGCTAGCTCTCCAAAAACTGATCACCCTCCCGTGTCCACTTCCCCTTCGTAACTGGTGGCCCAGTTATACTGTTTTGTCGAATTTCTTATCTCAATCCAAATCAAGGTTAATTCTTTGTCTGATTTTTTGGTGGGCTTCTTCAGGTGATTGTTGTCTCATTGTTTTTAATGGGCTCGCATGATGTTTATCATTGTCTTCCTGTCCTCGTAACTAGTCTTGAACTGAAAGCCATTGTATGTGTGGAGTATTGATGGGCTCGCATAATTGCATTGATTTCTGCCTTCCTGCCTTAGTAGTTAATAGTGATTATTTATGCATGATTTTGATGGGCTTTAGTTTTGTGTAAGATGAAGTCTTTCTCTGGGTTGATTGTTTGAAAGGGAAGAATGCGTATTCTAACTCCTCTCGTTGTCTGGTTACAGGCAACAATCCACACTGCATTCAACAAGCCCGGGCATGTCCAGTCCCAGGCCCCATGGGCCCAGCCTCCCGTTTGCAGGGTTCTACACTTAACTCAGCAGTTGGGTCCCCTGCCATAAAAGTCCAAAAGTCATATCCTTGTTGATGATATGAAAAATGTGGGAATTTTGAGAACCCTTCACACTCTCTCCAATCACCATATGGCAACACTATCTGCTTCCTTTATGGTTGACTACACCATCCTTCTCCAATGCCAGACCAGATTTGTTCAGCTGGATGGAATTATTCTCACATGAGTCCATTTTTATCTAATTATAGCCAGAGAATGATTTGCAATGGCTTCTCTTTCTGCTCCTGCACCATTAGCTTTGGTGTCCCCCAAGGATCTATCCTTGGCTCTCCCTATTTCTCATCTATGTGCTGTTCCTTGGTGACATTATCTGAAGGCACAGCGTTAGTTTTCATATGCACACTGGCGATACGCAGCTCTATTTCACCGTCACTTCTTTTGACTCTTAAACTGTTGCTAAATTATCTGACTGCTTATCTGATATCGAGTACTGAATGAGGAGTAATTTTCTCCAATTAAATAATGGGAAGACAAAAGCCATTTTGCCTACTGCAAACTCCATTCCCTTGCTACTGACTCCATCGCCCTCCCTGGCAACAATCTAATATTAAGTCAGTCTGTTCACAACCTTGATGTCACATTTGATCCCAAGATGAGTTTCTAACCTCATATTTCCACCTCCATAGCGTCACTTCACTTCAACCCTGTCTCAGCTCATCTGCTGTTCAAACCCTCATCTATGCCTTTCTTTCCTCTAGACTCAACTATTGCAACACACTCTTGGCTGGTCTCCAGACTCTAGCCATAAACTTGAGGTCATCCAAAATTCTGCTGCCCAAGACTTAACTCACAGCAAGTCCTGCTCTCCTATCACCTTTGTATTTACTGACCTACATTGGACCCCAGTCAAGAACGTCTTGATTTTAAAATTCTCATCCTTGTTTTCAACTCCCTCCATGGCCTCGCCCCTCCCCAACTCTGTAATCTTCTCCAATCACACAAGTGCACAACCTTCTGAGATATCTGCACTTCTTTAATTCTGGCCTCTTGAGCCTTTCTGATTTTAATTGCTCCACAATTTGTGGCTATGCTTTCATTTGCCTAGGCTGCAAGCCCTGGGATTCCCTCCCTATGCCTCTCCATCTTGCTTTTCTGTTTTGAGACACTTCTTAAACCAACCCCTTTGAACAAGCTTTTGGTCATCTGACCGTATATCTCCTTATATGGCTCAGTGTCATACTTTTTTAATAATACTCCTTTGAAGTGCCTCGGGATGTTTCATTATATTATAGCACTGTATAAATATAAGTTATTGTTGTTGTTTTAACAACAAATTATGTGTCATATATATGTTGGTCAAATTGTGGTTTCTTCCTACTGAAGTTTGTGATGATTCCATAAACTTATGCTTCATAACGCCAATGGTTGAGGATTTAAGACTTGCATTACTAACTCCAGCTATTGCAGATCTTAATGAGAAAACTCAACAATAATCAAAAAGCTATGTCCTTGCACTGGAGATGGGAGGGTGGTGGAGGGGAGAATTCAGTGCAGTGTGTCTTTGTTGTTTTATGCCTACCCTATGTGTTAAATTTGGGTCTGTTTCTGTAGGTCTATGATGCCTCTGTCTTACTTGTGTCAAATTCCATATCTGAACAATACACCCCTCCCTCAACCTTCAGCCCTCTGACTCTCAAAAACTGAAGCTTTCCTATGCAAGAGACCTGCTCATGTTTTTAATAACTGGCTGGGGCCTGGGATTGTACCCATGGACTGAAGGAGCCTTACCAATATTTAATAAAGGCAATAAGTCAGAACCAGCCAATTACAGGCCCATTAGTTTGACTTTGGTTATAGGCAGGCTGCCAGAAGAAATCACTAGAAATGAGTCATAAAAACAAAGAATAATTCCAGTTCAGAAGGAGGCCACTCAACCCATCAAGTTCATGCTGGCACTCTGTAGTGCAATCCAGTCAGTCCCATTCCCTGCTCTATATCCCTGTAACCCTGCAAGTTTATTTTCCTCAAGTTCCTATACAATTTCCTTTTGAAATCATTCAACACCTCCACTTCTATCACCCTTGTATGCAGCAAGTTCCTAATCATTACCACTCACTGTGTAAAAAAAGTTCTTCCTCACATCGTCCTTGCATCTATTGCCCAAAACATTAAATCTGTGTCCCCTAGTCCTTGTACCATCAGCTAATGGGAATGGCGCTTATTTGCCTATCTTATTTGAACCTGTCATAATCTTACAACCCTCTATCAAAACTCCCCTCAATCTCCAAGGAGTCTCAATTTTATTAACCAGCGTTTGATATGTTGCTTTGTAAAATTCTACCTTAGAATCCATATAGACAACATCTATCACTACAGGTTGCTAAAATTACTCATCCTGGACCATGCTGGTAAATTTCCTCTGGACCCTCTCAAGGACCTTCACACCCTTCCTAATGTGTGGTGACAAGAACTGGGCACAATGTTCTAGTTATGGCCTAACCAGAGCTTTATACAGTTTCAGCACAACTTCCTTCTTTTGTACTCAATACCTCTATTGATGAAACCTAAGATCCCATACACTTTGCTAACTCTTCTGTCATTATATCCTGCCACTTTCAAAGTTCCATGCACATGAACCTCGAGATTCCTCTGTCCCTGCTCTTTAGAACTGTGCCATTTAGAATATACTGCCTTTCTCTATCCCTTACACTTCCCTGTGTTAAATTCCATCTGCCACTTGTCTTCCTATTCTCCTCGGGCAGCATTTTCCCCCCATCGGGGGGGGAGTTGTGCGGGCGCGGGCGGGCAGATTCCCGATTGGCGCCTCCAGTCAGGGGCGTGCTGCCATTTTACGTGGGCGGGCCAATTAAGGCCCCCCCAGCATGATGTCCACCCAGAAGCATTGTGCACTCCCTGTGCGGGCAGGGGGGTGGGTGATTCCCTGAGCCGGGAGTGCGCTCTTTCGCGTTTGCGCGCGGAAGAGCACACAGATCTCCCTGAGGCAAAGTGCTGCCTCAGGGAGCTCGGCTCAAGTTTGAAAACTTTATTAAAGGGAGAAAAAAAATTCCTGACATGTCCCCTCATGTAACACGAGCAGGGACATGTCAATTACTTTTATTTAAAAATTTTGTGCACATTTTAAATCCCTCATGAAACCTCATCCTGCCCATGGATGAGGTTTCATGTTTTTTCTGAAGGCTGCCTGGGCTCTTCGCCTGCCTGTCAACCTTAAGGTTGGACAGGCAGGTCCATTAATTGGGTTAATTACTTTTTTAAAGGCCTTAAGTGGCTGTTGAATGTTTGGCGGGCACACAGCCAAGTCAGCTGCGCGCTCACCAAACTGAAAATCTAAATGCCATGGGGTGACGTTGGGACGCACGCCCGACATCACCCCACGTCATTTTATGCATCGGTTAGCGGGCCCTGCCTCCACTCGCCGATTGGAAAATGCAGCCCCTAGCCGCTCTATGTCCTGTTGCAATTGGTTGGTATCATTCTCACTGTCTGCCACATCTCCAAGTTTTGCATCATCAGTAAATGTTGAAATTTTACACTGTTTCCCAATATCCAACCTATTTTTATATATCAAGAAAAGCAGTGTTCCTAGCACTGATCCTTGGGGGACATCACTGTCTACCCATCCTCCAGTATGAAAAACAACCATTTAACATGACTCACTGTTTTCTGCCTTAAGCCAATTTTTTATCTAAGCTGAAACTGATCCTCCTATTCCATGAGCCTCAATTTCATTAACCAGCGTTTGATATGTTGCTTTGTAAAATGCTACCTTAAAATCCATATAGACAGTATCTATTGCTTTCCCTTCATCAATCTTCACTGTTATTTCATCAAAAAATACAATTAAATAAGTCAAGCACAGTTGCCTTTTTGAAATCCATGCTGGCTCTCCTTAATTAACTCAAACCTCTCGAAGTGCCTATTGATTTTTTTCCCTTGATTATTGTTTCTAAAACCTTACCCATCAGTGATGTTAAACCAACCGACCAAGACTAACTAGAAATGCCTTTACACCCTTTCTTGAATAAGGGTGTTACATTTTCCACTCTCCAACCCTGTGGCACCTCCCCCATATCTAGGGAAGTAGAAGATTATGGCAAGAATTTCCACTATATCCACTCCTACTTCCTTCAGTAACCTGGAGTGCAAGCCATCTGTCTAGGCAATTTATCCACTCTAAGCATAGCCAGTTTTTCCAGTAATTCCTTCCTATCCATTTTCACCCTATCCATTACCTCTGCCATTTCCATTTCTACCAATGTTTTGGCAACAGCCTGTTCCTCAGTAGACACCAATACAAAGTATTCATTAAGTATTCCAGCCTTGCCCTGCAGCTCTAAACATATATTATCCTCTTTGTCCCTAAAGGCCTCAATCCACCTCTTACTATCATTTACTATTTACATGCCAGTAAAAGATTTTTGGATTCCCTTTTGTGGTAACAGCAATTCTATTCTCATGTTTTCTCTTTGACAGTCTTATTTTCCTCTTCACTTCCCCTCTCAACTTATTGTATTTGGCCTGGCTCTTGCTTGATGAATTCACCTGACATGCATTATCCAATTTGTTTCATCATATTCTCTGTGTCTTTCATCATCCAAAGAGCTCTGTCTTTGGTTCCCTTAGCTTTCCTCCTTGTTGGAATGTTGCTAGCCTGTACCTGAAACATCTCCTTCTTAAAGATCACCTGCCAATCTTTGGTCCCATTTTACCCTGGCTAGAAGCCCTCTCATCCCATTGAAGGTAGCCCTCTTCCAACTTAGAAGTTTTACTTTAGACTGTTACTTGCTTTTCTCCATTACTAATCTAAACTTTATGATACAACGATCACTCTTACCCAAATGTTCCCCAACAGGCACCTGGTCCACTTGGCCTACCTCAGTCCCGAGCCACAGGTCGAGCTCCTTCCTCATTGGGCTAAGAACATACTGGTTAAGGAAGTTCTCCTGAACAAATTTTCGAAATTTCTTCCCCTCCTTACCCTTTTACTTTGTATTATCCCAATTAAAGTAATTAAATTCCCCAATATCACCTTTCTATGGCTAGATATTGTTGTGGGTGGCAGCTCCCCTGTGACGGGCAGGAAAATTGGTGGCAACCCAGCTTTAAGCTGTTTGGGGGAAGCCAGACTGGATTCTATGGCAATCAGGCAGCTAATGTGCTGCCAGCAGGGCTCTCCTCTCTCAAAGCAACAAAATGCTGCCTCCAAGAGCTGCTGGTAAATCAGAGGGCTGGCAGCTCTTCATTCTCAATGGTGTCTCCGAGAGCTGGAGCCACTGCTGGGACTGCACCCAGCCTGGAGCTGCAGGATGCACAACCCCCTCAGAACAATGTAAGTGGGTCAGGGATGCTGGTGCCAGTCAGGCAGGCCCAAGGAAGATGGTAGTTTGGGTTGGTGAGGGCAGGTTGCTGCAGTGGTGGCCATTGTTGCCAGGGGCGGGGGTGTGGGGTGGGCCACAAGCTGCTCAGTTAGGAGGGTCCACCCCCAACCCACAGGGAGGCTAGCAGGGGTCACCTGGCGATCTCTGCGCTTAGCAGAGGGCCTGCCTGATGCCGGTAAAATGCGATCGGTGGTGGGTAAAGGTCTTTACTTGGTCAGTTAAGTGGCACAATTGGCAGAAATAAAGTATTGGAGAAACTTAAGGGACTAAAGTCCGATAAACCTGCAAGGCCTGATGGCCTACACCATGGGGTTCTAAAGGAGTTAGCTGCAGAGATAGTGGGCTGAGTTTTACATGCCCCGGCACAGTTGGGGTGGGTGCCATTCCCACCACCTTCCCGCTGACCCCGAGCTCTCCCCCACAAAACAGGGGACGGGAGGGTGCCCAAATCAGCAGCCCACCCACCATATTTAAATGACCAGTTAATGGTCAATTAGACTTGTTACCAAGCCTATTGACCCTGATAATATTCTGCCCATACTATAAAACGTTTGGTGTGGGCAGCAGGGCAGGAGCGGGAAGCCCAATTTTTTTCACTGAAATGTTTAAAGGGTGGGAAGTAAGAGTGGGGTGCTCTTCAGGGGCTGCCCTTTTCCAATCGTGGCACAGCCTCCCCTTAGCTTGCCCCCCTCCTTTCCTTTCTACCTACTCCCTTCCTTAAACCCACCCCTTCCCTCCAACCCTACCCCCACTGCCCCTCTCCCTTACCTACCTAAACCCTCCCGCCCCAAGACCCTACACTTACCTGCTTTGGGGATCCAAGGCCTTGGGGTCCTCCCTTCACCAGCAGTCCCGGCAGCGGCCTCTCACGCCTTATTGGCGCTGTCAGAACTGATGGAGCTGATTGCCTGGCAGCTCCAGAAGGCAGGACTTCTGCCTCAGTGAGGGGCAAAAGTACCACTCGGCCCTCATTAATCAGCCCCGCAGCGCTTTATGGCAGGGGGTGCAGGGCAGCATGGAGCATGTGGGTTCCACGCCGTTGTGGTTTCTGCACCCCTTTCCCGTGTATTATTCAGCCCAGTGGAAGTGCTGGCTATGATTTTCCAAAATTCCTTAGATTCGGGAACAGTCCCACTAGGTTGGAAGTTGGCAAACGTTACACACCATTTTTCAAGAAAGAAGGGAGAGAGAAAACAGTGAATTACAGGCCAGTTACCCTAACATCAGTTTTGGAAAAAATACTGGAATCTATTATTAAGGAAGTCTTAACAATGAACTTAGAAAAGCACAGTATGATTAGAACAAGTTTTCTTAAAGGGAAACCCTGTTTAACAAATTTATTAAAGCTTTCGAGGATGTAACTTGTAGGTTAGATAATGGGGAACCAGTAGATGTAATATACCTGGATTTCCAAAAGGTATTCAATAAAATGTCACACAAAAGATTAATGGGCAAGATAAGGGCTGATGGAGTTGGGGGTGATATATTAGCACGAATAGAGGATTGGTTAATGGCTAGAACATAGAGACTGGGCATAAACAGGACTTTTTCAAGTTGGTAGGCAGTGAATACTGGAGTGCCGCAAGGATCAGTGCTGGGGCCTCAGCTATTTACAATCTATATTAATGACTTAGATAAAGAGACACAGAGTAATGTACCTAACTTGCTGATGATACCAAGCTAGGTGGAATTAAGATGAACTTAACTGTGGGAAGGACACAGAGCAGCTACAAAGAGATATAGACACATTAAGTGAGTGGATAACAAGATGGCAGATGGAGCATAGCATAGGAAAATGTGAAGTTATTCACTTTGGTCATAAGAATGAAGAAGCAGAATATGTTTTAAAAGGCGAGAAACTTGTAAGTGTTGATGTTCAAA
Source organism: Cetorhinus maximus (assembly GCF_964194155.1). NCBI lineage: Eukaryota > Metazoa > Chordata > Chondrichthyes > Lamniformes > Cetorhinidae > Cetorhinus > Cetorhinus maximus. The sequence goes on along the minus strand of NC_135882.1, from coordinate 42,847,358 downwards.
GAGCCTTGGGTGTGCTCCTACAAGGAATGCAGAAAGTTAGCATGTAAGTACAGCACCAATTAGGAAGGCAATTTTTTTTGCAAGGGGATTGGAGTACAGGAATATAGATATATTGCTAGAGTTGCACAAGTTTTTGGTGAGACTGCACCTGGGATGCTGTGTGCAGTTTTGGTGTCCATATTTAAGAAAGGATATACTTGCATTGGAGACAGTACAATGAAGGTTCACTAAATTGGTCCCTTGGATGAGGGGGTTGTCCTATGATGAGAGGCTAAGTAAATTGGGCTTATACTCTATGGAGTTTAGAAGAATGCGAGGCGATCTCATTGAAATCTACAAAATCCTGAAGAGGCTTGATAGGGTGAATGCTGAAAGATTGGTCGGGGAACCTAAAATATAGCGACACAGTCTCAGGATCATGTAGGACAGAGACAAAGAGAAACAACTTCACTCAGAAGGTGAATCTTTGGAATTCTTTACCCTAGAAAGTTGTGGATGCTCCATCATTGAATACATTTAAGGCTGGGATTGACAGGTTTTGGTCTCTCAGGGATTAAGGGATATGGAGAGCGGGTGGGAAAATGGAGTTGAAACCCAAGATCAGCCACGATCATATTGAATGGTGGAGCAGGCTCGATGGGCCATGTAGCCTAATCCTGCTCCTATTTCTTGTGTTCTTGTGTTCTTTGGGCAGGAGGGTAATCCTCCACCTCCCAGTCGCTGGCAGAATGCCGTGGCAGCGAGCAGGCAACGAGCAGGCCCCATAAAATTCAGCCCGATAGCTCTTGCACACCTCTGTGATTTTCCTGCAGGTTTGCTGCTCTACCTCACTCTTACTATTTGGAAGCCCATAGAATAGTCCCAGTAATGTGAGCAGACCCAGACTTGTTGAGGCGCAACTCGACCCTTTTGAATTGGCATTTCCTGCCCCAGAACTGGTTCCAATATCCCATGAATCTGAAGACTTCTCTCCTGCACCATGCCTCAAGCCATGCATTGACCCTCCCTATCTTCCTATTTCTATTTTCACTAATGTGTGGTACTGGGAGTAATGCAGAGATTGCTACTTTCCAGGTCCTACTTTTAAACTTCCTCCCCTCCTGAAAATGTGACCATAACTCCTGTGTACCTGCTGCCCTCTGACTTTATTCCTTGATTTTTTTTTTTGGAAAACTCTGGACGGTCTGCACTCAGCTCCCGCTCTGATTTTTCAGCCGCCACTGCTACTGCCTCCAGCCTGAGAACAGAACAGGTTAAGGAATCTGAAAAAGGAAGTCCAGCTTAACATTGGTTAAAATTGGTTGAATTTTTTGAGGCAGTTATAAATTTTGGAAACCCAGTGGACATTGTGAATCACCACTTTCAAAAAGCGTTTGGCAAAGCGCTGCACAAGCGGCTACTAAGCAAGGTTGAACTTTGTTATATTGCTGGGTATATATTGGGCTGGATAAGAAGTTTACTGCATTCCTGGGCAGAGGATATTTATTAATTCTAGAGGTGCTGTGGATCTGGTCATTAGTGGAGTCCGACAGGCATCCGTGTTCGGGTTAGGACTGTTGCTCTTCATCTTATTTACTGATGAACTTGGTGGGTTTTTTTTATTTGTTCACAGATGTGGGCATCGCTGGGAAGGCCACTAGCCATCCCAAATAACCCCTTGAGAAGGTGGTGTAAGCTGCCTTCTTGAATACGATTGAGAGGCTTGGTAGGCCATTTCAGAGGGATGTTAAGAATCAACCGTGTTGCTCAAAGTCTGGAGTCACATGTAGTCTGGGTAAAGATGGCAGACATTTTTCCCCTGACAAACATTAATAAACCAGCTGGATTTTTACAACAATCCAATTGTTTCATAGTCATCATTATTGATACGAGCTTTTTAATTCCCCATTTATTTAATTGCATTTAAATTTCCCAATAGCCAAGATGGGATTTGATCTCATGCTTCCAGGTCATTAGTGCAGACCTCTGAATTGCTAGCTCACTAACATAACCACCATGCTACTGTGATTGTAGCGCATAAGTTATTGAAGGTTCATGACAAGTGCTATGAGGTTATTGCGACCGTTAGTAGGATATTAAGATGTGAGCTCATAAGATCATAAGGAGTAGGCCACTTGGCCCATCAAGCTTGGTGCACCATTCAGTAAGATCATGGCTGATCTTATTGTGGCCTTAACTCTAGTTTCCTGCCTGCCCTTTACTCCCTTGTAGATCCTGTGCTAGCAAGTGATTTGAATGCCTCCCTCACTGATGCCCCAGCATTATAGAGTAACAAAGTGCTCCATTGCACTCACTGTGTTGACATTGCCACTGTCACTGTCAAGAAGCCAGCTCCTGCTGTCGGCATAAGCACCAAACTCCTCCTTTCCCATACTCAATATACTGACTTCACCACTGGGGTCAAACAGATTTACACCTCTAAGCGCAGCACCTTCCAATCTACCAAAAGCAATATCCAACTCCAAATGTTCAGCAACCTAACCCAATATATTAATCAAATATATTTGTTGTAATATGCTTATAAGGGCTAGCAGCATGCCATCACTGGAAGGAACCTGTGTCATGTGATCCAGTCTCAGCTTCACTTTGGCCTGTGAGCAGAACACAGCACACATAGCTCTGCTGCTGATGTCTTCAAGCTTTATACCTTTGTGTAAATGTTCTCATGTACCTAGTCTCAATAAATGAATACACAACGTGTTTACCCAATCCCTTTTGAGGATTGGTGCCTTTATATTATTATAAAAACACAACATGGAGTTCAGCGGTGGCCAGACAGCATGGCAGCAAGATTGAGTACAGCTATGACATGGTGAACAGCCTTAGACCATGCTCTATGGCATGAAATGACCCTTGACATTTTGGTCAGACCGCAACAATGCTGCAGTGTCAGATAGTGTTGAAATTGTAGCATGGTGACCGCGTAGAAAAGCTTTGAAGACACAGTGCAGAGATAGTGCTCAAATAAAAAGCTGGTAAGCAGACGGATCCCACATGGTGAGATTGCAGCACCTAGCCTGTCAGTTCTGTGAGTGGGACAGCGCGACAAGAGGACCAGCACCAGGGTAGCTCAGTTGGGACAGGCAAGTGACCAGGGCGTGGGCCAGATCAATAACAAGTGAGAGTCAAAAGAAAAGAAAAACAAAGTCATCATAAAGATCAGGCCAGAGGAGGTTGTGATTATTAAGGATGTCTTCTGGGGTTTTGGAACAATAAATTGAATAAAACAAGGAAGAAGATCAAAGGAATATTGTCAAAATATCCACATAATTTCCCAGTTTGAGTTGGGATGCAGCTGACCTACTATCTGAATTTAAAGGGGAGAACTTTCTCCCCGTCGGGGGGCTGAGCGGGAGCGGGCATGGGTGGGCGTGCAGCCGATCACCACCCATGATCAACTGCGCGCCGCCATTTTACATGGGCAGGCCTTAATTGAGCTTTTTACTCCCTGTGCGGGCAGGGGAAGGAGGCACGTGAAAGAGTGCAGAAATCTCCCTGAGGCACAGAGCTGCCTCAGGAGATTAGTTTGATTTTTAACAATTTAAATGAAGTGAAAAAAAATTTAAGACGTCCCCTCATGTGACAGTGTCACATGAGCTGGGACATGCCTATGAACTTTATTAAAGATTTTTATTAAAGTTTAAAAACCTTCATGAAATCTCATCCCACCTGTGGATGAGGTTTCAGGATAAATGCGAAGGCCACCTGGGCTCTTCGCTTGCCCGCCAACCTTAAGGTTGGACAGGCAGCTCAGTTAATTATTTTAATTGGAATTTAAATGGCCTTAATAGGCCTTTGACAGTTCGGCAGGCACGCAGCTGACTCCGGTGCATGCCCGCTGAACTGATGATCTGAATGCCGCACGGTGACATCAGGACGCACGCCCGACATCACCATGTGGCATTTTACGCGTTGGGGAGTGGGGCCCGCCCCGGCTCACCGACCCGAAGATTCTGGCTAAAATGTTTAAACAGTATACAGAGCTATAGTTTCTTGATTCAGGTGTATCGGAACCAGACAAGCAAGCCATAAGAATTTATCTAGCAAGTGGGAATGAATGTCTACAATGTCTGAACGTGTTGGGATTAACAGCAGCAGAGCTGTGTGTGCTGTGTTCTGCTCACGGACCGAAGTGAAACCGAGACTGGATTACATGACACACTTCCCTTCTAGTGATGGCATGCTGCTATTCCTTAAAGGCACATTACAACAATATTAATCCTCATTGCCAATGTCGGATCGCCCAATGATGTCACCGTTCAAGTTTGAGATTTAACCTGATTCACTGTCTTTTTTCCACTATTGCCAAGACAATTAAATACAAAAGAAGAAACATAACCCTTTGTCTAGAATGCCATGCCTAGTTTTAATCCTCCTACGTGATGGGGGATCTAGAAATACTGGAAAATGTTCAAAGTAGGACCTCTAAATTCATATCCAGCTTAAGAGTCCTTGATTATCAAATTTGTCAAGAATTGGATCGTTTTATTTTGTGGAGATGTGAATGAAGTCTTTAAACTTATGGAAGGATTGGACTCATACTGAGCTAGGTATGTTAGGAAGGACCAAGAGACATTGGTATGTTACAAAAGCAAAAACAGGATTAAACACTACAAGGTACTTTATTTTTGCGAATTGTCAACCGAAAAATTCAAAAGGGAGCTGGATGAGCTCCTGAGAATGACAAACATCTACCTATAGAAGGTGTGTTGCTAGAAGTTGTGTCATCCAGTCTCCCAGAGCTTGCTTGATTCCCTGGAGATTGGAGAGAATTTTTTGCGGAGTATTTCCTAAACTGGTCTAAGTTTACATTGAGGTGATGGTGTGCAGAGGTTGACCTGTGCTGGGATGTGTTGGGCTTGATGAGTCAGTTTGTTTAACATGATTATTCCCCATCAAACTGTCTCAATTCTATTTACTTTTATTTCTCATCCCATAGTTTTTCCAACATGAAAAAATGTGTACAGATGTCTGCTTACTTTGCTACATCACTAGCGATAAGCAAAAAACTGGAACACGGTAATTTGCTCTCTCTCTCTCTCTCTCTCTCCTTCCAATACCAATTCTGTTTAGCCTCAGCTGTCTTCAGAATTCTGCAATCCTGCAGGATCAATTGGGAAATAGAGAAGGGAAATCTTCATTTGATAGATGAGTCATCAGAAATACAGCACCATTTATTGCTTGTGTTCCACAGGGGAACACTTTACTTTGATAAGGTTATGGGGTGAGGAGAGGTGAGCATCAGGGGGAGTCAACAGTACCAAAATAGCAATGTAAATGCTTCCATTTATGAAGTGCCTTTGATGACCTTGGGTTGCCCCAGATCATTTCACAGACAATTATTTTTAAAGCAATGGGCAGAATTTTGCCCTCGGATGGCGGGCAGGCCCCACTAGCTCGGCGGTGTGTGGACAGCCGACCCCCGCCACTGAAACGGGGCCCACCGCCATTTTAAGTGGGCCAATTAAGGTCCGCTCAGCGGCAGCCCCAACAGGAAGCGCTATGCATTTCCTGTGCAGGGGGGGAGGGATTCCCCATCTGTCAACGTGCGCTCTTTCACGCATGCGTGTGAAAGAGCGCACTGCTCCCTGAGGCAAAGTGCTGCCTCAGGGAGACTCGTGACAGGTAAGTTAAGTGTAAAAATAGAAACGTTAAAAAATTATTAACATGTCCACCTCATATGACAATGTCACACGAGATGGGACATGTTAATAAAGAACAGATAAACTTTATTACTTTTTTACAAAACGGACATGAAACTTCATCCCGCCTTAACTAGCCTGTCAATGGCCTGATTTCGCTGTCCGCCCACCTTCCTAAAAATTTAAAGGGACCGGGATGACATCGGGGATTCCTCCAGTGTCATTTTCCCCTCGGCGAGTGGGCCCCGCCCCCAAATCGCCAAGGGGAAAATCCTGGCCATGTCTGCTATTTTGTAGGCAACCTTTTTATTCTTTCATGGGATGTGGGCATTTCTGGCAGGATGTGCCCATCCCTAATTGAACTTGGACTGAGTAGTTTGCTAAGCCATTTCTGAGGGCAGTTAAGAGTCAACCAGATTGCTGTGGGTTTGGAGTCACATGTAGGACAGACCAGGTAAGGACAGCAGATTTCCTTCCCTCACAGACATTAGCAAACCACATGAGCTTTTACAACAATCAATGATAGTTTTATGGTCACCATTACTAAGACTAGCTAGCTTCATAATTCCGGATTTATTAATTGAATTTAAATTCCACCAGCTGCCTTGGTGGGATTTGAACCTGGTGTCACCAGAGCATTAGCTCAGGCTTCTAGATTACTATTCCAGTGACATTACCACTACGCCAGTTTTTCCAGCAATTTCTGTTTTTGTTTCACAAGAAATAAGAGCAGGAGTAGACCATTCAGTCTATTGAGCCTTAACTCCAGTTTCCTGTCTGTCCCCAATAACCCTTTGACTCCCTTGTCAAGCAAAAATCTGTCCAACTCAGCCTTGAATAGATTCAATGACCCAGCCTCAACTGCTCTCTGAGGAAGAGAATTCCAAAGACTAGCAACACTCTGAGAGAAGAAATTCCTCCTCATCTCCATCTTAAATGGGAGACCCCTTATTTTTAAACTGAGCCCCCAGTTCTAGATTCCCCCACAAGGAAGCATCCTCTCAGCATCTATCCTGTCAAGCCCCCTCAGAATCTGTTTTGTATCAATAAGATCACCCCTCATTCTTCTAAACTCCAATGAGTATAGGCTCAACCTTTCCTCATAAGACAAATCCCTCATCCCAGCCTAGTGAACCTTTTCTGGACTGCTTCCAATGAAAGTACATCTCTCCTTAAGTAAGGTGACCAAAACTGTACCAAAGATGTGGTCTTGCCAAAGTCCTGCAGTTGTATCAAAACATCCTTACTTTTATACTCCATCCTATATGGTGTGGTTACTGCCAGGAGGCCTATAAACCACTCCAGCAGTGACTTCTTTCCTTTGCCAATTCTTCTCCCAACCCAAACTGATTCTACATTTTGATCCTCTGAACCAAGGTCATTTCTCACTACTGTACTGACCCTAGCCTTTATTAAAAGAGTCACCCACCACCTCTTCCTTTTTTCCTGCCCTTCCAAAATGTTAAATGCCCTTGAATATTTTAGTCCCAACCACTTTGCAATCATGTCTCTATAATGGCTATCATATCATACTCATTTGTTTCTATTGGTGCTATCAATTCATCCATCTTACTATGAATGCTGTCTGCATTTAGATAAAGAACCTTTAATTCTGTCTTTTTACCATTTTTCCCTAGTCTGACCTTATTTGTTGGTGTACTCTTATGTTTGCATGCCCTTTCCCTTCCTGTCACTCTCTGGTTATCATTACCTGCAGCGCTACCCTATACTATCGACTTGTCCTTTCTCTTTAACTTTCCAAATCTACCCTCATGCAAACCCTCCCCATGACCCCCCGTGACCCTCACCAGCACTATTTAGTTTAAAGCCCTCTGTACAGCCCTAGTTATGTGATTTGCCAGGAGATTGGACCCAGCACAGTGAAGGCCGTCCCAATCGTACAGCTCCCTCTTTCCCTAGTACTGCTGTCAGTGACCCATGAATCAAAAGCCATTTCTCCCACATCAATCTTTGAGCCATGCATTCAGCTTTCTGTTCTTACTTACCCTATTCCAATTTACTCATGGCTCAGTAGTAATTCAGAGAATATTACCTTTGTGGTTCTGCTTTTTAATTTGACTCCTAGCTGCTCATACTCACTGAACAGAAGCTCTTTCTTTGCCTACCTAGGTTGTGGAACATATGGAATGCAATGACTGGACCCTTGCCCTCCCACTCCAAGTTCCTCTCCAACCCTGAGGAAATGTCCTTAACCTTGGCACCAGGCAGGCAACACAGCCTCAGAGCTCACATTCCTGGCTGCAAAGATCAGTGTCCATCCCCCTCACGATACAGTCCCCAATGACAACTACATTCCTTTTAGCTCCCACCACTTGAGTGGCCCCGTGCAGCACGGTGCTGTGGTCAGTTTGCTCATCCTTCCTGCAGTCCCTGCTCTCATCCACAAAGCTGCAAGAACCTCAAACTTGTTGGACAATTGCAGGGGCTGAGGCTCCTCCATTGCTCCAATTTGGATCCCCATACTTGCCTCCTTTACAGTCTTACCACAGACTAAATCTGAAGTACCCAGCCTAAGGGAAGAGGCTGCTTTCTAGAACAATGTGCCCAGGGAACTTTCCCCTCTCTGATGTATGGCAATGCCCAAGGCTCAGACTACAACTCATCAACTCAGATACAAAGTTCCTCAAGCTACTGACATTTACTGCAGATGTGGTTGCAGTGGATTTTACGGGTATCCAGCTTTTCCCACATGTTACAGCTGCAACACATCACCTGCCCTGTCATCTTTATTTTGTTTTATTTAACTAATTAGTTATTGTGGAGTTTAACTAGCTATGCTATAAGTTTAATATAGTACTTATATCTCACCAGTATCCATTTAAACTACTGCCCCAGTTTAGCGGGGGAAAAGACTCAAAACTCACCCACACCCACCTGTGCACCTACTTAATGGGGAGAATTTTCTCCCCATCAGGGGGGTTGCATGGGGGCGGGGGTGGGGGGCGCTCAGCCGATCGGCTGGGCACCGCCATTTTACATGGGTGGGCCAATTAAGGCCCACCCAGCATGATGTGTGCCCGGAAGCGCTGTGTGCTCCCTGTGCGGGCGGGTAGTTGCCTGATCCGGGAGTGTGCTCTTTCGCACGCAGTGCAGATATCTCCCTGTGGCACAGAGGTGCCTCAGGGAGATTAATTTTAAGTTTAAACAGTTTGATAAAGTGTTGTAAAAATTTTTATGACATGTCCCATGCATTAATTTTAATAAAAATGTTTCTGAAAATTTTAAATCATTCATGAAACCTCATCTCGCCTGTGGATGAGGTTCCATGAAAAATGCGAAGGCTGCCTGGCTTTTTGCCTGCCCGCCAGCCTTAAGGTTGGACGGGCAGCTCAGCTGATTGCCTTAATTGCTTTTTAACAGGCCTTAATAGGCTTTTGACAGTTCGGCGGGCGTACAGCCGATTCGGCTGCACACCCACCAAACAGAAAATCAAAAAGATGCGTGGTGATGTTGGGACGCATGCTCAACGTCATTTTACGCCTTGGCGAGCGGGCCCCACCCCTGCTCGCCGAGCCGAAGATTCCGCCCAATCCCCCCAGGCCTCAGCTCTCAGATTTCGCTGTCTTCAGCTCCCTTTCATAGACCACTCCTTTTTTGTAAAGGCCAGAAAAGCACCTCCTCCCTCTCTGCATCAAATTCCCTTACCAAATTCCTGGATTTCATCACTTGCTCACACTGCATTCAGTCTGCAGATGCCACCTTCATGTGCCTTACTTCATGCTCGTATGGCTTTATATTGTTTGGAATCATCTTGTTCACCTTTGCAGCCAGCATTGTTCACAGTAAATTCAATGATTTAACCACAGAAATTCACTTTTCTTTTACATTAGAGGCCATATGATATGTTTCAAGGATGTCTTTTGGCTTGATTGTTTTTCTGTCATTATCTAACTAAATATGGGCACTGCTGCCTGGGACCGGATTTTATGGCCCCATTTTGGAATTGCACAGAGTCGGGAATCAGAAAAAAAGTGGCCATTGTGTGGTGAAGGCAGACGTCTCAGAATCACACAGTGCAGAAGAGGCCCTTCGGCCCATCGAGCTGCACCGACACATGAGAAACACTCCATTCCAGTCTTTGGCTATTTTCAGCAGAGCGAGAAAGGGAGTGGGTCGGAAACCCCACTCGCTATTGTTTGCAAGTTGTCATATCCATTGTAGAATGGGCATTTCAAAAACTGCAATTTTCAATGAGATTGCCATGTTTTAGGAGCTTTCTGAGCCATGGGTTGGGGGTATGAAGGGTGTAAAAGGTGAGTTAAAGTGGTGTTGCTTCCTTTACAGTTCAACGTGAACTACTGTAACCTGGGTTAGCTCTATATATACTAGAGTAAGTGATGACAGCTGTGTGGCTGGAAAGGTAAATGACCATTTGATAATCTGTTTGCCATGTAGTTACTTCTGACAACTAGCAAAGTATCAAATGAAGAACAACATTGTAAAAGTGGAAAACTCTTCAGATGGATTTGAATAGATTATCCACAGGATAAATGGCTATTCTGCATTGTACAATATTGAAAAACTAGCCCAGTGTGAGCTCAATAGCTAATTGTTAAAACTCTACCAATGCTTGTCCTTTATATTTTTGCAGAAGAGCTTTGCCATCTGCTTGGCTGCTTGAAAGCTGTGACAGATATAGAAACTATTGTCTGCCTTCAAAAGCACTAATGGATTCTACACTGTAAGGGTTGTTTATACAGTTGTACAGGGAATGAGAGTTTGATGGTTTGGCTGCTTTCAAAGATAATAATGGATTCTACACTGTAGGGTTTTTTTTATGCAGCTGACCAAGGGAGTGTGAATTTGATGGCTTTGACAGATATATGAGCTTCTGAAGAGATGAATGGTTTTAAGTGCCTATTAAAGTGATGTTTGTTTATTTTTACAAATGTATGAGCTTTGGAAGAGCATAATGTATTTTTTTAAATGCCTATTCAAGTGATACTTGTTTATTTGGACACATTTATAAGATTCTGAAGATGATATTAGGGTTTTAAGTGCCTTTGCAAGTAATCTTTGTTTATTTTGACAGATTTATGAGGTTTTCACAGACTTACAAATGTTATTATAGGGCTTGTGCGTTCTGTTTATAAGGTGGATACTAGCTGAGTGGGGAGGGTGTGAGAGAAGGAAAAGGGCATAAAGGGTGTAGGGGAGATAAGGTGTGAGGGGATAAGGGGGTATTTGGGCTGAGGGGGATAGATGGATGAAGGGGGGTGGGGGAGATGAAGGGGGCAGGGGGATGAGGAGGTAGGGAGGTTAAGGGGGTGAGGCTGAGGAGGCCCATGCACTGATCTGAAGAACTGAGGCAAAGTTTCTATGCATGGAGGCACGCCTTTTAACCTGGCTGCTTCAGCAACAGCCTGTCTTCATCTCCCAACTTCAGGCTGTCATGCCCTCCAGGATATGAAAATTGAGCCTGCCAGCAGTGCTTGGACAGAGGCGGGATCACGATGTCAGGAAAATTCCTGATTCCCAATTCTCGCCTCCATGATGAAACTCCAGCCCGAGGTGTCTATTTTCTTTGCAGTAACTAGCTAAAATTTAGATCTCTTCTTCATAGCCATTACTTGTTTTCCATGTAAGTATCGTCAGTCTGGGCATAACAGTCTTGGCCTCCATTATGTATGGATATCTGTAAGCAAATTATATTAAATTCAACTGAAACGAATTGAGTGGGAGCAGCTAGTAATGCACACTTCAGATCACCCTATCAGGTTTCAAATGGGGCAACTGCAATGATGCACATGCAAATATCTTAAACATTACCACCAATCATTGCCATTTGGTAAAAATATTGAGGACAAACTGATATCATTTTAATGCAATGTTAGAAATGAACTTAAGATTTAAGATTTCTTTCTATGGAAACCTTTAGAAACTTTGGGGCTAATTTGAACACTTGGCAATGTTGGATTGGCCACCAGTTCCACAGCTCTCTTGGTGTTTGTTTTTATTGAAGCTGATGGAAAGAAAAATTGGGGGAAGTATATAATGGATGAGCGGTCTATGTTACTCATTTTATACTATTGCCAAAGCTCAAATTACCCTCTTTGCTTCATAATGCAAAAGCTTTTGTTGATTCAAACATTTTGCTGAATGCTAGCATGAAAATATTTGGCTGTGGGACAATACTCAGTAACTCTGAAAAGAGAAAATGTAATAACTCCAGAATATACTCTAGAATAGAGATTTTCTATTAAATTCCTCAGTGAGTTTTGTATTGCTAAGCACTAAAAAGCTAACTGGATCTTTTTATACATAATGCAACCAGCTTGTCACTTTAATTCATTATTATAATTAAAATGCCAGGTGTATCATGATTATTTTATTTTATTTTGTCTAGCATTACAATACTCATCAGAAATATACATTAAAAATTGCTTGTATTTGGAGCATTATTGCAGTTTGCACTTGTTAACCTTAAGCTTCTACAAGAGTCAAGACATGGCCTCTACATTGCACATTTCCTACAACAGTGCTGCATCTGACTCTAAAAGATGTGGAGAGGAAGGATTTGTGTCACTTCATACTTCCTTAAGGAAAATATCCGTACAAGAGTTGCATTGAAAGTCTAGTGCATTAGGAATATTAAGACCTACCATGTCCCAAAATGTTATAACTGTTCACAGAAGTTTGAAGCCATTATGAACATATTTTTCAAAAGTGATGTGGTTTGATTTAATTAATTGTTATACACTGTCCTTCAAGGCTGCAATGTATTATTAGCATAATGAAATTGTGCAAAATGTGTCTATATTGTACAATTATTTTCTGTTATACCTCAAAACATGCCCTTTGTTGCTATGCAACCAAGAAGCTGTAATTCTTTGCATTTTCAACTCACTTTCATCCTGTACTGTTTTATCAAACATGCTGCAAAGCTTTAAGGGAGGAGGCTGCCTAACAAAAGGAAGGATTGCTTATGATGTCGCTACTTTTCTCTGCAAGATTTTCTTCACCTCAGTCCTCAAAAGGAGGAAATAGTAACACTGAAACAATTGCAGGCTGAGAGGCATTAACCCCAGTTCAGAAGCATTCCAGCTATATGGAGAGGACTTTGGATAACTAAAAATACTGAACAAAAGGCAACAATGTATCCTATAATTCATATACTTTTCATAGCGGAATTATGATTCTAAATATTCTGCCTTAGTGTCAGCAAAGCTTTAACTGTTCTATAATGCATGTGCTTTCCAGATGTCGGTATCACATCAAATATAAGCATTTGAGGACATAAACTTAAGACTGCCATGGGCTGAACATTGTTTCTGAAATCTATATGGACCAAGGATTCTGGAACAAGAAGTCAAGCAATCTTAATTGAGAACACTGTTTTGGGGACAGGAGAAGGGACAGGAGGGAAGAAATGCTACATTCTAGTTCTGTTATTTTTAAGAAGCTGGATGCATTAACCTGATGGTGTGCGTATTTATTCACTGTTGAAGGACCGGACGATTTAAATTAAAACCGAACCTGTGCTGGCCTTTATACCTGGGCAAATTGCCAGTCTTGTTGCCAAAGTTTAGGTGGATTGAGGTGCTTGGTTAAAGGAAGAGGAGAGGAGGACTTAACTGTACATCACAATATCTGCTGACAGCAGAGCCAGGAATGACTGAAGTAATCAAAACCACCCAACCCTCCTAGGGGAGGGAGGGGGAAGGGGTGAAACAATGGGGGAAACATTTTTGTTTCAAAACTGAAGAAAAAGACTGAAAATCATCATGTGCATGACATTGTTTTGGTCAATTGCAGCTTGCTACAACCAGCTTTTAACCACAGGACATATTTCCATGAACTGTGGAGCTAACGCTTTCGACCGTACAGAAACCCAGTTTCCACTCTCCATATTATAAGGTTAATACTTGTAACAATGAGGATTATTGGTGACATTTTCCATTAAGGTCTCCATTATATCAATATTAAATTTGCAATTGTTTGGATTATTGTACGTTCAAAATATATTGAAGGAACTTTGTGCTTACTTTATGATATCAGTGTTTTGAGATAAAATGTGCTTTGTTGTTCCAAAGACCAAGTGTTTGAGAACATTTTGCTAGCTTTTATTGTGAACATTTGTACACCCTTTGTGATTTTTGACTTGGATATTAATTGATAATGTGGAATAATTGTCTTTGTACTGGCCATCAATCTCGGTTTATATAAACGCTAAAGGAGTATGCTGTCTATACTGCTGTCTGCCATTCATTCCCATTTCTGTTGGTGAGATGATGTAATTTGAGTATTGCTTGTAAAAGACGGATACTGCAAATTGCAAGTGTTATGATCAAACACTTGTTTCCATGAAAGATAATCTTGTGTTATAAAATTTATTTCAAATTGTGAACATTTGTCATGATTATTTTTAGCTGAGGAAGACACTTAATACTGTCCATTTCAAATTGTGCAATAATGATAATTCTTTAGAAGGTGGCAAAGTGGACAACCTATCGATTAACAATTAATTGCAAATAATAGCAACATAACCAGTTATTTTACAGATGAAAGGAATTATTATTTCTTAGTAATTTTTGTATTGCAGGATTCAATTCAGCTGCAGCTCACCAGCTCTCCAAGTTTTCAAGATGATGATAAAACTAATAAGGAGGAATTGGAGAAAGAAAAGGACAAGGATAAAAACAGAGAAAAAGAGAAAACTAATGAGAAACCTAAAATAAGAATGTTGTCAAAAGGTATGAATTTGCAATCAACCCTCTCATTACTCAATGAAAAATAGTAGGTGCAGGAGTTCTACCTACTCTGTCTACTCGCCAATCTGTGATGCGCAAAATGACTTAAAACGGTTGTGTTCAAGGAATGGTTAAGACTGACCTTATGGTAATTGTGATAGTCTATAAAAGCTGATCTTAAGGAGATGTGAGGTTTGATGTATTGTATTTGACTTTAATTCATATAAAACCTGCATTATCCAACAATGGTGAATTTAAAGAAGACACCATAATTGTGAGCAAATTGCTTTTGTTGGTAGTCCTTAGCCATAACCCTGAGAACATGTACGGTAACCTACAAGAAACAATTCACATATTTTAATGCAAAGCCAATGGTATGCTTTACAAGAAATGATACTGAGATTGTCAGGGAGTCATCTATTCCATAAATTCATACCAGAGTATTGATCACGGTCACAACCCTAAGCTGCAATGTAATTCTACATTTTCACATTTCAAACCAATATATTTGCTTTTGAAAAGTAAACAGAAGCACTTTAATGGATTAATTTATCCATAAGTTGCATTCTAAGGTTATTGAAAGGTTTAATATTAAGGTCAATGACAAATTCTTCACCCCAAACTGAAATTCAACTAGTGAAATAAACAAGTCACAACATCACATCCGTTTTGCTGTGCTTCCTTAAAACTTACCTTGACAATCACAGAATCACACAGTGCAGAAGAGGCCCTTCGGCCCATCGAGTCTGCACCGACACGTGAGAAACACCTGACCTATCTACCTAATCCCATTTACCAGCACTTGGCCCATAGCCTTGAATGTTATGACGTGTCAAGTGCTCATTCAGGTACTTTTTAAAGGATGTGAGGCAACCCGCCTCCACCACCCTCCCAGGCAGCGCATTCCAGACCGTCATCACCCTCTGGGTAAAAAGGTTTTTCCTCAAGTCCCCCCTAAACCTCCTGCCCCTCACCTTGAACTTATGTCCCCTCGTGACTGACCCTTCAACTAAGGGGAACAGCTGCTCCCTATCCACCCTGTCCATGCCCCTCATAACCTTGCATACCTCGATCAGGTCACCCCTCAGTCTTCTCTGCTCCAAAGAGAACAACCCAAGTCTATCCAACCTCTCTTCATAACTTAAATGTTTCATCCCAGGCAACATCCTGGTGAATCTCCTCTGCATCCCCTCCAGTGCAATCACATCCTTCCTATAATGTGGCGACCAGAACTGCACACAGTACTCCAGCTGTGGCCTCACCAAGGTTCTATACAATTCCAACATGACCTCCCTACTTTTGTAATCTATGCCTCGATTGATAAAGGCAAGTGTCCCAAATGCCTTTTTTGCCACCCCACTAACCATGCCCCTCCGTCTTCAGAGATCTATGGACACACACGCCAAGGTCCCTTTGTTCCTTAGAACTTCCTAGTGTCATGCCGTTCATTGAATACAATGGTTATAGAAGAACTAAGATAAACATGTTGAGTCATCCTTCAATATTAAACAGTTGGAAAACAGCAAGTCTAAGGGCAGCATATTATGAGGGGGAGGACAGATCCACCATTCTCCCCCACCTCTCCCTCTCAACCCCTGGAAGTAAAGCGGGCATGGAGCTGATCCACTCCATGCCAGCCCACCCCGCAGCCATAACACGGTGCGGGTGGGCTGAATTAGGGCAGTGTGGGACTTCTGCTCCTCACTGCGGAGGAAGTCACGTCCTTAGGAGGTCAATTCAAATAGACAGCAGCTCCAGTAGTCCCGACAATGCCAAGAGTACATTGGTGGGCGCTGCCAGGACTGCAACCAGGAACAAGGAGAAGGTCTGTGCATCCTGGAGCCAGGTAAGACTGGGGTCTTGGGAAGAAGTATTTGGGCAGTTTAGGGAGATCTTCCTCCCACCCCCCACCTGATTCACAAAGGGCCCTCCCTAAAGATAGCATCCCCCCCTTCCTTCCTACTCTTTGAAAAAGCTTTTAAAAAATGGTCTCCCCACTCCCACCTGACTGTCCATGCCAACCTTTTTATGGCGTGGGAAGTGTATTATCGTGGTCAATTGACTTGTTAACAACCTCAGTTGACCCCTGGTTATTTATTTAAATGTGGTCGGTGGGCTGCCGATTTCAGTGCCTGCCCACCTCCTCCCCGCCAAGGGTAAGCTTGGGAGTGGGCTGGAAGGTGGTGGTATGGGCAGCCGCCCTATTTTGTGTACCCTTCCACCAAAAGCACGCCTGGCAGGGGCACGTAAAATACAGCCCTTGTATAAATTGGGAACAATGTTTAAATCATGAAGCATCTTTAAAAAGTTAGTTGCTGTAACATATGAAATTGATTGTGGAACTCACAAATGCAATTCCATAGAGGGATCACATAAGCATTGTTTATTGTATAAGAAACAAAGAAACTTCAAGAAATTGTATGGAAAAAGCCTGTCACCAATGAAGGATACAGTAGAGCAAAACAGAGCAAGATTGTGGTCAGAAACTCTGTAGGCCCACACTTTGATTTTTTTGCTCTATCAAAGCGATTGGAGAAAATGAGCTCTCATCATGGGCAGAATTTTTAGCTCAGCATGCGGGCGCGTGCCAGACCCGCTCGAGTGTAAAATAACATGTGATTACGTTGGGCAAATGTCCCGATGTCATCCCGCCCTCACGCGATATTTAAGTCGGTGGGCGGGTGCTATAGTCGGAAGCGCACCCGCCGACAATTAAGAGGGCAATTAAGCCCAATAAAGTTCCAATTGTCCCTGATTTTTTTGGGCAAATCTGTCAGGCAGACTTTGCATTTTTGATGAAACCTCATCCGAGGGCAGGATGAGGTTTCTGTTATTAAATTTTTAAAAATAAAAGTGTATGGACAGACTTTTCATCATGTATACGTTCAGGTGACTGATTCTGATGCGTGGACATTTTTTTTTCCGGATTTTAAAATCATTATTTGTTGCTTTTAAATTCTTCAGCTCCCTGAGGCAGCTTCCGTTTCCCGGCCACTCCCAGGCCCGCTGACCATGCCCCGCTCCCAGACCTAAAAATCCTTCCCCATGTGTAGGCATCTCAAAAAAGCACTGCATGACTGGGACAGGATTAGAAAATTAATAACCATAACTGACTGTGAACTCGGGAATAAGAAGTATAATATCAGCTTTCGCAGATGACACCAAACTGGTGGGGGCGGGGCGGGGGCAGTACAGTTTACACTGTAACACCATATAAGATGTTAACAAACTTGCAAAATGGGAGTGTAAATGGCAAATCATTTCAACATAGATAAGTGTGAGGTGGTGCATATTGGCAGGATGTCAACTGCTCCATGGAAAATAGTGCCACAAAATGGCATTATATAGCACCTGTGTTTTTAGTGGTACAGGTGCCATTTCAGTACCAAGATGAGCCATTTTCGTACACTTCTGGTGCAGGCCAAGCCAGGTGCCATTTTGGGTAGGTTGTCAGTGTGGGCAGATACGCCAGTAGAATGCAGAGTTGGAAGAGCATGATGTCACTTTGCAGTGCTGATGTGATGCCAGCAGTGCCATTTTCAACCTGAACTTGAGCTAACACCCTCTCTTAAATTCATGCAGCTGAACGTGTGTTCAGCAACAGGAACAATTCGCCACCCCCCTCCCCCAGCACTATTTGAAGGGATCACCATCTACTTTCAGGTTAGTTGATTTCGCAGCTGCTGCTGAGTTAATAAAAATGTTTGCTGGTTTGTATAGCTAGTTAAAGTTGGTGAAGTCTACTGGGCGTGGTGATGCACATGGTGAATGTCTTGGTTCTCACGTCATAGGTTCTGCTCAGACCACTTGCTCCCAGTCATGGGTA
The DNA here is from genome assembly GCF_964194155.1 of Cetorhinus maximus. Taxonomy (NCBI): domain Eukaryota; kingdom Metazoa; phylum Chordata; class Chondrichthyes; order Lamniformes; family Cetorhinidae; genus Cetorhinus; species Cetorhinus maximus. The sequence goes on along the minus strand of NC_135882.1, from coordinate 42,829,179 downwards.
TTGTAGTTTCTATCTGTCGACCTGCAGCATGACTGAGAGATTGAACAGAGGCGACACAGAGGAGGGCAAGCTGCTTAAAGAGGGTGAGGGGCAGAAGGCCATAATTGCCCCAGGGCTTTCAGGGAGCATTTCTTCTACGTGACCCTCAGTGAGGAACAATGTGTGGAAAATCTCTGCTTCGCGAAAGAGGTGCTTACTGCAGTGTCAGAGCATGGTGAGGACAGCATTGCCAATGGCTGTGAAGATGACCATGACCTTTAAATGTTTGCATCAGGCTCCTTTCAGGCTGAGGCAGGCAATATTTCCAATATTCCTAGTTCACTCTCCACTGTTGTGTGAGGGAGGTCATGAGGCTTTGTATACAAAGACAGATGAATGCCTTTTGTCCTGTCTTGCCAGATGGAGGTGGGACTTTGCCAGGACAGCAGGCTTCTCCATGCTGTAGGATGCCATTGCCTACCCAAATGGCATGTAAATTCTGAGATGTAATGCAACCAGCAGTGGTTTTACTCCGTCAGTTGGTGTGAGCCCACACTCAGCACATCATGTAGGTTAATGCCCAATATCCTGGCAGCAATCATGATGCCTTTGTTCTTCACCAGTCCACTGTTCCATCAACATTTGAGCAACCATGAAAAACCAGAGGCAGCAGCTGAGTGGCAAGGAATATCTGCTGACCACTATGGTGTAGCTGGGCTGTTGCTTGTGATAATGACCGAGCTCATAAAATTAGGCCTCATTATAATAAAGAATCAAACATGGTTTTGAAGGTCAGACAGAGTTAAACTGTACTATATTATTCAAATGCTTAATTATTTCCTGCGATGTTCCTGACCAAAATATTCTTTGTTCTCAGTCCGTTGTCATGATTAAGTGCTGGAATAGTTTAGATTCGGTGTTGGTAGCTAACAGTGGCATCACCAATTGGGATATATGTGGAACAGGCATTGGGGAAATAGAAACTTTTAGTTAAGAGAGGCTTATGGCAAAGTTATGAATTTACTTTATCATGAAAAGTTGATTATATGTACACTAACAGATATAATTCTGAAGCATCCTCCGAGTACTTCCTCTCCTTGACTTTTTTGATGGGTGTTAGGAACTAGAGATAGTTTAAGATGTCATATTTGTATGTGTGGGTGATAGGAATGAGTTTTAGCTTTAAGTTTAAGTTTAATAATTTGTGTTTCTGTATTGATATTAAAAAAGGGGAGAACTAGAGTTTTAGTTTCATTTTGAAAGCTGCCTGTAAGCCTGTGGGTTTGTTTGTGTGTATACCTGCATTTTTAATGAGGTTTTATGATTCTTGGGGCAGGATTTTTCAGATGGCGGGCGAGCTCAGTGAGAGCAGGCTCCGCGTCGCCATTTTACGCGGGCGGGCCAATTAAGGCCCGCCCAGCGTAAGCCATGACCAGTAGTACTCAGCGCTACCTGTGCAGGTGGGGGGTGGAGGGAGAGTCGGGGCCAGTGCTTTTTCGCGCATGCACGCGAAAGAGCGGTTCAATCTCCCGGAGGCACGGAGCTGCCTCAGGGAGATTGAAAGGCTTCTGAAATTATGAAATAACAGGTTTGTAAATTTATTTAAACATGTCCCCTCATGTGACTGTGTCGTGGATGAGGTTTCCTAAAAAACACAAAGGCACTTGGCCTTTTCACCTGCCCACCTACCTTAAGATTGGACGGGCAGCGATTACAATAACCTTAATTAGATCTTTAATGGGCTTAATAAGCCATTTACATATTGACGGGCATGCAGCCGACTCTAGCACGTGCACGCCAAACGAAACATCGCAACTCAGCGCAATGGATGTCGGGATGCACGACCGACATCATCGCGCGTCATTGTGCGCGCCGATGTGTTAGACCCGCCCCCTCTCGCCGACTGAAAAATTCTGCCCTTGAAGTAGAAAACTGGGCTGTTGCCTAGCAACAAGGGGCCCACAGACAATGGAACAGCAGTTTTTGAGTTCAGTTGGTGATTATGTTCCAATGTGAAGGAAGCAGTTTAAGTCTCTCTCTAGGTGGACATGCTAGCAGATTGCTGAGGAAAATAAGTCTAAGAATCTTAGATGAGTTGTTCTAAAGTTAAAGTAACAGTGAATGCCGAGTGAGTTCTGGATCTCTAAATTGTCAGCGGTCTACTGGGAGAAGGAACAGCGTGGAGCAGATCTGAAAGGAAAAAGAGAAAGGCCCCAAGAAGACCTTTAAGTTAAGTCAAAGGACAAGGACAGGAATCTGGAACAAGATCCTGTTCACCGGAAGTGAAAGCAACAGAGAGGAAGGCTCCAAGTTTAAAGTGAAAACTGCAGGATGCAGACTTAAAGCAAAATAGGCTTGCAAGAAGCCAGAAAATCCATGGAGACAGCAAAAGGCTGGTGACTCCTTACTATGGGCATGGGAAGCAGTGGTGTTCTGTTGGCATGGCTGAGTATCTGTGAGAGCGTGTGTGGAAGGCAAATCCTGAATGCATGTGGCGATCCAGAGGAGAGGGACGTTGGAAAGAAAGCTCGAAACACTGGAGGTGGACCCTTGCAGGAGGCATCCTATAGAAAGTGTTGTTTGGGAGTAGATTCCAAAGTGTGTTCTTTGATTGGAAACCCCCTTGTGAAAGATGAAGTTCAGTGAGACCAGTTGGCTCATGGTGTTGGGGGTGGGGGTGTGGAGAGTTGATGAGAGATCCGTAGGATCTGTTTGGGGTGCCATCTGTCACTTGCTTTCAGGGTGTGGTGTGCCTGACCACTGGTCGTCTATTGGTTTACATGGACTGTGTACTTACTGTGAACATTAGATTGTAAGATAGCTTTTGTAACTTGTGTTATCCTTATGAATATTTATTTATGTATAAAGTTAAGTTGAAGGAGCAATGTAATGTAGTTCATCTTTTCTTGTTTAAAAAATGTTTTATTCTTTTGTTACGAGTTCATCAGCTGACTCCTGTGACTCTGTTCAGTAGCCGCCCTCCACGAATCTAAACAAAAAATAAAAGTTAGGATCTATCAACCCTGGTTCAACCCTGGAATCTGGCTTGCCCCATAATAACATCAGCTGGGATCATAACAAGGGCAATATGACTGTGTTATTTTCAGTAGAATTTGAATAGAACTAGGCCCCTCCTCATTAATAGCTATTATAAATACCATAAAGCTTTCTGATTTCAACTAAAGAATAAATGTATAGTATTGGTAACCAGTAAGGAAAAAACCTTACTAGCTCATATATTTACTACCCATAGAGGTAGGTTTGCTTTTAAACTTCAAAACAATTGTACAACATGAAATCCTTATAATCTTTATCTGCAAAATTTAAGGCAAGGAGGGTGTTTTTCTGGATTATATAGGTCCTCTGTCCTACTCCATGCATAAACAACCTGCCTGAATAAAAATGTCAGGTTTAATCAAGTGCTCAGTGTGTGACTACCACAATTATTTTTTACTTATTCGCTCATGGAGTGTGGGCTTCGCAGGCAAGAACAGCATTTATTGCCCATCCTTAATTACCCTTGAGAAGATGGTGGTGAGTCGCCTTCTTGAATGGCTGCAGTCCATGTAGTGTAGGAACACCCATCATGCAGTTAGGTAGGGAGTTCCAGGATCTTGATCCAGCGACAGTGAAGACAGTGAGATGATGTAGTTCCATTTCAGGATGGTATTTGGCTTGGAGGGGAACTTGTAGGTGGGGGTGTTCCAATGTGCCTGCTGTCCTTGCGCTTCAAGGCAGTAAAGGTTGTAGGTTTGGAAGGTCCTGTTGAAAAAGATTTGATGAGTTGCTGCAGTGCACCGGCGGTGGAGTGAGTGAACGTTTAGAGTGCTGGGGTGCTTGTCAAGCAGGTGGTTTTGTCCTGGTTAATATTTGAGCTTCTTGAGTGCCGTTAGAGCTGCACTCCTCCAGGCAAGTGAAGAGTATTCCATTAGACTCCTTTTAATCACCAAAGCAACCACTTTTTTTAATGCCATTACAGCAAAATATTATATCTAAACATACATTAAAAGCTTGTTTTTATATAGTAAACTCCCAATGCATTCAAAAAGAGAAACAGATACTGAGCAATAATTAGAAGGGTTAGGGGAGGTGCCCAAAGGAGCCAAGGGGACAGTTTTTGAGAAAGCTTTTACAGGTGCAAAGGAAATTGTCAAGGCAGAAAAGTTTAAGGAGGAAGTTCCAGAGTATAGCAGGGCAGCTGAAGGTTACAACACCAAGGGAGGAGATGGGAGGGGCGGGGGAGTGAGTACAGTGGATTGTAGAATTTCAGAGTATGAGGGACACAGTGTGTGTGGAGCTGAGAAGTGTATGAACGTTTTATGCTGCTTTGGTTTTCAGACTCATTGCCTTGAGCTGATGCTTATTTATGAGCTTTCCTCTCCATAAATTGCTACTGTGTTACTTTAACATCAATTCCTCAGCAGCAGCTAAACAAAGTGCACTTGCTGGATATTTATAGTGCTCTGTGAAATTTTGGTAGGGGCACCTAATTATAATGAGTAATCAATATTTTTGTGGTGGAGTTTATGAAATAATGTACTCACACAGAGGTTCACGCAGCATTTGGTTGTTGATGTGAACTTTGATCATGCAAAGCTCTGTACGAAAGTATCTGAGTTCCTAAGAGTGTTGAACAGTGATGGAATTGGACTCTCATTTAAAGTGTGCTTATAATTCCAAAGCATTCATTGTAATCTCTCTGCTCCTGGTTTTTTAGGAGAGGAAAATATACCCTGCGTAATATTTTTTTCTGAACAACTCTTGTAGGATTTATAGATTGCATATTTTATAAACTTTTCCAAATCAATATACTTTAAATAATTTTAAAATACTGTAAGTGTTTGACATTGATTTGCTGTAATGTCTCATAATTTGAAACATCATTTTTGTTACACTCCCTTTTTGTAAGCATCATCTTCCATTCCCCTTCCTGAGCCCCACAATATTCTCGGCAAAGGGCATTCTTTGATTTATTATTATGAAACCAGCAGTGTGGATGGGTATGGCCCTAGGGAGCCTTGCTCTTATTATTGTTTCTGTTGCTATCCTCGATGCAGAGAAGCATCACGTCTTTGCTCAGTATCCCCCCAGAACAGCACAGAAAGCATCAGCCACTTGACATGTGGGGGATTGGAGGTGTAAACCCATCTCATGTAATTTCATGAAGTTCCCACATGTTCTGCAATGAATAACTCTGTAAAACAGTTTTACAGAGATAATTCATCTTCTTAATATTGTGATTTCAATTTCTAAAACCCAAACATTTTGTGGATTATTGATGTGCTTATTAAATTTCTTTGTCTTTGAAGAAGGAGCGCCTCGTGCATTTCTTCCCAGTTTAATGAAATCCATCAAGACAATTCTTATAATGTGAAGGAACATATCAGAAAGCTCATTAACTGAATTTGTCTGGATAATGACAACTCTCATTAAACCTGAATGCTGAAAATAATTTTGTGTGCTGCAGCATTTACGAGCACAGCACCAGTTCAATAGGGTTATCTTATGTTAATTAGCACACTCTTAAGATGTAGGAAATATAGTTACAAGGGAAGTTACTTCATAACATGGAGATGTTGGGCCAGAAATTGCTGGAAAAATAATGGAGAGTTCACAGCACACATTACCATTAGTGCATTAAAAAAAGCAAGACATTTTTGGCAACGAAAAGGTACACCAGGAGTTGCAAATTGCCACAAATTGTTGGACGATTTTCAGCGCTCAGCTGCAAGCCTTGCAAGAGTGGATGCTTGCTGGCAGCGTCTCCATTGATATTCGTTGAGTGACCAGAAATTGCTGAATTTGCTCAATACAAATTAATTTCACTGCATCGATTTAAGGCTGGTAATAAGGACCCTGTCAATGAGCAAGGTGTGCCACTCCAGCAGTCTGTGAGTCATTGTAACTTCCATGGAATATGCACATAAATGTGCTGCTCCATTTAATTATTTACTTATGATTCAAGGCCTTTTCTTCCCCTTAGCTTGGCAATCATACCAATCTGAACCACTTAGGATGTTTTTGAGTAAATTAGTTCAGGACTGACTCGGTTAATGTGCGCTGCTTTAGGATCTAGTCTGAGTTATAATCTTTCACCTCGGTTTACCAATTTAGGTAACAGCCATGAATGTCACTATCTCCAACTCAATAGTCTACATCAAACCATTATCTACTTTATAAATTGGAAACTTGGATTAAAAATATAATAAATGCCTTTGTTGAAAATGTGTTCTTTTGTTGCAGATTGCAGTCAAGAGTATACAGACTCCACAGGGATAGATTTGCATGAATTTCTTATTAATACATTAAAGAATAATCCCAGGTTAGTACCTCCTCTTTAAAGGGATAATTGTACCCAGTAAACATTTGTTTTACAGATTTTCTTTAGAGTATTTATCTCCTAAAACTTTGCAATATCAAACTGTATTACATTTACCACAATGTCTGAGATGAAACAACAGGTTTAACTTACACTTGGGTATATCAAGGAATTGGAATAGTGGGGCAATTCTAACCCCCAAAAAGAGGTGGGTTTTGTTCGGAGGAGATGTAAAAATGTTAAAAACCTGAAACAGGAATTCAACCCATCCAGAATCCGCCCAATTATCAGGAAGATGGACGAGGGCTGGGAAATCGATCCACTCTAAAGAGGCCAATCAGTCATGGATACCTTTGTAAGGAGGCTGCACGCTTCCATTTTTACAGGGTTTCTATTTTCAACCTATGTTGTCCACATATCACATGCCTCGGGAAATCTGATGAAAGGAGGTGACAATTGTTGAATCAATCAGGTAAATGCCTTCACAGCATTTCTCGTGGGCCAGGATGAGCAGGAGTGTTTTCCCAGGTCCAACAATATAACAGCAACGGTACACTTTCATGATCTTCTTTCAACAATCCTTATCACTCACCTCAACCATTATTAACTTTCCCTGACCTTCTGCGATCACCGGCTCCTGATCTTCCCCAATCCGCCACTGTGGCCTCAGGTTCTCCCGCCAACCCACCTATTTCTCCCCATTAGCCCTCTAATCACATCCCCCCAATCTTCCCTGACTCCTGCAACCACACGTTGCCTACCACTCCCAGCTGCTGGTATCTCTACCCCCAACAATCACAAAACTTACTTGATCCTCAGCAGTAGCCTTTCTTTGAAGAACTTCCAAGTCGGACAGGCTGCCAAGCCTACCAAACAGGTTAGCTTCTGGATGTGAAATCTATTTAAAAAAAAACACGCATGCCTTGGAGTTAAAATTCCATAGCAGTTGGGGAAATCTGCTCTTCTGCATTTCCCAATCATAACTCCTCCAGGAAACCTCATCCCACGTATGGGACCAATGTATGTTTATTACTAAAAACATTAAGACAAAATCTTGTTAAATTTTTAAATGCCAAAGATTGGCATCATTGTTGGCCAAATACAGCATTGGTTGCAACAGAAATTGAATTCTAAAAATGCCATAAAGATACAAAATGCTGGGAATCCCTAGCGGGTTCATTAGCAAATGTAAGGGGAAAACAAAGATTATTGTTAATGATTTGCAAATAAACTGTCAGAAAACACAAAGGAAAAAGGCTAAGGGAAAATGGAACAGTATTATCCTTTTGAATGTTACCCATGATTGCCAATGAATAGTTTTCTTGTGTTACTATTGATTCTGGTACTGTTAGCTAAGTAACTTTATAAGCTTGTGAGATCAGTAATAACATTTACATGCTTCCAGATGTAATTTAGATATACATATGATTGTGATCTCTTACACCCTTGCTTCTGGAAAGAAATGACTACACAATTTTTCTTAATTCATTCATGGGATGTGGGCTTTGCTGGCTGGGTCAGTATTTATTGCCCAACCTTGAGAAGGTGGTGGTGAGCTGCCTTCTTGAACCGCTGCAGTTCATGTGGTGTAGGTACACCCACAGTGCTGTTAGGAAGGATGTTCCAGGATTTTGACCCAGTGACAGTGAAGGAACAGCGATATGTTTCCAAGTCAGGATGGTGAGTGGCTTGGAGAGGAACTTCCAGGTGATGGTGTTCCCATGTGCCTGCTGCCCTTGTCTTTCTAGATGGTAATGGCTGTGGGTTTGGAAGATGCTATCTCAGGAGCCTTGGTGAATTCCTGCAGTGCATCTTGTAGATGGTACATGCTGCTGCTACTGTGTGTTGGTGGTAGAGGGAGTGAATGTTTGTCGATGTGGTGCCAATCAAGTGGGCTGCATTGTAAGGATGGTGTTGCTGGAGCTGCACTCATCCAGACAAGTGGAGAGTATTCTATCAATTAGAAAAGATTGACTTAAAAGAACAACTGTCATCATCAGTGACTTTGGTTCTGCCTAAGTTTAAGTGCAGCCCGACTAAAAGAAGTAAGCTTCTTTCCCAGTGAGGACCGTCAATGCATTTCAAAACAATTGGGATATGGGGCAGAATTTTTCGCTCGGCGTGTGGGCGTGTGCCCGACCTACTCAAGCGTGAAATAGCGTGTGGTGACCTGCACTTGCGCGATGTTTCGGTCAGCGGGTGCACGCGAGAGTCGGCAGCATGCCCGCCAACAATTAAGTGGCTTATTAAGGCCATTAACAATTTAATTGATGGGGATTTTTTTGTTGCCTGTCGAACGTTACGGTTGGCAGGCAGGCGAATTGGCCAGGCAGCCTTTACCTTTTTGAGGAAACCTCATCCTAGGGCGGGATGAGGTTTCAATATTAAATGTAAAAACATGTTTGGGCAGAATTTTCATTATCCATATGTGCAGGTGACTGATTCTGATGCATGGACATTTTTTTTGACTTTTTAAAATCTTTCTTTATTGCTTTTGGATTCTTCAGCTCCCTGAGGCAGCTCACATCCTAACTCACACCAAGCCCTGTATACCTATCACCTCTGTGCTCAGTGACCTACATTGGCTCCCAGTCCAGCAATGCCTCTTTGTTTATAATTATCATTCTGTTTTCAAATCACTCTAGAACCTTGCACCTCCTATCTCTGTAATCTCCTCCAGCCCTACAAGTCTTTTGAGAACTATATGCTCCTCAACTTTTGGCCTCTTTCCCAGCTGTGATTTTAATCACTTCGCCATTGGCTTTCATGTCTTCAGCTATCTAGGCCCTGTGCTCTGTAATTCCATCTGTACCTTTCGCTCCTCCTTTAAGATGCCCCTTAAAACCTACTTTGTTAACTAAGCTTTTGGTCTTCTGATCTAATATCTCCTTATGTGGTTCGGTGTCAAGTTTTGTTCAATAATGATCTAGTGAAGCACCTTGGGACATTTTACCATTTTGGAGGTGCTATATAAATGAAAGTTGTAGTTGAGAAGGGGAAGAATTTGGAAGGCCTACCTACCCTATGAAATAACCTTTTTGTAAGTCCGGACCATTGAGAATTACCCACACCTGCCCCCTTGCTACTTAGCTGAGGGATAATTCCATGTATGTAGGGGAAATTGAGAAGATAATTGGTCCAAATAAGTGACTTTATAAAGTAATTATTTATAAAAATTTAATATAGTCGTGGTGAAAATTACTACTCTCATCTTCATTTGATAACTCAGTTTCTGTGAGGAATTTGCCTGCTTCATCATTTTGACATCTTTTGTTCTTGGAAAGACAGATTGTCCAAGAAAAGACTAAAACATTAAGTATTGAAGAGCAATTCGCATGACCCAATGAACACGCATAGTTTGGGTTGAATGATGCCTCTTACTGGCACGGGATTTGTTTAAGCAAAATGGAGCAGTTTTAAACAACCTAGTCAGGTATGAAAATTCACGTTAAGATAGATTAAGGAGTACAGTACTGATCCCTCTGTGCTAGGTGTGTTAGCAAGTGGGCACTCACTCTCAATCTTCCCATGCACTGAGTTCTCAGTGCTAGCCAGCAACCAATGGAAGGTGGTGACCATCTTATGATGAGTCACACTTGCAGCAGTCAGTTTAAGATTCTCATTGGCAGGGAGCCGAAAGCAAGTGGCCTTCTCACTCTATTGGTTGGAAAAATGATATGTTGGGGTGCGCTGAACAACCAAGATCAAAATAGGGGAAAGGATTCATTTAATGTTTGTTATCAATGGTCATTAATGTTTATATTTATATTGACTTAATGATTATCATTTTCCAGGGACAGAATGATGCTATTAAAAATGGAACAGGAACTAATAGATTTTATCAATGATAACAAGTAAGTGATTACATTTGTATTTATTGCTTTAAACAAAAACATTTTAGATAAGGTATATTTATTTTAGATGTTAATTTTATTCACTGCTCATATAAAATCATGTAATTTATTGCAGATTTTAGATAATGCTTAAAGAGTTGTTTTTAAGTAAATTTTGTGTTTGGGATTATTAACTACAGGTATTTACAGATATTAAATTTCAATAAAAATGAGTATTACAGGAGACATGTAGGGAAGGGAAGAATAAAATGCCATAGTTTTATTCTGATGGAGTACATTTTGTTCAAAGCACTTTTCCAATTTACACTGAAAAGAATACATTGATTAAAAAGTTAGCTTTATTTGGCTGGATTTTATGTCCAGCGAGTGGGAGCCATGGTGGAAGTGGTTGTATCTTCCCCTGGGGCAGCGGTATTGGTGGGGGTGGGGGGGAGTGGCTGTGGAGGAAGTATTGCAGAGGCCAGGCTGGCAGGCTCTGGAGAAGGGAATTAAGGGATGAGTGGACAGGGCAGCTTGAGTGGGTGTGGCCTCCAATTGAAATACGGGGCTCATAAAAGAAACCTCTTCCCCACTTTCCCACCCGAAACTCGAGCAGTGTTACTTTCCAGTTTTCCGATCCATTATCGGCCTCAACCTGCCACCTATGAAAGAGCAGCCGTGGTGGAAACTGGCCATTAATTAGCCACTTAAGGGTTTCAGTAGGCACAAGGACAGGCAAGCTTCCTGATGCCTTCCTGCCACTCATAAAATTATAATGGGGGCAAGGGCAGGAGTGTAGATGCCAGGAAAGTCACCCATGGCATTTCACAGGTCTCCTCTCGCCTGCAAACCTGCCGCAGTGGAGGGTAAAATTCTGCCCATTATCCTCACCAAGCCTGATTAAAAACACCCATGTTTCAAACTGCAGGTTCTTTTAAAACTAAGCATCTTTGGAGTCTCTTTGTGGCTCATATGAACACTGATATACAAACTTAATTTTCCGTTTAAATCAATCTTTGGGCTCTTTGAGCTAATAATAGAATAACAGCACTGAAGGGGGCCATCATGCCTATGAAGGCATTTTGAAAAAGCCATCCAATTAACACCACTCCCCTGTCCTTTCCCCATAGCTCTGTCATTTTTTTTCCTTTTCAAATATTTATCCAATTCCCTTTTGAAAGCTATTCATCCATCTGCCTCCAACACCATTTCAAGCAGTGCATTCCTATCATAACAAATCAGTGTATTGAAAAATATCTCACCAATGGTTCTTCTTCCAAATACCATATATGTGACCTCTGCTTAATAGCTCTTCCTTATTTACACTATCAAAGCACTTCATAATTCTGAACGCCTCAGTTAAATCGCCCTTTAACCTTCCGTGCAGTAAGAAAAATAACCCATCTTCTCTAGTCTCTCCACATAACTGAAGTTCTGTATTCATCAAACCAATCTCCTCTGCACCCTCTCTAAGGCCTTGAAACCCTTCTTAAAGTGTAGCACCCAGAACTGGGCACAATACTCTAAATGAGCTGCAACAAATCATTTATAAAGATTTAACATAATCTCCTTGCTTTTGTATTCTAAACTTCTAGTTATAAAGCCACAAGAGCACAAGAAATAGGAGCAGGAGTGGACCACAAGGCCCATCAAGCCTGCTCCATCATTCAATTCAATCATGGCTGATGTTAGGCTTCAACTCCATTTTCTTGCCCACTCTCCACATACCTTAATTCACTGAGAGACTAAAAATCTGTCTTTCCCAGCCTTAAATGTATTCAGTGACAGAGCATTCACAACCTCTGGTGTAGAGAATTCCGAAGATTTACAACCCTTTGAGTGAAGTAATTCTTCCTCATCTCAGTGCTAAATGATCAGCCTCTTATCCTGACTCTGTGCACTGTGTTTTAGATTCCCCGACCAGTGGAAACAATATCTCCGCATCTGCCATGTCAAGACCCTTCAGAATTTTATAGGTTTAAATGAGGTTGCCTTTCATTCTTCTAAACTCCAGAGAATATAAGCCCAATTTACTCAGTCTCTCATCATGGAACAACCACATCATCCCAGGGACCAATTTGGTGAACCTTCACTGTACCATGTCCAAGGAAAGTATATCCTTTCTTAAATGCGGAGACCTAAACTACACACAGTACTCCAGATGTGGTCTCACTAAAACCCTGTACAATTGTCTTCTTTATTCTTGTACTCCAATCCCCTTGCAATAAAGGCCAACATGCCATTTTCCTTTTTAATTGCTTTCAGCACGTGCATGCTAACTTTCTGCATTCCTTGTATGAGCACACCCTCTTTGAACATCAACACAAGTTTCACACTTTAAAAAAAATATTCAGCTTTTCTATTATTATGACCAAAGTAAATAACTTTACGCTTCTCTACATTATTCTCTGCCTGCCACCTTGCTGCCATCTTAACCTATCTACATCTCTTTGCAACCTCTCTGTGTCCTCCCCACAGCTTACTTTTCCACCTATCTTGGTATCATCAGCAAACTCAAATACATTACTCTCGGTCTCTTCATCTAAGTCATTAATATAGGCCGGGATTTTCCGGCCCCATCGCGGGTGGGACCCTCCGCGGGCGAGGTGGCGCCCCAGTCAGAAGTCCATTGACTTGTGGCAGGACCGGAAGATCCCAGTGGCGGGCAGGTGTCAAAAATCCTGCTCATAGATTGTAAAGGATCAGCACTGATCCTTGCGGCACTCCACTACTCACTGCCTGCAAACTTGAAAAAGCCCATTTATGCCCACTCTCTGATTTTTATCCACTAGCCAATCCCCTATCCATGCTACTATATTGCCCCCAATTCCATGAACCCTTATCATGCCTGTTAACCTTTTGCGCGGCACCTTATCGAATGCCTTTTGGAAATCCATACATACTACATCTACTGGTTCCCCTTTATCTACCCTACTAGTTACATTCTCAAAAAACTCTAATAAATTTGTCAAACAGGATTTCCCTTTCATAAAAACCATGTTGACTTATTCTAATCATACTATGCTATTCTAAGTACATTGTTAAAACTTGCTAAATAATGGATTCCAGCATTTCCCCAACAACTGTTAGGCTAACTGGCTTGTAGTCCACTATTTTCTCTCCCCACCAGCACCCCACCCACCGCCCCCCCCACCTCAATCCTCTCTTAAAAAGCAGTGTAACGTTTGTCAACTTCCAACCTAATAAGACTGTTCCCACATCTAAGGAATTTTGGAAAATCATAGCTAGCACATCCACCATCTCTGCAGCTATGTCTTTTAGAATCCTAGGATGTAAACCATCAGATCTCAGGGATTTGTCAGATTTTATTCCCTTAAGTTGCTCCAATACTTTTTTCTCTGCTGATATTAATTTCCTGAATTTCCTCTCTTTTTAGCCCCTAGGTTACTGTCAATTTCTGGTATGGAACTTGTGTCTTCTAATGTGAAGACAGACACAAAACATTTGTTCAATGTCTCTGCCACTTCTTTATTTGCCATGATAACTTCTCCTGTCTCTGCTTCTAATGGATCAATGTTTACTTTAGCTACTCTCTTCCTTTCTATACTTATAAAAGCTCTTACAATCTGTTTTTATATATATATAGATGTATATTTTTGTTTTTGTTTTTATATTTCTGGCCACAGATCTTGTATCGCTTTTTAACAGCTTTCTTAATTTTTTCTGCTATCTTCAAGACTTGTGTACTTACACCCCCATGCTTCTCTGTTCCTCTACCACCTTTAAAATTAGACCATTTATTTGTTTACATTGCCTCTCGTTCTTCCCACCACTTCACAATTCTCTGTATTAAATTTCATCTGCAGTGTGTTTTCTTAGTTCACCATCAAATGTATCACTTCTCCCTGAAGTCTATTACAAATCTGCTCGCTTGTTTACTACATTTCTGACTTTTGTGCCATCTGCAAACTTTGAAATTATGCCCTGTTTATCCAAGTGTGGGTCATTCATATAATACTAACTCCTAGAAGACACCACTACATAATGTCCTTCAGTCTGAAAAACAAGCATTTACCACTATTCTCTGCTTTCTGACCCTTAGCCAATTTTGTATCCACATTGCTACTATCCAGTTAAACTCACAGGCTTCACTTTTGCTAACAAAATTATCTGGCATTTTATAAAATACCTATTGCAAGTCCAAATATACAACATTAATTGCACCACCTTCAAAAACATTTCCCAGTGCGTCATCATAGAACTCAATCAAGTTAATCAAGCATGACCTACCATTAACAAATCCATGCTGGCTATCATTTATTAACCCGTATTTGTCCGAGTGACAATTCATTTTGTCTTGGATAATTGCCGCTAGCTGTTTTCTCATTATTTATGATAGGCTGACTTGCCTTGTAGTTGCCAGATTTATCCCTTCCCCTTTTTGTTTGAACAGGAATGTAACATTTGCAACAACTTCACCAATGCTCCTTAAGCAGCAGACGATGTATACAAACCAGAATAGGTGTATTTTCTACTTTGAGCTCTGCCAATGTTTTAAGGATCTCTTTATTTATTTTTATCCCATACAAACGCTCTACTCTCTCCTCCTTTACTGTGACATTGGCAGCATCCTCTTCTTCAGTGAAGACAGATGCAAAATACTCATTTCTTACCTCTGCCATGCCCTCTGTTTCCAAAAGAAGATCTCTCTTTTGGTCCTTAATCTGTCCCACCCTTCCTTTGACTAACCTTTTACTGTTTATGGGTTTATGAAAGACTTACCCGATAATCTATTCTTATGTGGTTTCTTTGCCCCTCTTATTTCCTTTTAATTTCTCCTCTGAACTTTCTGTATTCAGCTTGGCCCCCTGCTGCATTATAGGGGGGAATTTTCTCCATGTCAGGCGGGCTGGTCGGGGGCGAGCGCAGAGCCGATCGCCGCCCACAATCGACTGCGTGCTGCCATTTTATGTGGGCGGGGCAATTAAGGCCCGCTCAGCGTGACGCGCGCTCAGAAGCGCTCAGCGCTACCTGTGCAGGCAGGGTGAGGATGGAAAGTCGGGGCCTGCGCTCTTTCGCGCATGCTGGCAAAAGAGCGCAGAAATCTCTGAGGCACAGAGCTGCCTCAGGGAGATTAAGTTTAGTTCAACAGATTTTTAAAATAAAAAAATAAAATTGTTCAGACATGTCCTCTCACTGTCACAGTGTCACATGAGCTGGGACATGTTTAATGATTTTCATAAAAATTTTTATCTAAATTTATTTAAAACCGTGGATGAGGTTTCATGAGAAATGCAAAGACCGCCTGGGCTCTTCGCTTTCCCGCCAACCTTAAGGTTGGACAGGCAGCCCTGACAATCACTTCAATTAGGTAATGAATGGCCTTAACAGGCCCTTGACAGTTCAGCAGGTGCGCAGCCGACTCCGGTGCACACCCACTGAACTGAAGATCGGAATGACGCACGGTGACGTCAGGACGCACGCCCGACATCACCACGCCAAACGGAGATTCTGGCCATAATCCCGATATTTATCGTAAACTTCCTTTTTGTGTTTCATTTTAATCTCCATAACTTTTAGTCTTTAAGGATGGCCTTCTTTGCCTTCCTAGGAATAAGCCTAGTCTGTACCCAAATTATCTCTTCCTCAAAGGCCTCCTTTATTCACTTCCTTTTTCACTTGCCAACTTTTGATTCCAATCCACCTGGGCTAGGTCACCTTTCAACGCACTAAAATTACAGAGGAGAAACAGCACAGAAACAGACCATTCAGCCCAACTAGTTTATGAAATTAGCCCTTTGCCAATTGAGTATTTCCATATTTGATTGGATCTTATCCAGTTCCATAATTTCTAAACCTGATGATAATGTGATCACTGTTTCCAAAATGCTTCCCCACTGAACCATGCTCTAATTCATTCTCCAGATCCAGGTCACTATTGCTCTTTCTCTTCTGATTGAAACAGCAAGAGTATACTTTTGTACACATTTCATGAATTCATCACCCTATTTACTCTTTATGCTGTCATTTTCCCAGTCTATATTAGGATAACTGGAGTCCCCCATTATCACCACTATAAAGGTCATAGAGTCATAGGGGAAAATTTTCCCCCGTTGGTGGGGGGAACTGCAGGAACGGGCATGGGCAGGTGCACCTCCGATTGGGGGCGTGCTACCATTTGACGTGGGCAGGCCAATTAAGGCCTGCCCAGCATGACACCCACCATGAAGCACTATGCGCTCCCTGTGCGGGTGGGTGGTGGGGGGCGGGGGGGGGGGATTCCCTCAGCCGAGAGGCTAAGTGCTGCCTCAGGGAGATCGGCTCCAAATTTAAAAAGGTTGAACAAATGATAACATTTCCCTGACATGTCCCCTCATGTGACAAAGAACAAAGAAAAGTACAGCACAGGAACAGGCCCTTCCGCCCTCCAAGCCTGCGCCGATCATATTGCCTGTCAAACTAAAACATTTTGCACTTTCGATGTCCGTAACCCTCTATTCCCATCCTATTCATGCATTTGTCAAGCTGCCTCTTAAACACCATTATTGTACCTGCTTCCACCACCTCCTCTGGCAGCGAATTCCAGACACTCACTACCCTCTGCATAAAAAACTTGCCCCGCACATCTCCTCTATAATTTTCTCCTCTCACCTTAAATCTATGTCCCCTAACAATTGACTCTTCCACCCTGGGAAAAGATCATGTGACACTGACACATGAGCTGGGACATGTCCATCACTTTCACTGAAACCTTTAATGAATATTTAAAAACGCTCATGAAACCTCATCCTGCCTGTGGATGAGATTTCATGCTTTTTCTTAAGCCTGCCAGGGCTCCAGGCCTGCCCGCCAACCCTAAGGTTGGACGGGCAGGTCCATTAATGAGGTTAATTACTTTTTAAATGGCCACAATAGGCTGTTGAGAGGCCGGCAGGTGCACAGATGATTCGGCTGTGCCCCTGCCAACCTGAAAATGGAAATGAGGCGGGGTGACATTGGGAGTTCCACGCAACATCATCCCGTGTCATTTTACGTGTCGGCGAGTGGGCCCCGCCCCTGCACGCTGGCCGGAAGATCCTCCACATAGAATTATACAACACAGAAACAGGCCCTTCTGTCCATCATGTCCATGCTGGCCATCAAGCACCTATCTATTCTAATCCCATTTTCCAGCACTTGGCCTGTAGCCCTGTATGCTATGGCGTTTCAAGTTCTCATCTAAATACTTCTTAAATGTTGTGAGGGTTCCTGCCTCTACCACCCCCTCAGGCAGTGTGTTCTAGATTCCCACCACCCTCTGGGTGAGAAAGATTTTCCTCAAATCCCCTCTAAACGTCCTACCCTTTACTTTAAATCTATGCCCCTTGGTTTATGACACCTCTGCTAAGGGGAAAAGTTTCTTCCTATCTGCCCTATCTATGCCCCTCACAATTTTGTATACCTCTATCAGGTCCACCCTCAGCCTCCTCTGCTCTTAGGAAAACAACCCTAGCCTATCCAGTCTCTCTTCATAGCTGAAACGCTCCAGCCCAGGCAACATCCTGGTGAATCTCCTCTGCACCCTCTCCAGTGCAATCACATTCTTCCCATAGTGTGATGACCAGAACTGCACGCAGTACTCCAGCTGTGGCTTAACTAGCGTTTTGTACAGCTGTAACATAACCTCCCTGCTCTTATGTTCTATGCCTCAGCTAATAAAGGCAAGCATCCCATATGCCTTCTTAACCATCTTATCTACCTATGCTGCTGCCTTCAGAGATGTATGGATCTATGGACATGTACACCCAGGTCCCTCTGATCCTCTGTACTTCCTAGGATCCTACCCTTCATTGTGTATTTCCTTGCTGTGTCAGTCCTCCCAAAGTGCATCACCTCGCACTTCTTACATCTTTTTGTAATTTCCATCCAAGTTTGCTCCTCTTTCTCCTTCCTGCTATTTGGTGGCCTATAGTGCACAATGGAGATAATGGCTTGCCATTTCCTCCACCATCCCAAGTCAGGCATATTCCTCAACTGTCAAAGTTCACACGCGTGAAAGAGCGCACATCTCCCTGAGACTAAGTGCCGTCTCAGGGAGATTGCTGACAGTCTAAAAAACTTTAAAAATAGAAAAATAAAAAAATTGTTAACATGTCCCCCTTGTGACAATGTCACATGAGATGGGACATGTTAATAAGAAGCACAGAAATTTTATTAAAATTTTTAAAAACGGACATGAAACCTCATCCCGCCAGTGGATGAGGTGTCATGTTTTTTCAGAAGCCCACTGGGGCTCCTGGCCTGCCCACCAGCCTTAAGCTTGGGCGGGCAGGTCTTTAATTATCTTAATGATCCTGTCAATGGCCTCAATGGCTGATTTCGCTGTCCGCCCAACTTCCTAAATATTTAAATAGGGCGGGATGACATCGGGTGTTCCCCCTGACGTCATCCCGTGTCATTTTCGTGTCGGCGAACGGGCCCCGCCCCCAACTTGCCAACGGGAAAATTCGGATCATTGTGACTGAAACCATGGGAAAATTAGATAGAGAAGCCAACCATCACATATCTACCCTGACCTAAAGTTTCCTCCCGCCCCACGAGGGAAGGTCAACAGCAAATCCTTCAACACCCTATTGCCCATAAACATGACAGAGTTAGGGGTTGAATTATATGATAGAGGCACAAGTCATCTTGCCAGGGCCAAGGTTGGGTAGCAACCCCGCTTTGGCCAGAGGCAGGACTCAGAGAGGTAGATTCCCGGCAGTGGCCAATATGGCTGCTGGGGCTACCATCCCTATTAAGAAAGACAGCTGGCTTCCAAGAGATGCTAGCCCAATCAGAGGCTGGAAGCCGCAGCCGCACCATTACTAGCAGTGACCATTGTTGAGGTCGTAGCTACAGGATGAGGGGCACATCGATGGCCAGGCTCCCATGAAGAGTAGGAAAGGGTCTGAGCCAGGCAGGAAGGCCTCCATGGTCGTTAGAGAAGATGGGAGGCAGGGTTTGTCAGTGAGGGCAGGCAGGTAGATCCCTCTATGAGCTATTGAATGTCCAAGAAGGAGCCACCCACTACCCCCCCAACAAACTACCAGCAGCCCCTCCCATTATCCCCCACCTCAGGCTCTTCCCCCCCGACTCCTGTCTCCGAACCCATATGGAGACCATCGGGTTTCACTGGATGGTCTCACCATGTGGCGGCAGGCCCGCCTCGATGTGGGCAAAATGCCCACAGAGGCTGGAAGAAGCATTACTGGCCATTGAATGGCTCAATTGGGCTCCCGTGGGCAGCACATCTGCCAGCTTTCCCGCCACTGGAAAAATGACATGGTGGCAGGAAGATGTCAGGCACACCCTCAATGCCACCCTGCACCATTTTCCCAGCCTTCCCACATACCAGCCTGCCGCCAAGCAGCTGGCAAAATTCCAATCTGGGCTGGGAAACAAAGCTAATTTCTCTGCCTTTCACTGCTAATCCTGCCCCTCACCTCTCATGGGACAGAACTTGCCCTTGGATGGTATTAAATGGCCTTGGAATATTGACTGATGAATATGGTTCTGTGAGGCCAACTATATCGGGTTGTTGGACACCTCTTTCAACTTCAGCACAGGACTCCAGATTTTAGTGAAAAGGACTTTACAGAGTTTTAGCATGGCTGAGATTATCGAAGTCTTATCCTGCTACAGTGCCTGGGTTGTTGGCAATAGGTCCACCTAATTCTTTTATTATCGTGTCTTATGTAGAAAGTTATTCACAACTGAGATTTTTTAATATTCATTCATATCCCATGGACATGCCCATGGGCATCACTGGCTAGGCCAGCATGTATTACCTTCCATAATTGCCCTTGATGGTACATATAACGCTGATATAGTTCCAAGTCAGGATGATGTGTGACTTGGCAGGGAACTTGTGAGTGGTGGTGTTCCCTTGCATCTGCTTCCCTTGTCCATCTCTGTGGTAGAGATCACGGGTTTGGGAGGTGCTGTCAAAGGAGCCTTGGTGAGTTGCTGCAGTGCATCTTGTAGATGATACACAATGCTGCTACTGTGCATCAGTGGTGGAGGAAGTGAATGTTTATTATGGTGGATGGGGTGCTGATCAAGTGGGCTGCTTTGTCCTGGATGGTGTTGAGCTTCTTGAGTGTTGTTGGAGCCGTACTCATCCAGGTAAGTGGAGAGTATTCCATCACATTCCTGACTTGTGCTTTGTAGATGGTGGATAGGCTTTGGGGAGTCAGGAGGTGAGTTACTCTCCACAGGATTCCCAGCCTCTGACCTGCTCTTGCAGTCACAGTATTTATATGGCTAGTCCAGTGCAGTTTTTCATCAATGGTAACTCCCAGGATGTTGATAGTGGGGATAATGCCACTGAGCAACAAGAGGAGATGGTTAAATTCTCTCTTGTTGGAGATGGTCATTGCCTGGCACAAATGTTATTTGCTACTTATCAGCCTAGGCCTAAATATTGTCCAGGTCTTGCTGAATATGGACATGGACTGCTTCAGTATCTGAGGAGTTGCAAATTGTGCTGAACATTGTGCAATCATCAGCAAACATCCCCACTTCTGACCTTATGATGGAGGGTAGGTCATTGATGAAGATGGTTGGGCCTAGGACACTACCCTGAGGAACTCTTGCAGCAAAGATGACACTGAGATGTTTGGCCTCCAACAACCACAACCATCTTTCTTTGTGCTAGGTATGACTCCAACCAGCGGAGAGTTGTCCCTCTCATTTCCATTGACTCCAGTTTTGATAGGGCTCCTTGATGTCACACTCAGTCAAATGCTGCCTTAACATCAAGGACAGTCCCTCTCACTTCATCTCAAGTTCAGTTCTTTTGCCCATGTTTGGACCAAGGCTGTAATGCGGTCAGGAGCTGAGTGGCCCTGAGTGGCCATTTCATAGAATATTAGGAGTTAACAATGTGGTGTGAACTAGAGACCAGGCTAGAACTGCAGTTGCAGATTCCTTTCGCTGTAGGACATTAGTGAACATGTTGGGATTTTATAATATTGTTTTCATGACAATTTCTCTTGGCCCTAAAATTAACAGGTATATTGAATTCACTTTCACAATTTGTCATCCTGGGTTTTAATACCATAACTAGACAATTTTAGGAATGCTTCTTGCCAGAGGCCTATTTTTCTTTCAGATGCTTGCGACTTGCGCTCATGGGCTTTCCCATTGTTCATCCTATCCTGAATGAAGATGCTCAAAGAGTTGGCTGGCTACAATTTGTATAATCTACCAGTGTCACTCTGCACTGCAGCTCCCTCTAAGTCTAATCAACACCACCACATTTATTATCCAGGAGAGGTGCATAGCACAGATCTTTTTAAAAAAATCTTTGGCAGAGGTTTCACATAAATTGCCAGGACTTACTGCTGGTAGTTTTTGTCCCTCTCCTAGTCAGAAGAGTCTAACTGCATTAAAACTGGATGATTCATTATTTGGGGACCTGTTAAATGTTTACAGTACCAGTGACATTTTTAATAAAGCGAACTATGAATATTTGCATAAAAATAAAAAGCTAAAAGCTACTGCGGATGCTGGAAATCCAAAACAAAATAAAAACAGAATTACCTGGAAAAACTCAGCAAGTCTGGCAGCATCGGCGGAGAAGAAATCAGTCAACGTTTCGAGCCCTCATGGCTCTTCGGCAGAACTGAAGCATAGTTTCAACAAGGGAGAAATATAAATTGGTTTAAGGTGGGTGGGGGGGAAGAGACACATTGAGGGTGTGGTGTGAGCAGATAATCAAAAGATGTCAGAGACAAAAGGGTCAAAGAGGTGTTGAAGGTGGTGGTCTTTGTCTGAGAAAAGTGCTAATTAAGAATGGAAAACAGGATATTCAAAGTACAGCTCTAGTGGGGGTGGGGTGGAAAGACTAAAGGTTTTAGTTTTAGATTTAAAAATAATGGAAATAGGTGGGGAAAGAAGAATCTATATAAATTATTAAAAAAGAAGGCGGGTGGGGGGGGAAAAGAAACGGGGTGGGGATGGGGGGAGGGGGAGTTTAAGATCTAAAGTTGTTGAATTCAATATTCAGCCCAGAAGGCTATAAAGTGCCTAGTCGGAAGATGAGGTGCTGTTCCTCCAGTTTGCGTTGGGCTTCACTGGAACAATGCAGCAAGCCAAGGACAGACATGTGGGCAAGAGAGCAGGGTGGAGTGTTAAAATGGCAAGCGACAGGGAGGTTTGGGTCTTTCTTGCGGACAGACCGCAGGTGTTCCGCAAAACGGTCGCCCAGTTTGCGTTTGGTCTCTCCAATGTAGAGGAGACCGCATTGGGAGCAACGAATGCAGTAGACTAAGTTAGGGGAAATGCAAGTGAAATGCTGCTTCACTTGAAAGGAGTGTTTGGGCCCTTGGACGGTGAGGAGAGAGGAAGTGAAGGGGCAGGTGTTGCATCTTCTGCGTGGGCATGGGGAGGTGCCATAAGTGGGGGTTGAGGAGTAGGGGGTGATGGAGGAGTGGACCAGGGTGTCCCGGAGGGAACGATCCCTACGGAATGCCGTCAAGGGGGGTGAAGGGAAGATGTGTTTGGTGGTGGCATCATGCTGGAGTTGGCGGAAATGGCGGAGGATGATCCTTTGAATGCGGAGGCTGGTGGGGTGATAAGTGAGGACAAGGGGGACCCTATCATGTTTCTGGGAAGGAGGAGAAGGCGTGAGGGAGGATGCGCGGGATATGGGCCGGACACGGTTGAGGGCCCTGTCAACGACCGTGGATGGAAAACCTCGGTTAAGGAAGAAGGAGGACATGTCAGAGGCTCTCAGGTCCAACCCCAACATTGTCATCAAACCCGCTGACAAGGGTGGTACTGTTGTTGTCTGGCGCATTGACCTCTACCTTGCGGAGGCTGAGCGTCAACTCGCAGACGTTTCCTCCTACCTCTCCCTGGACCATGACCCCACCACAGAACATCAAGCCATTGTTTCCAGGACTGTCACTGACCTCATCTCCTCTGGAGATCTTCCTCCCACAGCTTCCAACTTGATAGTCGCCCAACCTCGGACGGCCCGCTTCTACCTCCTACCCAAAATCCACAAACAGAACTGTCCTGGCAGACCGATCGTGTCAGCCTGTTCCTGCCCCACGGAACTCATTTCTCGTTATCTTGACTCCCTTCTCTCTCCCCTTGTCCAGTCCCTTCCCACCTACATCCGTGATTCCTCTGACACCTTACGTCACATCAACAATTTCCAGTTCCCTGGCTCCAACCGCTTCCTCTTCACCATGGATGTCCAATCCCTCTACACCTCCATCCCCCACCAGGATGGTCTGAGGGCCCTTAGCTTCTTCCTTGAACAGAGGCCCCAACAATCCCCATCCACCACTACTCTCCTCCGTCTGGCTGAACTTGTTCTCACACTGAACAATTTCTCCTTTAACTCCTCTCACTTCCTCCAAATAAAAGGTGTGGCTATGGGTACCCGCATGGGCCCCAGCTATGCCTGTCTCTTTATGGGGTATGTGGAACATTCCTTGTTCCAGTCCTACTCCGGCCCCCTCCCACAACTCTTTCTCCGGTACATCGATGATTACTTCGGTGCTGCTTCATGCTCTCGTCGGGACCTGGAAAAATTTATTAATTTTGCTTCCAATCTCCACCCCTCCATCATCTTCACATGGTCCATCTCTGACACTTCTCTTCCCTTCCTTGACCTCTCTGTCTCAATTTCTGATGATAGACTGTCCACCAATATCCATTACAAGCCTACCGACTCCCACAGCTACCTCGACTACAGCTCCTCACACCCCGCTTCCTGTAAAGACTCCATCCCATTCTCTCAGTTCCTTCGCCTCCGTCGCATCTGTTCTGATGACGCTACCTTCAAAAACAGCTCCTCTGACATGTCCTCCTTCTTCCTTAACCGAGGTTTTCCATCCACGGTCGTTGACAGGGCCCTCAACCGTGTCCGGCCCATATCCCGTGCATCCTCCCTCACGCCTTCTCCTCCTTCCCAGAAACATGATAGGGTCCCCCTTGTCCTCACTTATCACCCCACCAGCCTCCGCATTCAAAGGATCATCCTCCGCCATTTCCGCCAACTCCAGCATGATGCCACCACCAAACACATCTTCCCTTCACCCCCCTTGACGGCATTCCGTAGGGATCGTTCCCTCCGGGACACCCTGGTCCACTCCTCCATCACCCCCTACTCCTCAACCCCCACTTATGGCACCTCCCCATGCCCACGCAGAAGATGCAACACCTGCCCCTTCACTTCCTCTCTCCTCACCGTCCAAGGGCCCAAACACTCCTTTCAAGTGAAGCAGCATTTCACTTGCATTTCCCCTAACTTAGTCTACTGCATTCGTTGCTCCCAATGCGGTCTCCTCTACATTGGAGAGACCAAACGCAAACTGGGCGACCGTTTTGCGGAACACCTGCGGTCTGTCCGCAAGAAAGACCCAAACCTCCCTGTCGCTTGCCATTTTAATACTCCACCCTGCTCTCTTGCCCACATGTCTGTCCTTGGCTTGCTGCATTGTTCCAGTGAAGCCCAACGCAAACTGGAGGAACAGCACCTCATCTTCTGACTAGGCACTTTACAGCCTTCTGGGCTGAATATTGAATTCAACAACTTTAGATCTTAAACTCCCCCTCCCCCCATCCCCACCCCGTTTCTTTTCCCCCCCCACCCGCCTTCTTTTTTAATAATTTATATAGATTCTTCTTTCCCCACCTATTTCCATTATTTTTAAATCTAAAACTAAAACCTTTAGTCTTTCCACCCCACCCCCACTAGAGCTGTACTTTGAATATCCTGTTTTCCATTCTTAATTAGCACTTTTCTCAGACAAAGACCACCACCTTCAACACCTCTTTGACCCTTTTGTCTCTGACATCTTTTGATTATCTGCTCACACCACACCCTCAATGTGTCTCTTCCCCCCCACCCACCTTAAACCAATTTATATTTCTCCCTTGTTGAAACTATGCTTCAGTTCTGCCGAAGAGCCATGAGGGCTCGAAACGTTGACTGATTTCTTCTCCGCTGATGCTGCCAGACTTGCTGAGTTTTTCCAGGTAATTCTATGAATATTTGCACTACATTTAAAATTCCTATTAGAGTAAAAATAGTGGGAGTGAATTTCCGCTGAGCTTCTTCTGCTTGCCCACCATAATTTTGGATTAAAGAGCTGTTTTTCAAAGGTTTGTGTAGCTTTTCTGCCAAAATTATAGTGAATGAGCTGGAGATTGTATGGGAAATGTCACATTCCATTGTGCCCAATTGCTCCAGTCCATGACCAATATTACATTGCTCACCTGACTGTTTTGCTTCTCTTCCTGTGCCCTATTTCCCATTCAAAAGCTCTGCTCTCAGCCTAACCTTGTGTATTAGCATGAGAGATCTCCTATTTTCAAGTAAGTCTATGACTAGTGTCATAACTCGATGAATTCTCTTCATCGGGAAGGAATTGACTTTATTTGTTTTTTTCTCTCATAGCAATCACTATAAGAAATTCCCTCCAATGTCATCATATCATCGGATGTTGGTGCACAGAGTAGCAGCTTATTTTGGAATGGATCATAATGTAGATCAAACTGGAAAATCTGTTATTATCAATAAAACTAGCAATACTAGAATGTAAGTATATTACCTATTCTTAATGCTGATTATCTTTCAGAAATGATTGTCTATAGTAAATGAATCTCTTTTATTGCTCATTTACACACATGATTCTATCACACCCAGTCCAGCACAATAGTCTATGCAAAGTTTACAGTTTATCCCTTCCTGCTGCAGCCTGTGCATTATCCAATGATGCACATCATAACTGGAACTCTCCATTCAACACCCCTCCCCTGGCTTCCTGTCCTTGCAAACATCACTCTACCATATTCACCGACTGACGAAAACCCATAAGCTGGTTGAAACCATCCATGCTGCACCTCATTTACTATCCTAAGGTGGCCTATCCAATCCACCTACTGCCCGCTTTCCATCTTGCCCCATATGGAGCACCCTTCCTGAGCAAGATTTTTCAGCAGACATCCTTTGGATCTAGGAATGGGAAACACAGGAAGTCACTAACAAATTCCTTGTGACAAAACCCATTTGTGAATGACAGGCTTTGAACTACCATGGCGACAGTGGTCCTTGCTAAATAGGTTTCACACAGACAAGTGCAGCCAACCTCCGCTGCAGGGGCCTCAGTACAAACCTCTTAAGCACTTGTGGAGAAACACAAACAATACTGCACATCATCGCGGAGTGTACCCTCTACAGACTAAGCGATGGATTATTCACCTTAAATTCATTCAACAAATGAGGAGACTATCGCTTGGCTTCGGAAGTTTGCAATCGCGAAATAAATAATAAATAATCAACAGGCTCAAAGCCCATCGCAGCCCCCCAAAGTCCCAATCTAGATCAGTAATTGTGGACTTTTAATGTGTCAGTGGTATAAGAAGGTTCTTTGAAAAATGGCAATGAATCACCTTTGCAGAAAAACTGGTTTGATTGCATTTCTGTGTTTTTATATATGCCAACAGACCAGAACAAAGGTTCTGCGAGCACATAAAAGATGAGAAAAACGACGACTCCCAGAAAAGATTTATTTTGAAAAGAGATAATTCTAGTATGGATAAAGATGACAATCAGGTATGTAACACTGTGTGAAGCTTGAGAATAAAACTTTTCCTGATAATATCCGGCAGCAAAAACGATTCAATGTTTAATCCGCTCAGTCAGTTAACCTATTATACATACATATGACGGCAGTAATATGTGTACTTTAACTAATCTGCACAAACCTCAATTCAGTTGGATGGGATTTTAAATAGGTTTATGTGTAAACGAACAGTATTTCATATCCTTTCAGGAAATGTTTATCTTGCAGCAAAATAGGATTCATCCATTTAGAGATGATAGAAGAAGTAAATCAATTGAGGAGAGAGAAGAGGAATATCAACGAGTAAGAGAGAGAATTTTTGCACAAGATGTAAGTAATTTCTCTGCTAGCCTCGTACCCCATTTACACGGGGATATCAATTTGAGTTCGGATTGATTGATCCGAACTGAATTTGGCCTCCCTAGCGTTTGCACTCACCTCTACCCTGAACCAGTACATGTGTCTGAACAGGATTAAATTAAATTACCTGTCTGAGGGATGTGCTGGTTAATTGGGCAGAACAAAAATTCAGCAGAGATTTAAATCAGACTGTTCATACCAGACTGATTCAGATCCTTTGCTTTTGTGCTGGATTTAAACCAGTGTTGGAGGGTGAGAGATTTTATATCAGGGTAAATAAATTGCTATCATTTAATTGTCGAACCAAAACAGCTGTAAATTCAAAACTATTTCAAATTTACGGCTGTAGTGTAAACGGGGCTGTAGACAGGCTAAAGTCATAATTAGATAAAGTAAATATGGCTAATACCCCAAATAAATAGGTCATAAATAAACTTCTATTTTACATGTCCCATTTCTACATTATAAAATTCAAAATTCTGAACATATAATAAAAATAATTGAGGAATGTTTACTTAGTAGTCGGAATTTGAAGTTAGCTGATTCTATTAAAATTAAATGACGTTATTAAATTCAATGAGTGTAGTTCGACATGAGATTTTCAGGTGGATAACAGAAGTGATTTGCACTACACCGCCACAACAACAAAAAATCTCACGTAAAAATGCTTTTGGTCTTATATAAAAGCCATTTATCTTCATCAGCTAATATGTTTCAACATACAGGACCATTAGCAAATATTAAACAGATGGAAAATAAGTCAAAACAAGGCAATTAATTTAATTATAAATCCATGCAGTAGTTTGAATGGGAAAATAGCCATAGAGATTCTGTTGAAAATCAAAAAACATTTATCTACTGTTGTAAATAAGAAAATTGGAGCTTGTTTGTATAACATTCTCTGTACGTCTTTCAGTCTAATCCTATGTTCCTTTATTTTAAATATATATCCTTAAGTAGCTCAATTTCCAGACTAATTTTGGTAGGCAAAATTACAAATTTGGCCATAGAAAATAAAGGCAGAAAAGGTTGGGCATATGCAGCAGACCTGTCAGTATGTGAAAAGAGAAGAGAAAAGTTAATGTGTAAGGCTAGAACCTTTCAATGTCACAAAGAATCTCAATCTTAAACCAATTGCCAGCTTTTCCTATTTTCAGATGCTCACAATCATACTGTGATTTCTAATTTTTCAGCATTTAGGTTTTTTTCCTCTTCCCTGTAGATTATTTGGCAACTGAAATGGGAGGTTCATTATTTGAGGAGATTAAACATTCATTGTGGTTATCTTTTAGGATTTTTTTTTGGCAATTTGCTTCCTCCTTTTCTGATTGCACTGGCTTCTGCTGGTTTAAAGTTGCAGAGTACTCACGGAAGTGACAGCTCATCATGTGAGGTTAGACAGTAGGTGTTGGCAGGTCACTGGATCATAAGGAACATCATCATATCAAAGTTTGACTTTGTCCTCCACTGACATCCACAGGTGCTTTACAGTAGCAATCTGACTGGGAGCAGAAATCCAGGCTGATTTCCTTTCCCTTATTTGAGGGTACTGAGGTTAATCATAATGCCTCTTCTGTCATTACAGCTGGTTGAACACAGAGCATAAATCAAAACTGGGAACTTCTGGTCTCTATGGTTTAGTCATTGCACTGCCTTTACTGATTGAGTATTGGGAATGTGTGGCCATGTACTTTTCAAACATTTAACATTGATCATTATACCCACCTAACCCCAAGCACTAAACTGTGTTTTACTAAGAATCTGTACAAATGTTGCAACATTGCAGTTGAAGTTAAACTAAATACATAGTTAAATAACTTTTGTGACATGAATCTTGAGTTTCTTGATTTAAATTAAATTGCTGCATTATTTTGCCTTATGTTAGACTCTAGAGATCAGCTTAAACATGTTCCCACTGCATTTTCTCTCGTTTCTTCCCCTAGCCCCATTTTCCGTCCCATTTCACAGTTGTATTCTGATATCACTGGATGCAGAAAATTTCTATAGTGTAGTTCTGGAATGAGTATATGTTTTAAACAAGTTGCAGACATCCATATATAGCGAGGTTCTGATTTGAAAATTTTTTGTTCCTGTTTAAGAGTGGCATCATGAATTTATTAAAAGAAGTGCAGTTAAGTTGAAATATATTTTGATCTGCCTTGTGAACTCCTTTGGCATTTATGTTGTAAGAGTAAACTTTGCCAGGCAATGCTCCTAACACAGGGAAACAACACAGAGATGAGTGCACCCAACATTCAGTAATCCTGAGATAAAAACAAAAAGCTAATGCTGCCAGACCTGCTGAATTTTTCCAGGTAATTCTGTTTTTGATTCAGTAATCCTGATTTTCTAAGCATTCATTTTAATGACTGAATAGGTGGGAACATCATGAATTAGGCATACTGACCACTGAGCCTCTGATTCTCACTCCCGCTGAGTGCGGTTTCTACATCAGGAGCAGAGCTTTGCAAAATTTGCCTTATTGAATGAGGTTAGCATTTCTTTTTACCGAAGTAATATTCTGCAGATGCTGGAAATCTGAACTAAAGAGGAAATGCTGGATTCTCAGCAGCTCAGATAGCATCTTTCAAAGGTCATTGACCTGAAATGTTAACTCTGTTTCTCTCTCCACTGATGCTGCCTAACATACAGAGTATATCCAGCATTTTCTGTTTTTATTTTAGCATTTATTTGATTCAGTGTTTTGAATTATTGCGATATTTATTACTTGAGTTTGCCACTCATTTTAAAGATCAGTTGCAAGACATTATGATTGTTAAGAACACTTTGACCAATTGATTTCAGTAATTTTGATATTTTTGTTTGAAATGGGAGGTATTGAAATTTTGATGAATATTCATATAGGTATCCAACCATGGATGGGGCCTAAATAAATATCAACAAAGGTTGTCATTAACCTGGGTACTTCACTGTCAGCTATGTATGCCAATTAAACATCCTCACCCTTTTAAGTGTTGTAACCTTAAAAACCAGTATTCTTTATGCAGCTATAAGCATCATCTGATTAAACAAAGCAATTCAAATAGCGAAAAAAATAGGCAACAAATTTTGCTTAAAAAGGGTCCTGTGGTAAATCTTCTTTAATCTGTATTCTTTCCCTCTCTGATGACTACAGTTATGCTTCCTCCTTTGTGGGAGGGCAAGTTGTTCTGGACTGGGCACCTCATAAATAGCTACTGTCTGTCAAGCACATTGATATGGTTTAATGACCCAGTCCATTTGCCCAGTCTGTTGATGAGAAGGGGTGTAATTTACCATAAAATGATCCGATAAATTGACAATATTCAAGCAGGAATTTGAATCCATGTGGTTTACAGATTGGAGTCCTGGGAGTTTGTTAGCTTAGTTAGCCAACAGCGCAAGTTCAATCCACGTACTGGGCCCCATGCTAGTTCATGGAGACTTGTCTCCTTACCTTGTCCCACATTTGATGTGGAGTGATGCCCATGAGCTATAAACCAGTTGTTTCCCTCTGTTGGCCAATGGTCCTTCGTGGATTACAGCTAATTATCTCACCTATCTAGACCAGTAGAGGTACAAGCTTGTATGGTCTACAAAATGCTACTGAGCTCTTTTCTGGAAAGTTCGGCTGGACTGCAAGAATATACATCTAGTTATATGCTGAAATGTCTCATTTTTCTTTACAGTCCACATGTTCCCAGGACAGCCTGTATGTGGAAAACAGGTGAGCAACGATTGAATCTGTTTAAATAGTGAACAACAAGACGTAGGGCAGGATTTTCGGGTGGTCGGGCGGGCGGGCGGGCCTGCGAGTGGCTGGGAAATGGTCCGCCGCCAATGCTCCGACCGCAATTTCACCTTGGCAGGCCATTGATTGGCCAGTCAGCGTGAAACCTGCGCTGAAAAGCTTAGCGCTACTGGGGTGGGGGCAGGCAGAGCACGAGCGTTGACATCTGCGCAGGCGTGGGGGCGCACACACTGAAAGCTCCCTGAAGGCAGAGAGCTGCCTCATGGAGCCAAAGAATTTTAAAACTAAAAATTAAGATTTTGAAAATCTGAAAAAAATGTCCCACTCTCATGAACATAAACATAATAAAAATTATGTCAAAGCATTTTTTTAAAATTAATGTCGGAAACCTCATCCCGCCCGCTGGTGAGGTTTCCTCAAAAATGCAAAGGCCACCTGGCTAATTTGCCCGCCCGCCAACTGTAATGTTGGACGGGCAGCAAAAAATCTCTCTTAATTAATAATTTAATGGCCTTAATAGGCCTTTTAGTTGTTGGCGGGTGCGCCTTATCCTTCCTTCCCTGTGTGTCATTTAGCTATTCAGCCTTTTGAAATTCCTGAAAATGGGTGACATTTTAACTGCTACCAGATTTCCAGGAAGAAAATGCTGGTTTCAATTCGATTCCCATCCACTGCAGCAATTTTATTCACCAGGCCTCACTAACATGCCACAGGTCCACTGACGGCTCAGAACGGTCAGGAATTGGGTGGGAGGTATCTGCCAGCCTAC
Organism: Cetorhinus maximus; assembly: GCF_964194155.1. Taxonomy (NCBI): domain Eukaryota; kingdom Metazoa; phylum Chordata; class Chondrichthyes; order Lamniformes; family Cetorhinidae; genus Cetorhinus; species Cetorhinus maximus. The sequence goes on along the minus strand of NC_135882.1, from coordinate 42,797,621 downwards.
ACAATATAGCGTCATTTGCCAGCATTGAGATAACTTTGGGGAAGGTGTTCTGGGGTGGGTGGCTGGAGTTCAGGGAAACAGGAGCCTAAGCTTTACTTATGAGACCAAAAAAAGCACTTCTCCTCTTGGCCTATCAAAGGAAAGTGAAAAACCAACTGACCATAAGGCCTATTCAGCTTCCGGATCCTTCTTTATAATGGCCTTCGCCTGGTGGGGAAGTCATGGCAGCTTCCCCACTCAGGCTGTAGTTGAAATGGCTATTATTAGAGCCCAATGACATAATTGTAATTGAACCATGATTAGCATATGTTAATTAGCCTCCCTCCCTGGCTTTGGGTGGGAGATATAGTTCCTTATCCAGAAGCTTCTGTTAAATTTTGAAAAGGAGCTTCCAATATGTTTTCCTGCAGACAACTTATCAGGGACATTTTAACTGCTCGCCCACTCGGTTCCCACCAGTTGGGTAGAGTTTACGGCAAGTATAACTTTGCTTCCAAAAGAAACCTCTACATAATATTATAAACAAACTCCTTTTGAGCTGAAGACCAGGTTTTTCATGGAAAATAATTGAGACAAATTGTACTTGCACTTAAGCCCAAGTGATGATATTGCCATTTTGGACTACTTGTCTGATCTTAAAACCACAAACTGCATAGCTGGAGATTTTTACAGAGCCATTTTCCTCAGCCATTTAAAAATGGTGGGGGGGACCCAATTCCAGAACTCCTGTCCGAATTCCTGGTGATTTTCACCAGCACTGGGTAAGGGTACTGGTAGCAAGCCTGCATATTGCATTCCTGATCTGACCGGCTTCATTCCGGGGGTAGATATCTCCTAGCAACCCCCACCCCCCAATATTTTTTATGGAGTCAGGCCAGCTTCTCCATGACTCATGGTCATAGTCTGGATTTGGGAACCTTTTGAAAGGTAAGTTCAAAAGGTCTTACCCATGCACCCCAGCCACTCCCAATGGCCCCTCATCTGCTCCTTTCCAATTCAATGCAACTCGTGCCCCCAACCACTCCTCATGGCACCTCATACTCTCCATACCAATCCAATGTCAAGTCATGCCCCCAGCCATTCCCCATGCTCCCTCATTCCCTCCTTGCCAGCTCAATGCCAACTCATGCCCCCTCCAAGTCCATTCATCCAGTATGCACTATGTACATAACCATGAACTATATAATAACAATGACATGTGGAATTGCTGAGAAAAGAAAACACCCATTCAGAAATGTTTTATGAAAAATTTGCTGTTCCTACAACCATATAAAAGTGCCAATCAGATAGATCATTAAAGTATCAATAACCGAGGCTTCAAAAACTTCATACCTCTTAATCCTATCCAAATATACATTGATACATTGACAAAAGAGATCGCAGAAATAACTTATTCTAACCATTAATGATGTCAACCAAGCAAAGTCAACAATTTATTTCACTTGTCAAAACAGATTCCTGGCTGAGCAATGCATTTATTGGCCTGGGCTCTCAGCCAAGCTTGCATAATGGGGATCTGTCCACAGTCCTCAGGCCTTCTAACCAGCCCACCTCGGCACTCACCCAACCCCGTATCTGCCTAGGACCTGGCTCTGGGATCGCAGGACCCGGCTCTATCCCACACATGCCCCTGGAGTGAAAATTGTGTGTAACTGGGCACTTTAAACCGAGACGGGCCTGCCAAGCTGGGAAATTTCCCGACTCGAGCTACCCACCTCGATAGTGAAAACCTGGCCCAACTGTTTCTCAAACAGAATGAACTAGACAGCAATGCTAATTTTGTTTCCATCCTGTCTTAATCTCCCATTCCTCCTGGCCACCTATGCACAGACATTCCCCTTTAGCTTTTTAAGAATTCCTTAGACAGGTAGAGCAGGATGCTGAGTAAATATAACACTCAATACCCACTGATTTTCCTGAATTGTGAAAGCATGCAAATTCTTTTGCTCAGTCCACTCAATTAGATTAATCACAAAGTTTAAAAAGACTAAAACACGATTCTCATTAGTTTGCAGCTTTTATTCTACTGTTTGCACAATTGTTGGTTATATAAGAACTCCTACATTCTTTCCTTTTCTTTTTAAAATATAAATTTAAAGTGTGCAGTCCTTGTCAGTATATTATTCTATTAAACCAATGTTACAATTAGTAAGTAGATTCCTTATTTCTGTTAGTTCTGTATTCTCCTACCTTGTCTCTATCTGGAATGGAGTAGTGACATAATAATCTACTGATTCAGGCAGGGATTGAGGTCAAACTACAAGGGGAATATAGTTCCTTTATTTGCACCCCCTTCAGTAAACATTCCTTGCCCTTCCACAATTCCCAGTTACTTGCATAGCATTCATCATTTTTTGATCAACAACGTTCTGCCAGTAATGCCACCCTGTGAGCCGTGGACAAAATGGCAGGTGAGAGCAACTGGATTGATTTGTATACTAATATTTTGGGGGGGGAAATTGCTGATTGTTCCTCTCTCACTGTGGCAAAATGTCATGCTTCCATCTAATACCTAATGGGTTATCTGAGATTGGAAACTTGCGTTGTGTGCAGTTTCACATTACTTGGAAGGAGGTATTATTGTGCTTGATACAGAATTTTTACTGGTACTTTTTGTTTTATCAGCTGCCTTCTAGAGGATATCAGTACATTCAATGACACACAGAAGAAGAGGCAGCTATTTAGGTTTGTTATATGGCAAATAAAGATGAGATTTCAATCAATTCAGTATCAAAATTGGTATTAATGGTCCTTTTATTTTGCTTTAGGAGTAATAGAGATGCAACAGGAAAAACATCAGGTAGTCGGCAGAGCAGTACAGAGTTGGATGTGAAGTGGACAGATCAGCGACCCTGGAGCAGTACTGACTCAGACAGCTCAAATCGAAACTTGAAGCCTCCTGTGACAAAGACAGCAAGTATCGGTGGCATAACTGTATTAACACGTGGCGACAGCACAAACAGCAACAGGAGTACAGGCAAACTCTCTAAAACAGGTAGCTGGTACTTGATAGGTTCTGTAGATTAGTCTTGCTCAATTCCATGATAGCAAATGGTAATTAGCCCATACAGCCTGAAGTAGCTAATTCAATGCCTCATCAATGGCAGTATTGCAGTTGGCATTATAAGTTTTATTTGTTACTGATTACGCCATTAACACTTCAATAGTGCATCCTCAGAGCAGATTTTGTCCAAGTAGAGAAGCAATTTTATTTGTCATTGTGTTCCGCTCTAAGTATTTCCCGGCTGCTAGAGCAGATATGCAGCATACTCTCAGACGTCTGCCAGTCCTATTTGTTGACTGAAGTCAGAAGCAGCACAAGAGTGGCATGAATTGTGTCTTCTTCCATTTTTTTCTTTTCTCCCCATCTTCACAGTTGCCCAAAGGTTTGGTTGATATCAACCTGCACTGCCCTTATCTCATCCAACTTGCAAAGCCAACAACATTAATGCAATATTTTTGTTTTAACTTGTGATTCAGGAAAATTCTCGACTGGAAGGCATATCACAGCTAGTCATCAGCTCTTACAATTTTGAACCTCAATTAAGCTACGTTTTTTGTGGCTCTTTTTAAATAGTAAATAAGATTTAAACTTACAGTGCTTGTGTTTCTTGAACAACTGGTGTATTTTTCAGCAGAGATGCCAAATGGAATTGTTGTACGAGGCTTGCCAAATGTAATGATTAGCTCATTTCACCATCTGGTGACTCTTCCTTCAACTG